>NC_062291.1:30487524-30791328 GCF_902655055.1 Lutra lutra | reverse complement strand
GCAATGTCATTCAGCCATAGGAAAGGACTGAAGTTCTGATACGGGCTACAACAGGGGTGGGCCTTGAAAATATTACGTTAAGTGAAATCAGCCAGACACAAAAGGACAAATATCGTGTCACTCTACTTATATGAACTATCTAGAATAGGTTCATTCATAAGTGACAGAAAGTAAGTTAGGTTACCAGGATCCAGGGGAAGGGGAGAATGGAGTTAATATTTAATGGTAACAGAGTTTCTGTTTCAGGGTAATGCAAGAGTTAGGGAGATATGTAGTAGTAAAGGATTGCTGTCTTAGTCACCTGGGGCTGCTGTAACAAAATATCATAGAATGGACAGCCTCAAGAACAGAGGTTTATTTCTTCCAGTTCTGGAGGCTGGGAATTCCAAGATCAAGATGTTGGCAGATTTGGTTCCTGACGAGAATTCTCTTCCTGCCTTGTGGACAGCTGCCTTCTTGCTGTGTGCTTGACGTGCCGTTTTTCCATCCTTGCACATGGAGACAGAGATCTCTCTTCTTCTTGTAAGGGTATTAATCTCATCATGAGGGCCACCGACTCAAGACCTAATCTGATGCTAATTACCTCCCACCCCAAATACCATCATGTCACTGATTAGGACTTCAACTTCTGAATTTGGAGGGACACAAACATTCAGTCCTTAACAGTTACACAACATTGTGAATGAATTCAATGCCACTGAGTTGCACATTTAAAAAGGGTTAAATGGGAGAGTGCCAAGGAAGTGTGCAAAATAAACATTCTTTAAAAAAGAAAAAATGGGAGTGCCTGGGTGGCTCAGTGGGTTAAAGCCTCTGCCTTCAGCTCAGGTCCTGATCCCGGATGCTTCTCTGCTCAGCAGGGTACCTGCTTCCTCCTCCCTCTCTGCCTGCTTCTGCCTACTTGTGATCTTTGTCTGTAAAATAAATAAATAAAATCTTAAAAAAATAAAAAATGGGGTAAAAGGCAAGTTTTATATCACATTTATGTTACTGCAACAAAATATTTTTTTAAAGAATTTTTATTTATTTATTTGACAGAGAGAAACATAGCGAGAGAGGGAACACAAGCATGGGGAGTGGGAGAAGGAGAAGCAGGCTTCCCGCTGAGCGTGGATCCTGATGCGGGGCTCTATCCCAGGACCCTGAGATCATGACCTGAGCTGAAGGCAGACGCTTACAACAAAATATTTTAAAAAATACATTTATTCTAGGGGTGCCTGGGTGGCTCAGGGGGTTGAGCCTCTGCCTTCGGCTCAGGTCATGATTTCAGGGACCTGGGATCAACCGGAGTAGAGTTTGGGCTCTCTGCTCAGCGGGGAGCCTGCTTCCCCCTCTCTCTCTGCCTGCCTCTCTGCCTACTTGTGATCTCTGTCTGTCAAGTACATAAATAAAATCTTTAAAAAAATACATTTATTCTAATTTAGTGGAGTTTGTAATGGAACTAAATTAGAGGCCTGTGTTTATTTGTTATTTTTCTCTCTTTGGCATTACCCTTTTTTTCCTGTCAAAATAAACTTACAGAAATATTTGTAGTATAGCAGAAATGTTCCCCTGAACTATTCAAGAATTAATTTGCTAATCTGATACTCCATTATCCCAAATACTTTAGTATGCATTTCTTGAGAACAAGCACATTTTTTTCTCTTTTTAAAAAAAGATTTTATTTATTTATTTGAGAGAGACAGAGAAAGCATGAGGAGAGGGGAGGGGCAAAGGGTGAGGGATAAGCAGACTCCTTGCTGAGTATGAGCCCATGTGGGGCTTGATCCTAGAACTCTGAGATCTTGACCTGAGTGGAAGTCAGACATTTAACAGACTGAGTCACCCAGGTGTCCCCACAAGGACATTTTCTTAAATACATACAATAAAATCGTCAAGATCTGGAAGCTAACTTGGATACCTTACTACTCATTCATCCTCAGACCTGATTCACATTTCAACAACAGTCCTTTATAACAATATGCCCTTTATAGCAAAAAGGATCCAGTCCTAAATCACACGTTCCATCAGTTTTTCAAGTCTCTTCAGTCTTCAGTCTGAATATTGCTTAGTCTTTCTGTGACGTTCATGACATTTACACTTTTAGGAGTATAGACTAGTTTTTGTGTGGAATGTCCCTCAGTTTGGGTTTGTGTGAGGCCTTTTTGTGGTTAGATTCAGGATGGGCATCTACAGCAGCAATATTGTAGAGGGGACACTGTGTCCTTGCAGCAATCCTTTTGGGTGGCACATGATTTTGATCAGCCCTGGGAGTGACGACCTTAATTCTGATTATTTGATTAAGGTGATGTCTGCCAGATTACTTCACTGTATAGTTACTCTTTTCCCCTTTATGATTAATAAGCATTCTGTGGGGGAATACTTTAAAACCATTTAAATACCCTGTTTCTCAACAAACTTTCAACTTATTCATTCATTTTTAAAATATTTCTATGGATTCATGTTTTTCTACATTATATAATGGACTATAATTTATTACTGTTGGTATTTGTGTTGTTGCTCAAACATCCCAAGTCTGGAATTTGGGAGAGAGTCCACTCAAGCTGGCTTTTGTCCATATCACTCTTTGAGCATTTCCTTGCTTTTTGGCACAATAAGATATTTCAGTTCATTTTGTACTTCCTATGCCCCAGATTTGGAATCAGCCATTTCTCCAAGGAGCCCTGGTTCCTTCTAGTGCAAGATTACATTTAGAAGCCAGGATCTAATTGTTAGGCCTACTGGGTATTGCTGTTCTAGCCTCTCTCAGTAGACAGAGATAGGGAATAAATGTTTTTTTCCCCCAGTTTTATTGAGAAATAATTTACATAAATCACTGTATAAATTTTAAGTGTATAGCTTGATGATTTGATTTACACATATTGTGAAATGATTAAGGAATATATGCTTATACACACATATTTATTTCTGTATCTATATATGTTGAAAATCATGCAGTCAAATGAATACCTCCAATTCTAGTCTAACATCACCAGTCCCTTCTGTATTTGTAACTCCCTTCACCAGCTGAAAAGTTGCCTTCATTATCCTCATTATGTTTACTTATTCGATCAGTGCCCCTGTTTGTAACCATTCCTACCTCTCTACCCCGGACCCTGCAGGGAAGTCCTGTTCTCCCTGCTTGGACTCTGACTCCCATTTCAGGTTACCACTGTTATTACATGGATACTCTCCTTCCCTTGCTTGGATTCTGAACCCTGGTTCCCATCAGTGTCTGCGTGCCCTACATTAGGTATATGACACCCCTTTGTATAAATTTACCTCTTTCTTACCTCAGGGCTTTTACTGAGTGCTGAGTGCTTAGTTTTGTTCTCATGTACTTGTTCATTGTTCTGATAAATACTGAGTTGTTAGAAGGTGGAGGAAGGTCAATAATGGATCCTCCAGACTGAGAAGTCATTTTAATACTGAAAAATGAAGGAAGCCACTCCATACAATTGACACAGAGTTTTATTCAGGATAACTTAGTGACGAGGCAATAGAGGGGGCAGATGGACAACTGAGGGCACTCTGAAGCTATTCTCTGTTGCTATCTGGACCTTAATCCCCAGCTTTTATGGAGTGAGAGGCTTGGTGGTAAGGTCACAGGGTAGTTATCTAAAGTGGCGCCATCTGTGACCCAGAGGGGATATCTACTAGTTAGCTAAAGTGGTGCCATCTGTGCACAAGAGGGAGCCCAACATGGAGGGCCAAAGATGGAGTCAGTGCTGTCAGAACTCTCAGCTGAGTCTTCTTCCTTTTCTCTCCAACTGTCACTCCTTTCTTCCCCGACTAGTACTTCTCCTTCCCCATTCCCCACAACAGGAAATTGTTATTGATAACCTGGTATATTCTTCCATGCTTTTCTCCATGATGATATAATCCATTAGCTTATACACACGGAGATATATAATTTCGGTTTTGTATGTTTGTTTCAAAATAATAGTGTCTATACCTCTCTACATCTTTTTTCATGCAACAGTCAACCGCTTTAGATCTTTTAGCTCATTCTCCAGCTTATTCTTTCTAATGGTTGAACATTTTTCCACATAATAACTGTTCCACAATTTATTTGATCAGTCCTCTCAATCTCCTATTGAAGACCTTTACTTTATTTCCAGATTTTTACCACTACAAGCTGTACTACAGAAAGAAAATTTATTTTATTTTTTAATGTTCTGGTACTTTTATTTCTTGAGGGTAGGATGAGAGAGGCAATTCTGGTTTGAGGAATGTAGTATTTTTCATTTTAGTAGATATTGTCGGATAGCTTTCCAAAAAAATGTAGCTGTTCACATTGCCACCAACACTGCATCCTTTTTACCACAAGCCCATTGGCAGAATTTTGCTAATCTGATAAGTGATAGCTCATTGTTACTTAATTTGCATTTACCTGATTAGGGAAGTTAAGCATCTTTTGATATATACTTGCCATTTGTACTTTCTCTTCTCTGAACTCTCTATTAATATATTTTGCCTATTTTCAATTGCATTTTGTTATCAGTTTGTAAAAACACTTCATATATTATGATTTTACCTGTCATAGGTATGGAAATATTTTCCCCAGTATTTTATCTGAGTGATTTTCATCAGACAATTTTTTAAAAGATTTTATTTATTTATTTGCGGGGGGGAGAAGGAGCAGGAGTAGCAGCAGGCA
The DNA here is from genome assembly GCF_902655055.1 of Lutra lutra. NCBI lineage: Eukaryota > Metazoa > Chordata > Mammalia > Carnivora > Mustelidae > Lutra > Lutra lutra. The sequence continues at coordinate 30,786,689 of NC_062291.1, read as the reverse complement.
GAGGGAGAAGGGGAGATGTGAGACTCAATCCCAGGCCCCCAGAATCATAAACTGAGCTGAAGGCAGATGCTTAACTGACGAAGACACCCAGGCATCCCCCCTGTATATGTATTCTTCCAAAATAGTTTATTTTCAGGCTTTGCACAAATGAAATCATTCTATTTATGTGTTCTTTTGTATCTTCTTTGCTCCATAATATGTTTGTGAGAATCATCTACATTTTTGTGTGCAGCCAAAATTTGTTCATTTGTCTTGCTGTATAGCATGCCATTGAAAGAACATATCACAACCTACATATTTAGTTGTTCCTTGCTTTAGTTTTTGTCAAAAATGCTGCTATGAATTCTTCTTTATGTGTTACAATGTACACACGCAAAATTTTCTCTATGGTATGTACCCAGTGGCAGGCTTCCTGGGTCACGGGCTCTGCATATCTTCAGCTTTTGTAGATACCTACTAACTGGCTTCCAAAGCAGTTGTACCAATTTACAGACAATCCTCTCTCCCATACAATAGTTCCCATTGTGTCATATCCCCACCAACCCCTAATATGGTCAGATTTTTAACATTTTTTGCCAATCTTGTTGGTAGGTGGGTTACAAATATCTCATTGAGGTTTTAATTTCCATGTCTAGTTTATTAGTGAAGTTGAACATATTTTAGTTTATTGGCAATTTCTACTTCCTTTATTGTGAAACATCTTTTCAAATTCATTGTCCATTTTTTTATTGGGCATTTTGCTTATTGATCTGTAGGAGTTCTGAATAATAAATTTTCCTTTCACCTCTGATCCTTACTAGTTTACCCTTCCCCTCCTCAGGGATAGCTGGACTTCCTCCATGCCAACTTGGTCCCCAAGGCCTCAAGAGAGTCAAGTGGAACCTGCATTCCCTTTTATGACCATATTAGTCACATAGTTTTACTTTTGCTCCTGGGGCAGGAACACAAATCCCACCCCTTAATGGAGGATTATTAATGTCACATTATAATAAAAGCCTATGAGGCTACAGCCATCCTTGGAAAAATACAATCTACCACATGGGTGTTTTGGAAAATTTCCCATAGTCTTGGGGAAATTGGGACATAAATGGTTAGCAGGAACAAGGAATACCTTCATTTAAAAGAATGAAGTTTGGGGGGCGCCTGGGTAGCTCAGTGGGTTAAGCCTCTGCCTTCGGCTCAGGTCATAGTCCCAGGGTCCTGGGATCGAGCCCTGTATCAGGCTCTCTGCTCAGTGGGGAGCCTGCTTCCTCCTCTCTCTCTGCCTACTTGTGACCTCTCTCTGTCAAGTAAATAAAAAAATCTTAAAAAAAAAAAAAAAGAATGAAGTTTGGTCTAAATCCTGAGTCTTAAAAAATTTTTTTATATATAGAGGAAGGGCAACTCCAGTCACTGGACTGTCATCAACTAACATATGGATGTGCTTATAGATCATCATCAAAAACTTTCAAAAATATTCTTAGCCTACTGAACCAGAAGAGACTTTCCAAGAACCAGAAAGAAACATTAAAGTGTCAGCTTTTAAAGACATTGGGGCTCACAAGCATACTTTGCAAAGTGGATGGGCCACTGAATTTGTACCACACTTACAGAGCAAAGCAGTGTTCCTTGGCTTAGCTCTTTGTCTTCATTTGTTTGGACTGCTGCAACAAAATGCCATAGATTAGGAGGTTTACAAACAGCAAACATTTATTTCTCATAGTTCTGGAGTCCAAGATGAAGGTAGATTTGATGTCTGCTAAGAGCCTGCTTCCTGGTTCATGGATGGCAGTCTTCTCACTGTGTCCTCACATGGTGGGAGGAGCAAGGGAGATCTTTAACGTCTCTTTTATAAAGGCACTAATCTCATTCATGAGGGCTCTGTCCTCATGGTTTAATTATCTCCCAAAGTCCTCATCTCCAAATACTATCATATTTGAGATTAAGTTTCAACATATAAATTTTGGGGAGACACAAATATTCAGTGTATAGCAGCCCTTTAAAAAAATTAACATATAATGTATTATTTGTTTCAGGGGTACAGGTCTGTGATTCATCAGTCTTACACAATTCCCAGCACTCACCATAGCACTCCCCAATGTCCATCACCCAGCCATCTCATCCCTCCCAGCCCCTTCCACTCCAGCAACCCTCAGATTGTTTCCTGAGATTAAGAGTCTCTTATGGGGGGCGCCTGGGTGGCTCAGTGGATTAAGCTGCTGCCTTCAGCTCAGGTCATGATCCCAGAGTCCTGGGATCGAGCCCCGCATCGGGCTCTCTGCTCTGTGAGGAGCCTGCTTCCTCTTCTCTGCCTTCCTCTCGCCGACTTGTGATCTCTGTCTGTCAAATAAATAAATAAAATAAATCTTTAAAAAAAAAAAAAGAGTCTCTTATGGTTTGTCTCCCTCTCTGGTTTCATCTTGTTTGAGTTTTCCTTCACTTCCTTTATGATCTTCTGTCTTGTTTCTCAAATTCCTCATATCAGTGAGATCATATGATAATTGTCTTTCTCTGATTGACTTATTTCGCTTAGCATAATAACCTCTAGTTCTATCCATGTCGTTGCAAATGGCAAGATTTTGGTTTTTTGATGGCTGCATAATATTCCATTGTATATATGCGCCACATCTTCTTAATCCATTCATCTGTTGATAGACATCTGGGCTCTTTCCATCATTTGGCTATTGTGGACATTACTGCTATAAATATTGGGCTGCACATGCCCCTTCGGATCACTACAGTTGTATCTTTGGAGTAAATATCCAGTAGTGCAATTGCTGGGTCATAGGGTAGCTCTATTTTCAACTTTCTGAGGAACCTCCATACTGTTTTCCAGAGTGGCTATAGCAGCCCTTTTAAGGCAATACCTTGAAGTCACTGTTTCTTGATACTCTCAAATGCTTTTAGAGAGGCCAGAGCAGCTACTGTCAGAGTTGAGTGGTTTATGACTTTGTGCAGGAGGCAGTTGAGGTTATCACAATACCTTTGGGCCAGGTTATTTTAAGTTACAATAGACAGTTTGTGAATTTCACTAACCAACTGGAGGCTCTTTCTAGCTAAAATCATGATTTCAGCATAAAAGAAAAGAAGAGGTAAGTTAAATGTGAACACCTGTTCTTCTAAAATTGCTCTACTGCAGGTATCAGCCCTAGAGAGTTGGCAGATGGTTTTGTGTTTCTAAGCCTGACCTTAGCAGCCCTTCATCAATCTTTCCCTGATTGATTTTCAGGCAAGAGGAGACTCTGGCTTCCCAGGGTACCCAAGACACCTTTGATTTAGTTACTACCTGAAGACCAATTAATTAGCCCACACTGGTTCTCTCCAGTTTTCCTAACAAAGCTGATTCTCTCCAGTTTTCCTAACAAAGCTAGGAAACACTGGCTGGGGCAACTTTTTACTAGCTCATTAATTATTGTCACCCCAGACGTGGATACTTTTAAAAGATAAAGAAAAGAGCATCATTTTGTATGGGGGAAGATGGGGGATCTCCAAAACCTGTAGCTATCCTGCACATAATTCCTGTAGCCAAGGGGCTCTTGTCTTTCAGAAACCTCCACTGTTAGGACTGAAGCTACCAACTGCTTTTCCCATTGCATCTTAAGTCATGGAAACCAAGGCAGGCTTGTTAATCATGAGAGAATTTGCCCTTGACTATGAGGCACTTTTTATTTTTTAAATTTCCTTATTTTCCTTTTCTTTCTTTCTTTCTTTTTTTTTTTTTTTTTTAAGATTTATTCATTTATTTGGGGGGAGGAGAGGCAGAGGAAAAGGGACAGAGAGAATCCCAAGCAGACTCTTGGTAAATGCAGAGCCCTTTGTGGGGCTCAATCTCACAACCCTGAGATCATGACCTGAGCCAAAACCAAGAGTCAGATGCTCAACTGACTGAGCCACCCAGGCACTCCAAGTTTTTGTTTTTAGTTTTTGTTTTTGTTTTTTTTTTTTTTTTAAGTCAAATGGGATTGTGGTTTTTTTTTTTATGACACAGAATTAATTCATAATCAACTCTCAATTCTCCTTTGGGTACATTATCTGGGGATCTCACTTCCCCCCACCCCTTTTTAAAAAGATTTGACAGAGAGAGAGAGACAGCAAGAGAGGGAACACAAGCAGGGGGAGCGGGAGAAGAAGCAGCAGGCTTCCCGCTAAGCAGGGAGCCATATGGGATTGGATCCAGGACCCTGGGATCATGACCTTAGCTGAAGGCAGATGCTTAATGAGCCACCCAGGTGCCCCTCCCTTTCTTTCTTTCTTTTTTAAAGGGAGAGGATCTTAAGCAGGGCATGTAGACTGAAGTGGAGCTCAATCTCAGGACCCTGAGACTATGACCTGAGCCAAAATCAAGAGCAAGACACCTAACCTACTGTGCCACCCAGGCTCCCCTGGGGATCTCACTCTTGACACCCACTCAGCCAGTTTCCCCTTGTCTATCTCTCACCCGGCCCCATTTCTCTCCTAGTCTTTCCTCAGTCTTTGCTCTTCATTCCCAGCTAAGGCAAAGCTAGGAAGAGTCAGGACTGGATGTAGAGATGTGCTGTTTGATAAGAAATACCAGAACAGGGGCACCTGGGTGGCAGCTCATGTCATGACCTCAGGGTCATGAGATTGAGCCCTGAGTCTGCCTGAGATTCTCTCTTTCCCTCTTTCTCTGGTCCTCCCCCCACTCTCCCTCTCTGTCTCTTAATAAATAAGTAAAATCTTGAAAAAAAAAAAAGTACTAGGACAGCATACCCATTTTTAGGATTCGTTACTTTGACTCTTCTCCTTTAAGAGTAAAACCAGAAGTTGATTTTGGCTACCAAGAACTTCCTCCTCATGATGGCATTTACACATGATATTTAAAAGATAAACTGAGGCATATTAAAAATTTCAAGAGTTTGAGCAAAAATCAATTCCAATCTGGCAGTGCTAAACCAGAAAGTGATTAGAAATGCTCCACCAACAGGAGCTATGGGCCAAACGTTTATAGAAAAGACTTGGAAGCAGAGCAAGTAAATTATTTGATTGACTATAGCTTAAGGAGCTGCATTATTTGTGAAAGCCTAGTTGGCTGTTTATGACTGGTTGTCCTTAGGTTTTGGTTTCTTAACCTCCAGGCATTTACAGGCTTAGGTCTTGGTTTGCTTTATACAGGGGCTAAGGCATTAGAACCACCTCAATCTTGTAGCCTCCTTGTTTAAGTAATTTAAAAGTAGTGTATGCATTAAATTTTTTGTATTATGGAAAATTTAAAAAGTGCACAAAAGCAAAGAAATACCATAATTATTCCTCCCAGTCCCTTCCACTCTATATTCATTATGCAGCTTTGATGTTTATCAATTCATGACCAATTTTGTTTCATATACACCCCCAACCCCAAGTGTTTTGTGTTCTGTGTTTGGATTCACCTGAAACCCTGTTTCCCCAGTTGAACCTATCCAGGAGGTGACCCTGGGTGCTGCAGACTCCTGTTGGTCTGTCTTCCACTCCGTCTTGTGGACCAAGTCTTGAGAACACCTCGAGTGTCACATTCTATTATATTTGATGGGGAAACTCGAGGCGTCCTGGTGGCAGGCAGGACAAAAGGACAGCTGTGCCGGGCTGATCACAAATTAGGGCATCTTTGGAGGTTGTCCTCCAATTCCCAATTAATTTTTAGGAGAGCTTTAATTATGCCATCAACAGTCCTCACTTAAACAATCATAGGCACTCTGGCTAGGGGGGAAATGAGTGACAGACTAGATTTGCATAACCATTTACCCTAATTAGAATGTCAAAAGTTGGTGGCTAAGAGGCCAAGTTGTGCTGTGACTTAGTATCATTTTAATTTAGACCAATTTCCTATTATCACAACTGTCTTCCTCTTTGCCTCTCAGGTCTTCTTTCCTTTTAACTGATTTGTAGCAAAAACAGAATGGAAAACAGAGCAACTAACAACTCACTTGTAGGCTGAACTCCCGAGAAACTCTAAAAGGTTTCTTTCCTTAATCCAAGCCATGATTTTAGCTTCTAAATAAACATAATTGCATGGACATTTAGATGTAGCACTAATAATTTAGGTAGACAGTTAGCTTTGAACCCAGAAGCCTGCTCTTTGCGTACGTGTGTGTGCACGCACGCGTGTGTGTGGGTATGAAGTGGAAGAATCATCTTCAGGTTGTCCCAGGAGAAAAAAATAGTGTCTTTGTATAGTCACTTTTATTCCAGTGCTTTAACACAAGGATTAGTGTATAATATCAATTGTAAGATACACTCATTAATAGATAATTTTGTTTTTAATAACGTGGAAAGCTTCTGTAATCAACGTTTTGGACTATGAGATTTGAAAACTACAAAGCAGGCTGAGAATAAACAGAACTCCAGATCTCAGGCATAGGAACCACCCTAACCCATTAGAGACCGTTTAGGCACGCATGGGTGATTTCTGGGTCCAGCGGCTGAGCTACTTACCCAGGTCGTAGTTAAATCAGGCATCCTCTGTCTTTCCGCCCTCATTCCCTTTCAGCAGCAGGAGGCCACCTATTTAATTAGTTGGGGGTGGGAGCGTCTGTAATCTCCTGGGGGCAGCTTTAGTCCCAGGGTTGGATAAGAGGGTGAATCCAAACCCGGGTGTGGCTGGCCTCTCCCCTGCAACATATGGGGAACCCACCATGCCTTCAGCCCAAGTTCCAGTGGCAAGCATTAGTGGAGAGGCCTTCCCTGCTGGGAACACACCCTGTAAAGCCAAGGGCAGGTGGCGTCACTAGTAGAGGTCAAGCAGTTCTTAGACCAAACAGCATCTGGCGAACTATGCCAATTGGAAATCAATGTCCCTCTCTGGGTGGGTTTAATTTTATGGTTGTTTGCACAAACTTACAGCCCCTAATGGGAAGGGCAGAGCTCAGAGCAGCCTCCCAGGATTGTTCCAATGGAGTCTGATGTCTTCACCGCCCATCGATAAATTGAATTAAAGAGTTTTGTTTAGTAGAGGCTAGGGTTGGAGCCTGGTTTCAGGCTAAGCCAGACTATACTAATGGTGGGGTTAGCCACTATTTATCCAAGACCTGGAGGTCTGACCACAAATGCAATACATGTAAGCTCCCAAAGCCTACCACATCATCTCCAGCCTGAGGGAGACATGTGGGCTCCTCTGCATGTGGCAAAATTGGATCATTATGTTCAATGTTCTGATGCCATGTTAAGCAGGCCAGTATTCTCTGGACTGACATAGATTTTATTTTATTTAAAGATCTTATTTTTATTTATTTATTTGGCAGACAGAGATCACAAGTAGGCAGAGAGGCAGGCAGAGAGAGAGAGAGAGAGGAGGAAGCAGGCTCCCTGCAGAGGAGAGAGCCCGATGCAGAGCTCAATCCCAGGACCCTGGGAGGCTTTAACCCACTGAGCCACCCATGCGCCCCGGGCTGACATAGGTTTTAGAGTGGTTAAGATGCTATGTTCTGCAGTCAGACAAATTCAGGTTCCATCACTCACCAGCAGAAGGAACTTGGGACAAGTTTCTAACCCCTTTAAGCCTCATTTTCCTCATAAATCTCAGGTGCTAAAAATGGCAAAAAAGACAATAATGAAAATTCTAGCCAAATATGAGTAAGATAGACATGTTAAATAAATACGCAGGAATCAAGTGAATAGTGCTGGTTTTAAAATCTTGAATGTTAACATTTTTTTTTTTTTGGAATGTTAACATTTTTACAATGGAAATCCATAGTCTTAAAGCTGTATGGGAAGTCTTCAAGTTGCTCATTTCTCCCCTGTTTGGACTCACTAGTTTTTCTTGTTTTTCAACAAAGAGATGAAGATCCAGGCACATATTTTGATTTACCCTGTAATGAATGGGTTCTTGTGTTAGGAGGACTTCATGCCAGTCTCTGGTCCAATCAGAACCAGAACTCCAGGGAACCCAGCAGTAGTCATGTAACAGCTTCTGTCACATTCCTTAGGTAGGTCACTCCCCTGAGAGAGCTGGGTAATCAGGATCTAGTGATGACTTAAGGGAGAAAAACTTTTGTGTAGCTGGGGATGGGGTTGCTTTCTTCAGGGCCAAAACTCTGCTGGAGGTGGGCCTGCCTGGCCATATGTATCCCCAAGGCTTCCTTTCCCCCATCAAAGACTGTTTCATTGCAATGGACACCAAGGGAACAGGGGCAAGGAGCCCCGCTTCTGGGTGCGGCTGGAGGAAGAGGACAGGGGAAGAAGGGCCAGTTCTCCCAGATGAACAGAGAGCAGCGGCGGTCAAAGAAACTGTGCTACAGCCCAAACTGCAGCTTCCCTTGGTTCCCAAGTAACGCTTGGTTACTTTCTCCTTTATCTGCAGCTTCAGCTGAATCCCCATCACTGGGGCAGGATGAAAGGGTACCCCTTTCTCTAACAGACACAAACTGCAGTGGCTTCTGGTCACAACCAAGCCCCTGATGACTCCATTGTTGTTCCCTAGCCACAGCTAGAGACACTTGACAGGCTGGTCAGTCCAATTCTCTCTCCCGGGTATTTGAAAACTTGACTGGAATAGACAAGTGAGCTGGGCAGTCATCTCATGATAGTGCTCTAGGACCAAGAGCAAGGGCTCCTCAGGTCCCAGGTCACCTTCATTCATTCACCTGCCAGAGAATACGTTAAGCTTCCTTTGATTTGGTCAGCTACTCCTCATATCATTTCTTGTCTCCATTTTGCTTAAAGACTGGTTCTGTTTTCCTTTTTTCTTCTGCAATAACCTTAAGTGATACTGTTTCCTACTGAAAACTTTTTAAAAAGAGGTAGAGAGAGGTGAATTTTATACAGTAGGCTTATGATGTTTGCAAGTGGTCTAATGTAAAACTTTTGGGTTTTCCAACCTTGAGAATATCATTCTTAACTTAAAATTTCCCTCATTAAAGTCATCTTCAACCATGAGACCTATAAGACTACCTGGAGATGCATGTACCAGGTGGCTAGCCAGCTGGACTTGTTCCTTGGCTAAGTGATTTACATCTATGTCTGAAAGTCTAGGCCTCCACAAAATGACCAAGTTGGCTTCCTCAAGAATAGGTGACATTAGAGTGCTATTCCTTCAAATGTCAAAGGTCTCTGAAAAAGGGTCTTGGGCTCATCTAAGCCACACAAATGCATGAAGCCAAGTACACTAAAATTTTTTAAATTTTATTTACTTCACAGAGAGAGAGAGAGAGAGAGCAAGAGAGGGAACACAAGCAAGGGGAATGGGAGGAGAAGCAGACTGCCCGCAGAGCAGGGGCCCAATGTGGGGCTTGATCCCAGGACCCTGGTATCATGACCTAAGCTGAAGGCAGACGCTTAACAACTAAGCCACCCAGGCATCCCTACAATTTTTTAAAAAGTTTTATTTAAGTAATCTCTATACCCCACATGGGACCCAAACTCACGACCCTGAGCTCAAGAGTTGCATGCTCTTCTGACTGAGCCAGCTAGGTGCCCCCATTTTATTCTTTATGAACTACAATATTACCTTCAGTGATTAATTGGAACAGCCTCAGCTATGCCAATCATCTAGTGAGCAGGCCAAGGGTTTCCTTCCATTACTACTAGAAATGGCTTCTTCCAAAGGATCCATCCTTCTAGTCCATGTTTGGATGCTGATTCAGACTGGGAAGGCTCTAGCCCCATCTTCTCCGAAGAGCTTCCTCTGAGGATCCAAATGTGAGGTTGGGTCCTTTTATCAATGATAACTCTGAAGATAGGTAATATCCCAGAGCAAGAGATCAAAGTCTCCCAGCTCCCTCAAATAGGGAGACTTTCCATATGATATCACCAAGGGTTGGTTAACTCCGCAGCACAGCTAAAGACACAAGTCCCCTTCAATTTCTTCTCTTTTCTGGCAATGGAGTTCATCCTCTCCCCATGGCCATGATCAGGTTGCTTCCAGATGGCTACCTTTGGCACAATCCATCTTCACTTCTGTAAGAGCCACTCAGAATATCAGCGGTACTGTTTTAGCTTCCCATAGACCACCTGATTCACCGAAACTTTCTCCAAGCTTCCTGGAGTTTTCATGTTTCCATGTCATGAGTTAGCAGTTAGAGCCCTCTTATGGAACTCCCCACCTGATGACTCTTGAGCCTTCCATTTGTTTCTCTGTCTCCCACCCTCCCTTTCCTACCCACATGGTAGATAAAAGGACTTGGAACAGACCAGGGGAAGCAACTAGGTGCATCACCAGGCAAGTTTTGGGTAAAATCAGAAAAGAGTTGGATTAATTTCTGGGAATCCAGAAGCAGACTCTGTGGTTTGACTGAAGTACAAAGAGGGTCACCTCCTTGACCCCAAAGCACTGATGCTGACCACTAGCACCTAAAGACACACACTGCTCCTATTCTGTCTCCATTTCCGAAGCATTACCCAATAGAACCCTGAAATGGAAATTTTCTACTGACTAATTTCTTTCTAATTTCAGGAGCTCATATTGTATGATCAACTTGTGGCAGCCCCCTCCTTTTTTACTTTGTATTTGGCAGAATTTCAGGCAGAAAGAATAGTATAATGAGCCACAATATGCCCATCACCCAGCTTCAACAATTATTAAGTCATAGGCAATCTTGTTTTACCTATACTTCTACCTATTTCTCTCTGTCCCAGATTATTTTGAAATAAATTCCACAAATTTTATAATTTCAGTTGTGAATATTTCAGTATGTATCTCTAAAATATAAGGGCTTAATGTAACCATGATATCTATTTATCTAAAATAACTTGCCAACAATTAATAAATTATTATTAATTCCTTACTATTAAGTACGCAATCAGTGTCCAAATTTCCCAATTGCCTCATACATATTTATAATATTGGTTTATTAGATTCAGGATCCAGACAAGATCCATACATTGCATATGGTTAATATGTTTCTAGTCTCTTATTATAATTCCATAGGTTCCCACTTCAATTTTTCTTTTTTCTCAGGCAGTATATTTGTTGACAAACGACTTTTTGTCCTATTGAGATTTTCAGTTCTGGATTCTGCTGATTGCCTCCCTATGGTATCTCTTAACATGTTTGTCTTCTAAATGTTAGGCAAATTGTTAGATATAGAGGACTAATAACATTCAGGTACAAATTTTTAGTAGGTATACTAGTAATGTTGTGTTTTTCCATCAGGAGGTACAGTATCTGCTTCTGTCTCTTAACTCTTTCTAGTGGGTTAACTGAACAATTCGAAGCACTCAAATAACAGAGGTGGGTTATTCGCAGGCACAGGTCCACCAGCAGGCCTTGGGCAATAAACTGTGGGTTGGGACAGTTTGAATCTGACCCTGCCACCAATGCCCTTCTCTCTACTGGCACTTCCTTCCTTTCTGGGTCCCTTTATATTCATTCAAATTCTGTCCTGACTGAGCAGCGAACCTCTGATCATCCTCCTTGACAGCTAGTTTTTTGCCCTGAAAATTTTCCCAGCCTCAACATCTCCCAGCACATCCATCTAACCATTGGAATTACCAGAGAATTTGCATGCTTCAAGTAACTTTGTAAGAGATATCTTTAGGACTCAAAAGAATGACTAGAATGCAGTGGAGAAGGAATTAGTTCATTAATTTCAGAACAGCAAGTTAGACTTTTGAGTGTAAAGATATACATATTTTTAAAAGACTTTTGTTTATTTGAGAGAGATGGAGAAAGCATATGAGTATACAAGCTGGGGGAAGACCAGAGGGAGAGGGAGAAGCAGACTTCCCACTGAGCAGGGACTCTGAGATCATGACCTGAGTTGAAGGCAGATGCTTAACTGACTGAGCCCCCCAGGTACCCCAAAATATACAGATATTTAAAAAAAAATCAAATGCTAAAATATTTTAAGATAGTCTCTTCCTGAAATGTAAGATTATGGATTCAGCTTGCATTTTCCAAAATTTTTGTGCTTGGATACTGCTCTCTGGATATCCTCCAAGATGAAGAGTTTCTATGGCCACATAATTTGGGAAACTCCATATATCTCATCCTGAGAAGGACCATGATCATAGTAAAAGGTCTGAAAAGTCCTACAGTAAAAAGCCTGTATAGCTTTGTTAAAACCAGAATTTTCTTTCCTTTGTTGAAGGGTAACAGTTTCAGAATACAATTTGGGAAACCAATACCAATACTCTTTGGGAAACCAAAACCTGATCTTCTGGGTAAAGTGAGGCATGAGAGAAAGAGGGCATTGGGGGCTAGAATCAGCACTTCCGAATTTCTTTGACCCACTCGAGTCTGGGGATACTGAGGAGATTGAATTGATAAGAGGTTCTCATAATGGGCTTCTGCAGAAAAGTTGTGTTCTAGGGGTATTTCTTGGCCTAAAGTCATCAAGTATTAAAGTAAACTTTTGGCTTCCATCTGAGATGACTTACCTGTATCCTGCATACCATCATGGGGCATGGAGGCACAAACCTATGTTTCATGGGCCCCAAATCAACATTCATCAGTTAGTAGCAAAGCAAATCTGCTTAGTGATTCACGTGACTTAGAGTGACAGATTATATGGAAAGTGGGCTTTAGCTCCTGGGGAATAGGATGGATGTGCTGGAGGAAGGGGGCTATGGGCATCACTTGGCATCAGAGCAATGCAGCCGGCAGTGGTTGCATAACTGGTAAAGCACAAGGTGCTCAGCTGTCTGGGTCCCTGAAGCCTCAAGAAGAGGCAGTGGTGAGAGGTAAACAGCAAGCGATGGAAGACCAGGGTTGGAAGACCTGACTCTGGTGAACTTGGCTTATGAGGGGGATGGTCAGAAGCCCAAGGTCAGAGGGGTATTGAAAACTTAGGCTCTCTCTCTTTTGGTATTGATATCCAAGAATCTGATATGTGAGGAGATGCAGAAGCAAGAAGCCATAGGTATGGTGAGATGTGGAGATGACAAGTCCTGGGGCTAGGGAGGTATATATGGGTTGAAGCAGGCCATGAGTCCTCTGCTGTGAGAACAGCAAGTGTCCAGGTCCTGGGAAGAGAGAGCTCGTGGTAAATGAGGAATCTTATTAACCACACTGAGGGTCAGGACAGGCCTTTAGGAATCTAAGGAGGAGGGCATACTGTGTGTGTGTGTATGTGAAAAGATGTAATTGCAGGAGGGTCTGAAGAGGAAGGTTAAACTCAGTAAGTCCTCAGGAACCTTTGATTCTCTCCCAGGTACATCAGATACCAAACTCAGGGCTAGGTACTAATTCTAAATTTTAGTAGGAGATGGAGCTCCAAGGAAACCTAAGATTTGGTTCACAGAAATAGGCTAATCTGTGCCTGCAAGCTACCAGTTCCACTGCCTACTGTTAAGCAGGGCTAAGACAGGTTGGAACTGACACAGTGGTGCACATAAGTTTCAGCACCTTTAATGAAATCTGCTATGTGCCGGCCATAATACTAGGCACTGGGGGTACACTAAGGCCCTGTCCCTAACATCACAAGACCTAGTGTAGCACAGAGCATGCGCTCTAGGGAGAAAGGGAACTGGGTTTCAAATCTACTCACTGGCTATGCAGTTTGGTTTAATCAGGGCTTTGAATTGTCTTGGTCACAAAATGAAGATTCTAACAACCCCTACGCAAAGGGTATTGTGAAGATAGGAATTAATGCCTGGTAACCATTTAGTGTTTCCCGAAGGCATTACTTTATTTATGGTGATGACATTGGTTTCTTTAGCTTAAAGTCAGCCTGAATAAAAACTTCAGTCAACCAAGCAGCTAACACATATTTATCAAACACTCTAGCAAGACCCAGGTATCTGAAATTTGCCCCTTCCTTCAAAGAACTTATAACTTATTTGGAGAAATAAGAAATGAATTCATCAGAAGATACCAACAATACCAGTTTGAGGGTAGAGATTTTTGCACTGTGGTCAACTCTATTTCTAGCACCTGGCACATAGTAATTTCACTAAATATTTGAATAAATGAAAGTTTGAAACAATGAAACAAATTGGTATATGGTTGCCAAAGGAATAGGAAAGCACATATACTCCTATGGCTACCAATGCTGGATACCACTTGGAGACAGCCAGGAATCTGACTGGTATAGATATCTAGTGAGCTAGGCATGACCTCTTTTTGCTCCCTGCTCAGTGAAGGTCAGTAGGAGGCTGGGGCACAGACAGGAAAGTAAGACTCAAACATGATGGCGAGGCAGAACAGGAACACAGGAATTAAAAGACCCAAGTCTTCGGACATTTAGAAAAACTTGTTCAGCCAAGCTGCTGAAATTGCACAAAGAAACTAAAAAGCAACATCAACTAAAATAGAGAGAAAACCACGTCCCCCTGGGGCAGGGAGTGGGTATCAGCGGCTGGCCTGGGCCAGCAAGGCCTCTGGGCTTTAACTCTTAGCTGAATCAGGTACTGCCTGAAACCTGGATTGTAATGAGAGCCACCCTTTGGGGAAGTAAGCCACCTGCTCACTGTGGAGCAGCGAATACCACAATTTCAGAGCAGAAACAAAAGCAGCAGTTCTGCTGCCACTGCTTTGGAGGGCACAATTTCCCCCAAAAGAGTCCATTTGAGCAGGAAGAAAAAGAGCTGTGTTCCTAGTGGAACAGTGTCTACTCTCCCTTTGTGTGTGGGGACCCTTCATTTACCTTTTCCTCCTCCTTTCTTTTTTTTTTCCAACCAAATTTCTTTCTTTTTTTTTTTTTTTTAAGATTTTATTTATTTATTTGTCAGAGAGAGAGAGAGAGAGGGAGGGAGGGAGAACACAAGTAGGCAGAGTGGCAGGCAGAGGCAGAGAGAGAAGCAGGCTCCCTGCTGAGCAAGGAGCCCGATGTGGGACTCGATCCCAGGACTCTGGGATCATGACCTGAGCCGAAGGCAGCGGCTTAACCAACTGAGCCACCCAGGTGTCCCTCAACCAAATTTCTTGAGTATCTGTTATGAGCTAGACACAATTCTACATACTAAAGATACAGCTAGGAATAGTACAGACGAAACCCCTGAATTCCTGGATTTGCCAAAGAGTGAAGGACATAAAGCATCAGATAGAACAGGAGTTGAATGACACAACGAAGCCACCTGGGAGTGGGGAGAGATCTGGGGGAGATCTGGGGAAACTGTATTTGAGGCCAAGGGAGCAACCAGGGAAGAAGCTCCAAGGTGGGGGAAAGCATAGGATGTGGAGGAGGAGCAGCCTTTTGAGAGGGCAGCAGTAAGAGAGGATGTCAGAGGGTTGGGGTCACCAGCCAAAATCCTTCTTCCTCCAGAGCACAGTAAAATCTCTCCACTCTGAGTCCCTAATGGTACTAATCACATACTGTTTCATGCCTAGGACAGTGGTCCCAGCTTTTCTGATCATACGCTCCTATCAGAGAAAAAAAACAACAACACTGGTATATACTCATATATAAATATACGTTTTTATATTTTGTGTGCCATAAATACGCCCCAAGATAGAAATTTAAAAAATTAGATAAAATAAATATCAGCAGAATTTCTTTTTCTTTCTTTCTTTTTTTTTTTTTTTAAAGATTTTATGTATTTATTTGAGAGAGGGAGTATAAGAGCACAAGCAGGGGGAACGGCAGAGGGAGAGGGAGAAGCAGGCTCCCCGCAGAGCAGGGAGCCATATGGAGGACTTGATCCCAGGACCTTGGGATCATGACCTGAGCCGAAGGCAGACGTCTAACCATCTGAGCCACCCAGGGACCCTATCAGCAGAATTTCTAATCTTCTCACATACTCTAATGGACTGTCTTGTGTGCTGTTTGGGGACTATAACACTGGTTTATGACTCAGGGTTAGTTTTTTGATGGGTGTTGGGTCTTATCTCCACAACTGGATTGTGAATTCCATTAGGCTAAAGGCTGTCATCCCTGATGTTGTCTGGCACAGGGTTGAACAGATGGAAACAGTAATTACTGGTGGACACAATGACAAGGAGACACCTTTGTATAGGGTCTTCGCTGGGAGGCAGGGATGGGTCCTGTGATTTTGCTGTTGCCTGGAGAAAAGTTTCCTTGTATCAGTCCAGGGTTCAACCAGTGAAATGGGGCCACTGTGTGGACTATGGAAGAAGGAATTTATTATAAGGATGATGACTTACACAATAGGGCAAGGGGCTAAGAGTGCAAGGGTCTAGAAGGGGTTGTTGAAGCATCAAGGAATAGTCACTAAGCAACCCTGGCTTGGGTGAATGAGGAAGAGCTTGCAGTTGGGTCTGGGAGGCATGTATTTCCAGGGGCTGAAATAAGACTAGGTGGGGAGGTGTTGTGCGGTAGAGCTGGCAGTCGGGAGGGAGGAGTAGAAACACAGTGAAAAAGTTCAAGAACAAACGGGAATCTAGGTGCACCCTTATGTCTGTTTTTCATGGCCCTAACCTGCAATAATGTTCAGAACATGTTGACTTCACTTCTGCTTCCCAAAGCTCATGTAACTTCCTTTTGCCCACCTGAAATCCAGAATGACACAGGGAAAGGCATTCTGAAAAACATAGCTTCTGGTCCAAATTTACCATAGAACAGTGCAGCCCATCCCTTGGATTGATTCCCTTTGTTCTGCTTCTAGACTCATGAAAAGAAATCATAACTGATTTGTCTTCTCAAAAAGACCTCAGTACCAGGAAGGGAAGGCCCTGGATGGTGAATGCAAATATTCCAGTCACTGGAAAAGTAGAGCATCCCCTGAAAATTAACACTTTAAAATATGTGTCTGTAACTACAAAATTAAACCTCAAACTATAATACAATCCCCAAATTTACTAGCCAGTAAGTCCCTGAGCAGCAAAAGGGAAAAGGAACTCCTTTCAATTTACTCTTCTCTCCCTGTTCCTGCACCTATGGAAGAGAAGGAAAATAAAGCAAAAATGAGCAGAAAGGAGGGGAGGCTAATCTACATCTTGAACAATTGCCACAGGTCATTTTATTTACCCAAATAAGCACTTGTACCATGTTTAACTGTATGCCAAACACAGACCTAAGTGTTTACAAAGATTAACTATCTAATCCTCATACCAAATCTGTAAATTGGTTCTATTATTACCCCTCTCTTTAACAGATTAAGTTAAGGGGCATAGAGAAGTTAAGTAAGTTGCCTAAGATTGCACAGCTGGGATTCACATCATGACTAACCTTAGCTTTATGTATAAAAGATTCAAACAATGATTCATTAAGTTCATTTTCATTATCATTTGTAAAATCTATTCACAACATGAAGTATTAGTTGTCATTTAAAGAGTGACTTCCTTAGGGACCAGGCAGGTTCTTTACAGCTACAGTCTCATCTAATGCTCTCTACTGCCCTTTGAGGTAGGTATTATGATTCCACTTTGCAGATGGAAAAATAGAAGTGATCTGTGTAAGGGCACACAGCTAGCTGACAGGAGATACAGGACTCAAAACTGACTCCAAAGATGGTGCTTAACCCAGACACTAAGAGGAGGCTAAGATCCACTATGGAGAAGAATGAATGCAGAGTCTAAACCATGCAAGTCAGTCTGGCTCATGGTGAGGAGAAACTAAATCAGACTGTCAAGTCAGAATTTTCAAGCAGTGTATGAAGCGATGGGGGTTGGAGAATCACCTAGGGCACTGTGGTAAGCCCATACTTTCTGGAGATAAGTGATCACTTCTGGGGCCTGGGATGGGAACCCCTGCATCCTTGTAAACTATCTTTAAAATAATATTGCTCCTATTTTTCTACTCCTACAGGTGTAAACTCCTTCTATGTCTCCCTCTCCCCCCATCTCCATCTGCTAGTTTTGATTTCTGGCCAATCCTGAGATATAAAGTAACTGCCAGTTCCCTTGGTAAGATCATACCTTCAGTACAGAAACAAAATGGGAATTTCTGAGATGCATGTTCTTCTGGCTCAAATGGTGGTATTTTCTGGTAAGAATTAATTTTGCATTCAAAATGTGGAGCTAATGTGTATGTTCTTTATGAGGTGAAGGAATGCAAATCATTCATATGGGTTATTCACTAGGAATGCACTCATTCTGTAGCATCTATCTCTCATTTACCTAATTTATTTTTCTAGCCATTCAGTTTGTGTATTACCCTTCATTGTCTAAGTGCTCTGCTAGACATTAGAGTTATAAAATAAGTAACACTGTCCTTTAAGTACACAATTTCTTTCTTTTTTTTTTTTTTTAAAGATTTTATTTATTTATTCGACAGAGAGAAAGATCACAGGTAGGCAGAGAGGCAGGCAGAGAGAGAGGAGGAAGTAGGTTCCCTGCCAAGCAGAGAGCCCGATGCGGGGCTTGATCCCAGGACCCTGAGATCATGACCTGAGCCGAAAGCAGAGGCCCAACCCACCGAGCCACCCAGGTGCCCCAGTACACAATTTCTAACTTTATTTCTGAAACCTTCACTAGTGACTTGTCTGACTTTGGGAAGTCACTGGTGGATCTCAGTTGCCTACCATAAACTGAGTGGCTCATATTAAGTGATCTTATAATTTGAAAGCCTCTAAAATCAAAGGACACAGGATATTTTAATACAGTCATAAAGTTGCTCAATACCTCTGAGCATACTGTTTAACTTCTATGACACACCTTCTCCTTTATAAAATAAATGGGAGGTACTAGAGCAGGCTTGAAAATGTGTATTCCAAGGATCTTTGTGAACAGGCTTTTCTAGGAAAAAAAGGTCTGTGTTCAAAAAGGTCTAAGAAATGCTGGAGTCAGAAGGTTTCTTTATCTTAGGACTTCTCAGAAACTTTACTGTACTAATTTTGCTTCATGTCTCTCCAAGCAGGAGATAGCAAATATGTTTCCCAAACTTGCTTGACAATGAAATCCTTTTCCCCTAAGGCCTCTCTGTAGTACTAATAAATTGTCCTCCAGAATACATTTAGGAAATGTCTTACTTTACACACCGTATACTCCTAAGGCCCTTTATTATAGCAATGTTCTCTATGTATCTCTATCTTAGATCAATTTCATGTCATAGATATCTGCTAGTTTATGTTCTTATGTGCTGTGTGCATACTGCTATTTTTCCTTTTTGGAGAAGTTGTGCTTTTGCTTCTCTTAGTACACAGGCTATAATCTCTCCAAACATGAATATATGGCCTGCAAAATCACACATCTTATTAGCACTTTGATCAGTAGAGTCCAGAAGAAGCACACAGTATGTTTTGCGGGGCAACATTCCCAAGAGTGTCACAGAGGAGACTTCTTGGGGAAAGGGATGAGATATGTGAACATGACAAATAATAGGATTAATAGGGCAGATTTCCATAGGAATTCAAAAAATATATTTGACATTTTGATGATGAAATACTATGGTCTTTCCTGTCACAGAATTACCATTCCTGACCAAGACTATTAGGACTCAGAGTAACAGAGCTGAGTGGCTCTGTGCAAAAGTCTGTATTCAACATCTGTCACGCTGGAGATCATTAAAGTTCAATTGCACCCTATTGTCTTCCTCCTACTCAACTTCATTTCACTGTCATTGCTTCAGCTGGGGATTAATCAACTATTTATGGGACGACTGGACTTGGGGAGTCAGGACATTCACAATGGGGTTTCAGTCTGAGGCTACGGTGGGGGAAGAAAGTTATAGTAAAAAGACTCCTGCTTTGTTAGAGTTTGTTGAAAACTGAATTAAACAAAAATATCTGAGAATAATGCTGACATCATTCATATTTCAAAAGAAGAAAGAAAGTACTTGGTATTCTGAAGAATCCAGAAATGATCCTGGCTTGAATCTATTCAGAGCTGGTTTCTTTGCCACTTTACTCTTCCTTAAGAGCTAGAAAAAAGCTGTGACGAGAGAATCAAATTAACGGGTTCTCTGTATAAATCATATCATCAATAGTGGAAATGGTGCTTCGTTATTGTTCCTGAGGACAGCTGATACAAGTGAAACATCCACGTAGTATGAAATATTTATGGCTTTATGAGATGGGGGGAAAAAACTTCCATTAGGAATTTTAAAAAATCTCACAAATTACTTAGATGTTTCCATTTTGCACATATATGCGCATTATGATTAGTTTTATTAGATTTAAATGTCAAATTAAATAATTATCATCTCGATATATGTTCCCAAAACATTTATGAACCTTTTTCAGGGGAAATAGAGTATAAATTCTGAGTTAATTTGCCTAAGTATCCAAACTCATGCAATCCAGCTATGTAGCTAGAATATTTTTGATATACCATTAATATCTTTTGACATGTTACAATAAATTATTCTGCAGAAAACAGCCAAATTATTTGGACAGTAGAATTTCAGGTCTGTAATATTAGGACCTACTAATTTGTCCCAACTTACTTAATAGCTAAGATAAAAATGTCAGTATGTCAGATCGGCATTAACCAAAAATGTCATACATCTTGACAAAGCTAAATCTCCTTAAACTTCTAACATATCTCTTAATTCCAAGACCAACATGTTCACACAAATAATTTCTAATAAATGTAAAACCTCGGTTAAGTTTTTGATACGTAAGCTGCTACTATGGGAAAAGATGGACCAAGCTCCTTCCCCACCCCCACCCTGTTATTCTTTTGGGGACAGCCAGGCCACTCCAGATGGTGTGTTACTGTTGGACATAGCTTTGGAGAAACTTCAACAGACGAAGGCTGTAATGTCAGGATTTTGCTGTGAGTCGTCCCCCTTCCCCCCCTGCAGTTCCCAGGGTAGGAAGGTGCTGAGATGGAAGCTGAGGGACGCCCGCCCACCTGCCACCACCTGTTCACTCCCTCAGCCCTCGGCTATAAATTCTCCTCCTTCAAAGATTCATCCAGCACTCTCCGACAGCTATTGCAGAAAAAGCGCTCCTTCTCTCTCTGAGCATCTGGAAAGATTTCGTCTTCCTGAAAAAGAAGTCTCGGGCTTTCCCGGAGGATTTGAAAGATCTTCCCCAAACCAGCCACACCAAATTCTGCAGCAAGGAGGTTCCCTTCTCTTTTCCAACCTCACGTTGAGAAAATGACTTTCTCTTCAGCACCTCAGTTTCCCCTAAATTTGAGCAAGTGAAGAGACAGCAGTCTGGTTATCCAGTAGGACAGAAGGCGGGATCCCGTACTCCCCACTGTAAACTCTGATTCCACGCGAGTTGCTTTGTGTATGACTTACTCGCTCAGAAGAGCCACGTTGGGGAGCGGCTCGATAGACCCGCTCGCGCGCAGGTCCTGAGCGGGCGAGCGAGCTCAGAGCCTCCCACCTTCCGGCCTGGGATGAAGTCCTGCAAGCCCAGCAACCCCCCGGCGGGAGCGCGCGCCGCGTCCGCGTGCGCAGGCGGCGCCGAGTGCGCGGGTGCGTGCGCCGGGACTGGGCGGCTGGAGAGCGCGGCGCGCAGGCGCCTGGCGGCTAACGCGCGCGAGCGCCGACGAATGCAGGGGCTCAATACCGCGTTCGACCGCCTGCGTAGGGTGGTGCCCCAGTGGGGCCAGGATAAAAAGTTGTCCAAGTATGAGACCCTGCAGATGGCACTGAGCTACATCATGGCGCTGACCCGTATCCTGGCCGAGGCCGAGCGATTCGGCTCGGAGCGGGACTGGGTCAGTCTCCACTGTGAGCACTTTGGCCGCGACCACTACCTTCCGTTTGCGAGCGCGAAGCTGCCTGGTGAGAGCGAGCCCTACGGCCAGAGGCTCTTCGGCTTCCAGCCGGAGCCCTTCCAGATGGCCAGTTAGGGCGCGCTCCCTGCCAGGGGGAGATGCCCAGTGATCGAGTTCCGGAGCCGTAGCCCTTTCCCCAGGAGGTGGCCAAGGATGCGTTCTTAGATTAAAATAGCAAACCTTCAGGTCACTTTTATTCGCGTCACCGGTTTTATGGACACGATTTTATTGCCTTTCTCTTCCTCCTTATCAGTATTTTGTAGACTACATTAATGGAACTTGTGAATGGTTTTGATTCTTGTGAAAATAATGCCCCCCTCTCCCTTTTGGGGGACGACTTTAAGGGAAAACAATCTTAAGAAAAAATAGGATTAGGCTATACTGCAGTTTTAGTCCTCAGAGAAACAATCACTTTCTTAAACTTTGTAAGTTTGACCTGTTCGGGTGAAGTTACAGTATTCATTACGTGTGTATGCTTAAAACAGCTACCTACCCGTCGTGTAAATATACATTTATGCTTACTGCATTGTGTGTGTATGCATGAAGTAGTCATACTTTTTTTTTTTTGCTAGAGTAAATGGCGTGAGTGCTCTGTATTTTTAAATGTATACATTATTAAAATATAGATTTTGTAATATAGAAATAAAAATGTGAGTTTGTTTTTTATGCTAAGTGCCCTGCTAGTTTCCTGATGGCAATAAAGTCCTATTTGGGGGCGATGATATTGAGTGCTTCCCTGAGTGAAGATGTGAAATGTTTAAATCTAATTGCACCAATTGGCAGATGTGCTCTTTTCTAATACTAAAAAAGGCAAGCTGATGAGAATACAAATAGTTAATCTGAAAGCTTTCTCTGTAACTTGGAACTATAGATGTATTATTTTTTGTGTTTTTTTTTAAGGTTAAATTAATCGAAATAACATTTAGCTTTTAAGTAGATATACAATTCCTCAATATTTTATTGAGCCCAATTACTACTAATTCTTACAAGTACCCAAATATATATATTTGTTCCTATATAGGAATATATATATCTTAATATTACATATATAAATATAACTAGCACTGAGAAATTTTAAAATGTTGCTTTTGTAAGTTATTTCCTTTTAATCAGTACAAGCAAGCAAAAAGGGCATCACTGCCATCAAGGCTAATCAAGATTAGAGCAAAATAATATGCATGGTATTTGTTTGAATTACTTTCATAAATTTGCTTAACCACTGGATGCGTAAAGCAAACCCTTAATGTAAATAGTGACTTGGTGATCAACAGCACTGCATGCATTATTAGAAATAGCAATTAGAAATAATAACTAGAAAAAGCAGGACTCTAAGTTATGTGTGCATTTGGCATTTTTCACAAGTCAACAGAAACAACAATGACATCCCCCAAACATATTATGGATTCCAACGCCTAACATCAGATGCAGCCACCTACTTGCAATTTATATTATTTCTATAGAAAGTCTCCATAGAATTTTTACTTTCTTAATTACCCCTAATTAGCAAAATCCCTTTGGTATATAAGGAATATATTTCGTGTCTTCCCCAGGGCATAAACTTAAACTTACAAAATCGCAAGTTAATCTCTAGAAAGCTTGGAGAATCAATTGCTGAATTTCTCTTTCCTTCTGATACCCGTTAATAAGAAACTGAGGAGGGCTCAGGACTTTGCTTCCTCACTGCAAATTAGAGGGTAAAATGTTTAGGCTTAGAAGATACTATAGTTTACACTACATAACTCTAGAAGAGACGATACCATGTCCTCTTTCTGGCCACACTCCACACTGCAGTGTGTACTTGAACTAATGACAAGGCTCTGGGCCTCTGTCTTTCTTACTATTTGGGCACGATAGTTTATTATTTAGACTCAGAAAGCTTCATTAATAACCCCAGTAAGTTTGTAGAGTTTAAGAATGAATAAAATCAGTACTAAAAAATGTGTTAATTAAGGAAGTTCTCAAAAATGTGTTAAGATGGAGTCCTTCTCCCAGTAGGCTTCATATCCCACTCTCTAGACTGTAAATTACCTTGTAAAAGAGAGCTGTGCTTTTCATTTTATCTCTAATGGCTTTTAGTAGAGAGGGATAGACAGAATAAACTCTCAATAAATATTTCTTTTTTTATTATAAACAGTAGTTTCTTAATGAGATTGAATAAATTAATTAAATAGAGAAGATCCTAATCCCATGTCTCTTCTTCCCCATCCCATTCTCTGAAAAGAATGGTAATCTGTCTGTTAAATATTTTGCCTATAGCTTCCTTTTCTGTGTTTTTGAAATCTCTGGAAGCAATTTAGCTCTTACCAAATCCCTAAGCTATCCACCCCACTTGATGTACTATTTTTTCCTGGGAGACATTTGAGGGAAAAGTAAATGGGTCTTAGTGATCAAATCCAGTCTTGGATAAAACTCCAAAAACTGTACATTGGGAAATCCGTTATGATTTATGGATTAGGAGCTTGGATAGCACAAGTATAATATCTTTTTGAAGTTAAGATTCATATATTATTTTACATAATAGATCGTAGATTATCAAAACACTTAAGAGTTGCTACAGTATTCTATACTGTACACATTTGAAAAATCTGTGTTCTTTCTAGTTTGACAATAAGGCATATTGAAATTCAAAAATATTCTTTTACCTGGGCTCCCTTTTAAAAAAAATCAAATATTATCAAGCACCTACCCACACCCAGGCTTACTCAACACCACCCTTGTCCTTGGATATGCAGCCAAGATGAACACACGTACTAATGAATAAGCAGTCCTAAACTGAGTATTGCTGAATACTTCAGTGGTGTAGCTCCAGGAACATACGCAAAAAGAACCCTTTAAGAGGGAGCATTAAAATAAAAGAAGACTCCCCTGGGCAGGTTTTCAGTTTGATTAGTTATTATATCTGGGCTCTTCCTAGGTGCTAACTGGAGGCTGTATCCCCAAACACCAGGGTCAGAAGTCTTAAAGAACCATATACAAACGAGCAGGCCTATCATGAGGGGAAAGACCATCCAAGCCAGTGGTTTTCAACCCTCACTGCTCATTAGAATCACACCTAGGAGTCTTGAAAAAATACCAAAGTCTGGGGTCCCCAGCTTAAGAATTGATTTAACTTCTCCAAGGTGAGGCTTGGGCATAGTTTGAAATTCTCCCCAGGTGATTCTAATGGGCTGTCAGTATTAAGAACCACTTAACTGAACAATATGTACAATGACATCATTAAGCTCATTACCCAAAACTGATTATATTGACTTCCAACTTTGGGTATTTGCAGATGTTAAGAGAATCTGACTATCTTTTTTAACATCCAATACAGCCAGTTTCTTAGTTAATGAGGTGGCCTTTATATTAATGAAGATCTAAAATTTTTGTTAGATATGAGCCATATAGAATGTATTTGGGTTGTGGTTGGTAGAACTGTAGGATTCAACAATTAAGGCTCAGTTGAACTTAAATTTTGCCATCTTCCAGTAAAAGCAAAGTGCTGTTTTGGACTGAATTTGACTACCCCCTGCTCTGCTTAGAGATACCTCTTTTTGCTAACTACAGTGAAAACAACTTCAAAGTGCATATAAAACCATAAATATATGACTTGTCCTTTTACATGGGTATACACCAATTCCCTTCTAAGGTCATGAATACAAGTGGGTACAAGCTTTAGTAATTGTTGTATAGAAGTAACACTGGTCTTTAAGGTTGCTATTTTAAACTGGCAGTGTATCCAAAAAATACCTGAGCTGAAAGAAAACCACTGAAAGCAAGAATTTACCTATCTCACATACATAGTCTGGAACCAAGCTACAAAGCAAAACAACCCAACAGTTAATTGAGGATAAATAAATTTTATTTAATGCATAAACAGTCCATCACATCCTCTAAATTTCTTTTTCAAAATATCCAGGTTGAATTAAATACTGGTTCTTAATTTTTATTTTTTCTTCTAATTGCAAAGTTTCCAAACAAAGCACAACCCCTAACAAATCTTTAAGAAAGCACGACTAAGAAACAGTAACAATATCATGGAGATGACTGGTCTACTGGAATACAGTACCACATACCTTTTGAAGAAAGACACAGTTTATGCTCACAGACATTTGGGCTTAAGTGATCACTTGTTTTCAGTTCCATAGGTTATCTAACATGCATGATCCAGAAGAACAGGAATAAAAGCCAAGATCCATTAATTGCTTTTTAGTAATGGAAGCAAAACATACAGTTTATGTAATTCGCACATTTCAAAATGGCTGCTATAATGGTTTTTCCATTAGGATTTCAATAAGCAAAAAAGTACTTTAGAAAATAAGTTGACTCGAGCTTCCTAAGATGGAAGGGTACCATGTTTGTTAGAGGCAACTCTTGATTCTGATTGAATTATGTTAGCTGTGGGTGCTCCGTGCCTCAACTGAAGTCTGTGTGTGTGTGTTCATATGCATGTGTGTACATGCCTGTGGATATATGTACATCCCTTGTCAGTCCTCATGGCTGAAATGAATCACTGGGGTTAAATTCAGACTTGATGTAGCTGAGAATGCAAAAACAGTGGCCAAAGGCTACGCTCATTTTTGTGGGTCTTTATCTATCTGTTACCCTAAGTTGATTCATTTCAACATAAGGTCATTGACATGCTAGCATGGAACGTTTTTTCACTGGGGGCTGGAATAGTACAGTGAAGTTGTCCTGAACTGCTTAAGCCAGAAAGGAATACAGAAACTCTTTTGCTCTTTCTCTGTGGTCTGCAGAGTCATTTCCACTAACTTCATTCGGGGACACAGGAGTCAGAGTTCCTGTTGGCTATTCTACCTATGCCAAAATGAATTTTCCTGGAATCTGCCTGCAGAAAGCCGATAGAATATTTTTTGAATTCTTCTGGTTTTTCTCTAGATTGTTCTTTTAACTGCATACCATCTAGAAGAAGATTCCACCATTATGTACTACCCTTCTAAAGAGAAACAAAGTCATGGGGCAGGAAAGAAATGTGAACCTTTAAAGCAAATTTAACTATTTACTTTGGAGAAAAATATTTTAAATGTTTCCTTTGGTATAAAAAAACCGCTATTACTTTTTTTAGGGTCTCCAAGTAAATTCTTCATAATTGTTTATTTATCCTAGCCTCCATCCTGGAAAAGGTGAAATCAAGTATTTTGTTTACAGATAAAGAAACAAGAGACCTCAGAGTTACAGAAAAATCAGAGAATGTGTCTGATATTCATCTGAATTATTAAAATCTCTCTTGAATTCCTAGGAATTCACCTAAGAATGCCTAGAAATAAAGAACTTCCTTAATACTGCTAAGTATTTTACAGATTTTTTCAATCTCAACAGAAAGGTAACAAATGGAGAAGAGTAGGTTAAGAAATTTAATGCTGAAGATTGGAAAAGTAAGTGAGAATCAGAAAAGAAGATAAAGTGTCTCTGAAATAACAATACTGAAAAAGTAAAATTTAATTTACCCATGTGCATTAAAAAAATGCAGTTGCATGCAAATGATTTCATTTGTATTATTTGAGAGGTTTAACTCTCCCTTAACACAGTAAAACTGTTTATACTCTGTACACATACACATTTAGTAATCTTTTGGTAGTAAATGCTATAGTCAATATTAGCATATAATTCACTGAATTCTTGCACTATTAATTGTGGGAAAATTACAAGAATCTGCTAGTTTGCAGATAACTCACTGAATCTGTGAAAAGCATCACGTTCTTTGGAATTTCGGAACATCGAACAATTCACTCGTACCATACTATATGAAAATAACTCATGTTTCTTATGGGTATAAAAACACTTCTTTTTTTTTTTTTTAAAGACTTTAAAGTAATCTCCACAACCAATGTTGGGCTCACAGTCACAACTCCGAGATCAAGAGTTTCATGTGCCACCAACTGAGCCAGCCATGTACCCCCAAACCCCTTTTTATTGTATCTCCATTAATTTTCAGTCTATACTGGTCAAGCTTCTCCACCCCCATCTTTCCCATCTTTAAGTCTCATTTTTTAATGTGTCTGTTTTCAGTTAGGAGGCAGAATGAATTTTTATCTAAGAGATTTAACATTCTATAAGAAGTCTACTGGATTTGCTGGATATTTTAAGAAGATTAAAACCTAGTTATCTTTCTGTTGCTCTGTTGATATTTAATCAGCTTGTAATTCATGTTGTAACATACAATTTGAATAAGAATATTTTTACAAAATCACTTCCAAGTGTCAAATATACTTATACATTAAAAAATTGGTTGAATCACCATCACAAAGTTTAAACCTGGAAACTAGAACTGTTTTCTTCATTTTAAAGAAAAATATGCATTTACTTCGACCTTAGAATATTTGTTGTCAAATAGTGTTGAACTCTTTTAGTTTTTATTGTTAGGGAAACATTTTCTATTTACTCATATGTTAAAATCTTCTAGTAAATTAGTATTTTTATGCCTCTACACTACAGACATTCTCTTTATGCTTACTCTCAGCATTTTTGGCCCAATTCTCAGAGGACTGAAAGTGTGTTCTTTCTCTATTTCTTGCAATTTCAAGGCTACTGCTTTTTGGAGTTTGAGGTGGCCATTGTTTACATATTAACAAAAGGCAGCCTGTTTATCATTCTATAATACCAAGTGTGCTAGCTAATATAATTAGAAATAGGAGGCAAACATAATTTCAACAAATATGCATTTTTTTTGCACTGTACAGATTTTTAAAAACATGGTATTAGCAACTTTTTTTAGCATAGTGATGACCACTGCATTGTCAAAGTTTAGAAGATGTTTGGCATTCTTCAAGCAGTGTTTCAGTAATTAACTTTCTAAAATCTTGATCCACGTAAAACAAGAAAAGGCAATTAGTGGTGAAAAGGACTTCAAAAAGCTTCTTGTTAATTGAAGTAACTGTTAGTCTTACTGGTAAGGCACATTGATTTTCTACTCAACCATCAGCAGAAATACTTTGAGGCCAGGTTACCCAAGGACCCTGGAAGGGACCTTGAATAAAGGTCATTATTAGGAACTTTGCCTTTGAGTTTACAACCAATTCATAAATAGCCCAAATACAGACTCAGGCTAGGATCTCAGCTTGGAAGTTACTTTGGGAGTGTGTGGGGAGGAAGAAGACAGGAGGAGGTTTTGATCAACAAGAATTTGGATGTCTGACCCGGTTAGTATTCTAGACCTCCCCTCCCAATCTGAGTTATTTTTTTTTTTTTTTTTTTACTTTGTCAGCAATTCTGTCAATTAGAAGTTGATGGGAGTAAGAAGGCAACTGCTTAAAAAGAATGCAGCCCCTCTATGAAGTTAAAAGACCCTCAGGTAATCAGAATTCGTTCAGTTGGACTGCTTTCTTCTGACCATCGGCCTGAGATGCCTGGAACTGGAGTTAGGTCATTTTGGAGCATGCAGCATGCCGACAGGCTGAGATGGGATGGGTTACCACAGAGGGGGGTTATAGGACATGGAGCACAGGGCATCTGGGGAGAAAAACACAGAATGGGGGATAGATGCAAAGGACCTTAGACCACATGATAGACACAAAAAAGGAGGAAGTAGTCTCTCTTCTCATGTTATGAGCTGCTTTGCCTGGATCCTGTTCTTGGGACCATCACCCAATCAGGTGTAATAGATATTGTAACTCAGTAATGAATTAAATTGGGTTTACTGAGTTCACTTGGGAATCTAGCATTGTGTTTTGGGTGTAAGGAAATATATTCTGAGTTTTAAACAACCAGTTTACAAGTGAACATCTGGAAAGCAACCCATTTGTCATTTGAGGATTATTCAAACTAACCTGTCCCTATAAAAGTCAGCTTTTGACTCCTATAGGCATTATTCTCCGTGGTTCGTTTCATCCAGAGCTCTAGCTCTATCTACTGCTGGTCTCTCAACTATTCAATTTCTCATTGAATGCTTACAAAAATTAAGTGAGGAATAAAAAGAGAAGGGTGTATTGATCCCCATTTCCACAACTAATCAAATTAATAAAAGCCCTTCAAATTGTTTGGAGAGGAGAGTGCTTATGGGACCTGTGTGACTTTTAGAAACAAAGGACCAGACAAATTGCATCAACTTTCTCTCCTTCCCTGGTCCATTTTTGCAGGTTTTGAGCTTCCTCTGGGGGCTTTATGAATGCTACATGTCTAATGAGTGTTGCACAAAATAGGAGGGTCCAATAAGGCCAAAGTGTGTGTTTATTTCTACTTTCTAGGCATGCATTGCATGTACCACAAAGGGGAATATATTCTTCGCCAGGTGCCCAAACTACAGCTTTATGCTCTCTGCATCCCCTTGGACCTTTCTGGGTAAGTTCTGAAATTACTCTCCGTAGATGCGGCTGCTCTTTGGATTCACCTGGGAAGCTTTCATAAATCCTGATGCTTATGCCACAATTCCGGAGCTTATGACTTAACTGATTTGGGGTTGTGGCCTGGGTATCAAGATTTTTAAAAGCTCTTCAGGAGATTCCAATATGCAGCCCAGGTTAAGAACCACTGCTCTAGTCTCAGTTTGCTTTATATGGGAACATACTGACGTACATAGAAATTTGAAGTTCAGTTTAGGTCAATGAATATTTATCGAGTGCCTACTCTGTATAAGGTACATGACAAACTTTGACACAGTCCATACCAACAGTAGCTAAAACCTAGTGTGGGCAAGCTGGCTAGTGCAAGCAGAGGGGACAGGCAGGTATATAAAATACTACACAAGGCCATCTTTTCTTCTTCCAGATTCAAGAAACTTGCTATAAGTTTTCCAAGAAAGTACAATGTATTTGGGTGGGGCCTGGGGGATCAGAAAATAGTTCCCAGAGGCAGTGGCATTTTTAGATGGGCTTTAAGGAACAGATAAGATTGCCATGGGTAGAGGCTGGGGAGAGAGAGTCTTCCAAGGCAGAAGTGACAGAGAGGCATTGTGCTGGAAAGCAGGGGTCTATGTTAGGTTTGCTGCCATATTGGGTGTGTTTTCTGAGGACTGGGTTGAAAAGTTTTGGCATCATATTGGAACAAGCCTTGAATACATCAGGGCAGAAGAGGGGGTACCTGATTGGCTCCAGGGAGCCACTGGGGGTTTGAAATTGGGGAAGAGTATGAGTAGAGCAGTACTTCAGGAAGAAAGAGCTGACACTGAGATCTGGGCTGGATTTGAATGGGAGAAATGGCAGAAACAGAGGCAGAAAGGCCACTTAGAAGTCCTTTGTTATGGTTGAAATCAGAAATATTGAGGGAAATTAATAAAGTAATGCAAGTCTGAACTGGAGAACTGCAGGGGGATGGAAAAGAAGGGCTGAATGTAGAAGAAATAATAGAATTAATGGGATCTGTTGATCGATTGGCGAGAGGAAGCAAAAAATGACTTGGATGCTTTTTATCTGGATCGCTAGGAATGTGATGGTGCCATTAGTAGAAATCATTAAGCGAGGCTGAAGAATGATTTATGAAAGGGAAGATGATGAATCTGATTTGGGACATGTTGAGTCCAAACATATCCAGCCAAACCAAAATTTCTTATATACGTATCCCTCATTATAATTGACTTCTAATGGAATTCTCAAAGCAGGGAACTGATTTGTTCAACACAGTGAAGGACTCTGCCTCGTAGGAAGCATATGGCATTGTCTGGAGACATTTTGGGTAGCCACAACGTGGGGATCAGCTGCTAATTCTACTGACATCCAGTTAGAGGCCAGTGATGTTACCAAACATCCTGCACTTTTCAGGACAGCCCCTGCAATGAAGAACAATCCACCCCACAAGGTCAGTAATTCTGAGGTTCAGAAACCCTGCATTGACATAATCCAGTGTCTCCAATTTCAGGAATTTTTAGGTTTCTTATATTTTAGGTTAGACAGCGCCATCCAGTGGTCAAGTATAATACTCATCCTAATTCTCTGGTGAACACTAAAAGGCAACAGATAAAAGTATTTAGAAAGCTAAGACATAGAGAGGTGAAAAATATCCTTTCATAGGAGAACTCCTTAGGGTTTACAGAAGTAGATGTGATAGGAAGGTCAGGTGAATGATTGAGAAGGAACAATCCTGGAGTTAGAAAGTCCTCTTTGGGTAGAAGAGATTTCATAATAGAAGCCAACCCGGAAACAATATTTTATAGGATGCATTCTGCATGAAACGTATGCTGTCATTACAGTTGCCTGTATTTTTAGTATTGCTCCTGAATACATGAAAAAAGAAAACAAAAATCTAATAATTTCACTGAATAATTGACTGAAAACTTTATTTCTTAATGATGTAACCTGTGGCATTTGTTTCATTAAGAAATAAAGATTGAAAATATTAAGATGATTTTAGAGTCATAAAAAATATAGGGTGAAGAGAACTAGAAACTTCTATTTGATAAAGAATAGATTTTTTTCCCCCCAAAGCAGCACTCTTTATGCCTTACATCTTACCTCCCCTACTAGATTGTAAGCTCCCTGAGGTCAGGGACTGTGTCTTATTCATAAAAGTCTCTAGCATAGCATCTTATACAGAGTAGACACACAAATGCTTTTTTTGAGTGAATGTATTTATTTTTATACTGGTAGTCCTTGCCTTGAAGTGAAGAAAATTTCAAACCTTTCTAAACAACTACTATTTGTTCATTGGAGTTAGATACCAGCTGAGGGTGCCTGGCTCAGAGAACACCAGACACCTGTGCACCAGGAATTGATAACAGACACCTCCAATTCATTTCACAGGGGAGTATGGAGCAAGCTGTGCTGTGATGACCATTCCCAGGGCAGTTTTTGGATTGCTGTGTGAATTGCAGATTTCTCTATCTAATATAAGATTCATTTATCCAACAAATATCTATTGAATGTCTATGCGGTGCTAAGCACTCTTCTAGGCACTGGGGATAATCGTAGTGAATTTAGTTCTAAAAATTGCTTAAGAGGCAAGTTTTGAATAGGTGGGTTAGAACAAAGATGCATATTCCCCTTTCCTCCCACTTTCCTGGTTAGCATGATTTTTTTTTTAGCATGATGTTTTCCATATAGAAAATGCAAATTATCTGAAACACAGTTCATACCTATTAAAGATGTCTCCTTCCACATCCACTGCTCTTCTAGGGCAAGTGAAAAACAACACTCTCCCATCACTTCCTTTCCTTGTTGGCATCCCTTCCTCCCTCACTGCCTCATACACTTCCAGCCTTTGGGGAGACAAGAGGGGCAGATGATGATGACTCTCACATATTTTGCAAGCGGCAATTGAAGCTAGTAGCTTTAAAAGTGACCCCATAGAAGCTTTCTTTTTGGTTGGTTTACTAGCAACCTTTTCGTTCTAGAATTTGGGGATGTATAAAGTCAGAAAGCAAAACCACTCGCCATTATATCCAAAAGAAAATGATGCAGACAGGCTAATGGGGCCTTGTTTTGGCTATCGAACAAGTGCGTTGTGCAATATTGAGGGTTTCAGTGAATTTTTTGGTATCTCAAGCACATTTTGGCACCTTAATACGTGGCTCAGTACACTCAGGATAAGTAAATCAAAAGTGCTTCTCCACATCTGTGAGTTGTATGGCACAATCTCTTAAGGCTAAGTAGAAGCTGATTAAATGAATCCATCAAAACTACTGCTATGGATTTAACTGATGAAAGGTAATGGAGACCTCCCCACCTTTTTCCTTTACGTTGTTTGGTGAGTTAGTGATTCCTAAGGTCACTACTGTTTAACTCCTTTCAGCCCAAACATATGGCCCCTTATTACTCCTAATAGGGCCTAAATATCCCTAACATAGCAGGGGACAGGGGAGCATGCTAGCTTTTTCCCAAAGCAGTGGATGACTTCATGACATCTTTGGTTCATCTGTTATCGTCTTCTCACATTTTTGTTGGAATCTTTAAAAGGCACAGCCCTACATCTTTCCCCTAGCTGAGACAGCAAGAGTCCCCAGCTGACTTATTCGAAGCACTTCTTGCTAGGGGTCCAGCAGCATGGGAACTCACTCAAATCCAGTTGCTTGGAAACCGCTGTGTCTGGCTTGTCCTCCTTCCCCTCCACAGTCTGCCCCCTTACACAGCCAGCACCCAGACATTCCTAAAGTTCGTCACTCTCCACTACACTCCGAGAAGAACATGAATACACCATTGTGCTTTCCATGGAGGAGA
This sequence comes from Lutra lutra, assembly GCF_902655055.1. NCBI lineage: Eukaryota > Metazoa > Chordata > Mammalia > Carnivora > Mustelidae > Lutra > Lutra lutra. The sequence continues at coordinate 30,753,182 of NC_062291.1, read as the reverse complement.
AGGCAGAGAAAATGTCAAGTCCTTTACTGGTGAGAGATCCGTAGCGACTGCCAGTGGGCCGGACCGACATGGGCGGTGGGATCTGCTGGTGCCACTGAGCTGGAAAATGGACCGAATAACATGTTACAATCAAGGGAATGCAGTCGAGTGGGTACAGGGCAGGGGTGTATTCCGTTCTCATTCAAACACTTTCTGTGAAATATATCTGGGTCTGAAATGCATCATTTGCAAAGAACAACAACAACAAAAATCTCTCCTTCTCTGCCAGGAATAGGCAAGCTGGGCTGGTGAACCTCTTATGCTCCTAATTCCAAAACCCACAATCTGGGACTATAAGAGTAGCTGTACGGGGAACGCCTGGGTGGCTCAGTTGGTTAAGCATCTGCCTTCAGCTTGGGTCATGATGCCAGGGTCCTGGGATCTGGTCCTGGGATCAACTCCCGTGTCAGGGTCCCTGCTCAGCAGGAAGTCTGCTTCTTCCTCTGCCTGCCCCTCCCCCTGCTTGTGCCCTTTCTCTCTCTCTCTGACAAATAAATAAATAAAATCTTAAAAAAAAAAAGAGGGGCATGTGGATGGCTCAGTCAGTTAAACATCTGTCTTTGGCTCAGGTCATGATCTCAGGGTCCTAGGATTGAGCCCCGTATCAGGCTTCCAGCTCAGTGGGGAACCAGCTTCTCCCTCTGCTGCTCCCCCTGCCTGTGTTCTCTCTCTGCCTCACTCTTTCTCTCAAATAAATAAATAAGTAATCTTAAAAAATAAAAAGAGTAGATGTATAGGGTGATTTATCAAAATATCTCCTCTTACGTCCCCTCTCACTGATCTAGCGTGGAGTCTCCCAGGGGCAGTGTAGAAAGAGCTGTAGGATCTCAAGGGCAGGTACCTTAGAAGGCAGAGACAAGAAACCTGAGGTAATGGAAGCCAAAAGACAGGTCCAGACCTCCAAAAGTACCTGTCCCACACCCTAATCACTAATCAGCCACTACCCATCCACCCCCTTATTCAGGTTCTAATGAGTTTATAGCAAGAAGACTGAAAAGTAACTTATGTGCAATCAACCATGATTCAGGGACAAAAGAGAATGTATTAGAATTTCCATGTTCAGCAAACATTGTCTAAAGGAGATGATCCTTAGGCTTGAATATGCCTGAATGAAACATCCATCCAAATTGCTTTGTCCCTCCTGTTGTGTCTGATGCAGAAATTTCGAAGCAGTCTTCTGATTAGGTTTCCAGGGACCTTCGTGTGGAGAAGGGGAAGCACCAGCTGGGGAAACTGGGTACTCTGGATCCTAGAAACCTATGGACCTATTGAGCATTCTTTTACAAACTGGACCTTTGTTGATTTCATTATTTTGAATCAGTTTTTTAGATAATAATCAGTTTTTAGATAATACTCAGATTATCAGTTTTTTAGAAATACCTCTGAATGGGTGGATAAATTCAAGTTTTGAAAGCAACCGAAGTGAGGACAAAACTTACAGTGATTCCACTGAAGAGCAGGCCCTCAATGAGGCCACGGTGAATAGTCAAGTCTCTGCTCCAAACCTTTTAACCAGACTATTACAGTTGCTTCTATCAGAAGCTCTACTTTGGGTGAGAGAGGGGAGCCTACCTGCTGTTCCCATTCCTTAGACAGGCAGGAAATGGTGGTGATGGTGGTGGTGAAAGGGTAGGGGATTGATTTCAGCCCAAGTCCTCTATCCCCTCCTCCGTTCCCAAGTCCTAATCAAGGAAACAGCACCCCCTGTTGTTGGTGCTGCTCAATCAAGACAGGAGCCTGGGAGAAGTGAGTCTGGAAAACTGAACTGGGAGGTGGAAAGCAGGATTGGGACAAGATTTATCAGTTTCAGGACTTATTGGTACTGAGTTTCTTAGTTGGAGAGCTATCTCCCTCTGACATGGGGAAGTGGATGAAATGGATAGGGGACTTAGCCTAGGTTAAATATATCGATGGCCTCTCTCTCCCCACCCCCTCACCAGGACAAAGTACGTTAGAGTCAGCGTCCCTCACAGTTGAATTTCTTTTCAAGTCCAAAGATAAGGGAAAATAATCGAAGGACTATATATTGCCACCAAATATTAGACCTAGGGAAAAAATAGGAGGCCAAGGCTCTTCCTGTATGGTACTAAGAAAAGGGAATTCCTAGTATGTACCTATGAATAGTTGGGACCTCAGGTTCTAGACACAGTGACTTACTTGTTATTCTGGTTGCTCATGTTGAACCAGTAATGATTAAGAAATTTATTAATTATTAAATTACTTTAAAAAAATTTTTAAAGGAGAGGAAGAAAAAGAATCACCCTTTTGGATTAAGGAATGTGCCTCCAAAAAAATACCAGTTAATGTCAAAAGTATAGAGAAGAAAAGCAGAGTACATTACATTACATTAATAAAGATTAGCTTGTTAAATTCTTTTTTTTTAAGATTTTATTTATTTATTTGACAGAGAGAAATCACAAGTAGGCAGAGAGGCAGGCAGAGAGAGAGGAGGAAGCAGGCTACCTGCTGAGCAGAAAGCCTGATGTGGGGCTTGAACCCAGGACCTGGGATCATGACCTGAGCCGAAGGCAGCGGCCCAACCCACTGAGCCACCCAGGCGCCCCTAGCTTGTTAAATTCTTTTGAAAATTAGAAACATAGCTCAAAGGAATGATACAAAAGCCGGCATTTGCCTCCTGGCTATAGACACATAACCTCCCTGAGTCTCAGTTTCTTCAGGATTTAGAGGAGGGTGACAACAGTTGAAATAATTGGGAGGGTCTAAGGATACCATTTTGTAAATTACAAGGCATTATACAAACATCATTTGATATTATTATTGGGACAGCTCTCTATTATTAGTCTGGTTGTGGGATTGGCACGATAAGTATTTGTGGAATGAATTAACAGATGAAAGGGGACAGGAAAATTCTGCTGGGTGGAGGTATGCTTGGGAAGAGTGACAGGCAGTGGGGATGGAGTTCCAGTGGGTGGCCCATGGTATTAAGGAAGCAACAGGAGATGTTGGATGATCAAAAGCATAAACACAGTTAAACTCTGAAATAATTGTAATTCCTAACATTATAGGACATTTTTTTGAAGAAGCTTAAGCTCAAAGTAAACTGCAAAAGTGTACAAAAGCCCTGAGGTGACTAGGATGAAATGATTTTAAAAATCCATCGCTTAAGCACTAAAGTAGAGTCTAACGAGTTCAGTTATGGAAAAATACCATACCTATCCTTAAAAAAATTGCTTTAAGCTGTCTATCACACACAGATGTTTAACTGAGGACATTACACCTACCATATATATCCAGCCTCGCAGTGCACGACACAATGCCAGCTTCATTCTTGGCTGACAACGTGTACCATCCAGCGTCGGATTTCTTGGCTGGCTGAATGAGGAGGCAGACATACCCTGTTGTGTCCTGGTGCATACTGGAGAAAAAAGAGAACATATCTGCATTGTACCTGGGGGCAGAGAAGGCCTTGAGTGGTTCAGGGTTCAGGGAAACTCTTGGGGCAAATCCAGCAGTACAGCATCTCCTCTCCTCCCTGACCCTAAGGGGAGGGATGGGCAAGTCAGTTTAAAGCAATTACCAAAGGCAAACTGAACAGTGGAATGGAGTTACAAAAGAGCAGAAGTTAACCCAGTGAGGCCCAGAGGAGGGCTGACAGCCAGAGACCCATTCTTGCCCTCCCCACTGCTCTACTACTCTTGGAATTGTACTCCTCACCAGAAGGGCCCCCATTTGTCACAACCAAAGTCCAGAAAAATCTCTCTTCCAAACCAGATTGGACACTCAGGCATAGATGTATTGTTAGCATGGAGGGGTTATTTCTTAATATAACCAATTGGGCACGTGTAGGATTTAGTTTAATACAGTCCAGGAGCAAATTCCTTCCGTTTCATCTACATCAGTAGTTCTTACCCTTGGCTGCATATTGCTGTCTTGGATAATTACACTAGAACTTCAGGCTGGGTTTAACATGCTATGTTAATTATTATTATTATTAACGCCCAACATAGAGTTTGAAATCATGACCCCAAGATCAAGAGTGGCATGTTGTACTGACTGAGCCAGCCAAGCACCCCAACACGTTACATTAATTTAGAAGGAAGCATTAATTCAAGAATATTTTCTGTGCTTGTGTGAGTTTTACCAGAAAAAATTCTCAACCTATATATATGTAGACTTCTTAGATGCCAAAATCCTGTAAAGTTTGACAGCTAAACATCCTCTGGAACAAATTCAGTTTACTGTGAAGAAATAAATCTCAGTAGAAACTTTTGTACATAAGCTGCTTTTGTTTGCTTGCCCCCTTGTGGCATAAAACCAAAATGGCAAAGATAAGGTTGATTAGAGGAAATCTAGCAAGGGACCCATTTTTGGAAACCGGATCCTGAGTTATTTTGAAAATAACCATGTTGTGATGGATAGAAAAGGAGTTACTGCCTTAATGTTTTGTTTTGCTTTATTTTATTTTAGCTTTTTACCGTCAAAGGGATTTCCTGGATACTAATATGACTGAAGATATGTAACAAAAAATATGCAGGATCCTCACAAATTCCTTATACATTTTAAACTTAAAAATTAAAGTTTTAACAAAATCAGAAATGAGAGAGGAGAAATAACAACCAATACCACAGAAATACAAAGGATTATAAAGGAATATTATAAAATATTAAATGCCAACATTGGACAACTTAGAAGAAATGGATAAATTCCTGGAAACATATAACCTCCCAATATTGAATCAGGAAGAAATGGAAAATTTGAACAGACTGATTACCAGCAATGAAATAGAATCAGTAATAAAAAATATGCCAACAAACAAAAGTCCAGGACCAAATGGCTTTGCAAGTGAATTCTAAGAAAATTTTAAAGAAGAGGTAATACCTATTCTTTTCAAAATATTCCAAAAAACAGAAGAGGAAGGAAGACTTCCAAATTCATTCTATGAGGCCACCATTAACCTGATACCAAAACCAGATAAAGACATGAAAGAAAGAAAGAAACTAACAAACAAACTGCAGGCCAATATCTCCAATGAACACATATACAAAAATCCTCAACAAAATATTAACAAGCTGAATCCAACAATACATTAAAAAAAATTCACCATGATCAAGTGGGGTTCATTCCTGGGTTGCAAGGGTGATTTAATATTTGTACATCAATCAACGTGATGTATCACATAAACAAGAGAAATGACAATAACCATATTATCATTTCAATAGGTGCAGGAAAAGCATTTTACAAAATAAACATTAATTCCTGATAAAAGTTCTCAACAAAGTAGGTTTAGAGTGAATATACCTCAACATAATAAAGGCCTTTTGTGAAAAACCCACAGCAGACAGCATACTCAATGGTGTAAAATTGAAAGCTTTTCCACTAAGGTTAGGAATAGTACAAAGATGTCCACTCTCACCACCTTTATTCAGCATAGTACTGGAAGTCCTAGCCATAGCAATCAGACAAGAAAAAGGAATAAAAGAAATCCAGATTGGTAAGGAAGAACTAAAATTTTCACTATTTGCAGATGACATGATACTATATATAGAAAACCCTCGATTCTACTACAACTGATAAATGAATTCAGTAAGGTTGCAGTATTCAAAATCAATATACAGAAATCTGTTTCATTTCTTTTTCGTTTTTTTAACACTTTTAAAAATAAGCTCTATGACCAATGTATGCCTTGAACTCATAACCCTGACATCAAAAGTCGCATGCTCCACTGACTAAGCCAGCCCGGCATTTCTATATATTAATTGCATTACTAGACATTAATAATTGTATTTCTATATATTAATAATGAAACATCAGAAAGAGAAATTAAGAAAACAGTTTGATTTACAGTTGCACCAAAAATAATAAAATACCTAGGAATAAACTTGATCAAGGAGATGAAAGATCTGTATTCTGAAAACTATAAAACACTGATGAAAGAAACTGATAAAACAATGATGAAAGAAATTGAAGATGACACAAACAAGTGGAAAAATATTCCGTGCTCATGGGTTGGAAGAACCAATAATTTTAAATGTCCGTATTACCCAAAGCAATCTACGGATTTAAGTGCAATCCCTATCAACAAATAACAATGGCATTTTTCACCAAACTAGAAGAAATGATCCTAAAATTTGTATGGAACCACAAAAGACCCCAAATAGCTGAAGCAATCTTGAAAAGAAAAACAAAACTGGAGGTATCACAATCCCAGATTAAAAGTTATACTACAAAGCTGTAGTAATCAAAACAGTGTGATGCTGGCACAAAAACAGACCAATAGATCAACAGAACAGAATAGACAGTCCAGAAATAAATCCACAATTATATGGTAATTAATCTTTGACATAGGAGGCAAGAATATGCAATGGGAGAAAGACAATCTCTTCAACAAATGGTGTTAGGAAAACTAGACAGCTACATGCAAAAGAATGAAACTGGACCACCTTCTTACAAAAATAAACTCAAAATGGATTAAAGACCTCAATGTGAGACCTGAAACCATAAAAAGCCTAGAAGAGAGCACAGACAGCATCTTCTCTGACATCAGCTGTAGCAACGTTTTTCTAGATATATCTCCTGAGGCAAGAGAGATGAAAGCCAAAATAAACTATTAGGATGACATCAAAATAAAAAGGTTTCTGCACAGCAAAGGAAACAATCAACAAAACTAAAAGACAACCTACTGACTGGGAGAAGATATTTGCATATTAAATAGCTGATAAAAGGTTAGTATCCAAAGTATATAAAGAACTTAATATAACTCAACACACAAAAATGAAATAATCCAATTTTAAAATGAGCAGACATTCCTCCAGAGAAGACATACAGATGGCCAACAGGTATATGAAAAGATGCTCAACATCACTCACCATCAGTGAGATGCAAAGCAAAACCACAATGAGATACCAACCTCACACCTGTCAGAATGGCTAAAATCAACACAAGAAACAACAAGTGTTTGCAAGGATGTGGAGAAAAAGGAATCCTCATGCACTTTTGGTGGGAATGCAAACTGGTGTGGCCACTGTGTAAAACAGTATGGAGGCTCCTCAAAAAATTAAAAATAGAATCACTATATGATCCAGTAATTCCACTACTAGGTTTTTATGCAAAGAAAACAAAAATACTAATCCAAAAAGATACATGCTCCCTCATGTGTAGTGCAGCATTATTTACAATATTTATATTTACAATATATTTACAATAACCAAGATATGGAAGCAACCCAAGTATACATTGATAGATGAATGGATAAAGAATGTATGTATATGCATGTGTGCGTGTGTGCGTGTGTGTACAACAGAGGAATATTACTTAGCCATAAAGAAGAATGAAACCTTTAACATTTGCAACAACACAGATGGATTTAGAGAGTATAATGCTGAAAGAAGTCAGTCAGTCAGAAAAAGACAAATATCATATGATTTCACCCACATGTGGAATTTAAGAAAAAACAAAGGAACAAGGGAAAAAAAGAGACAATCCAAAAACCAGACTCGTAACTATAGAGACAAACAGATGGTCACCAGAGGGAAGGTGGATGGGGGAATGGGTGAAATGGGTGAGGGGAATTAAGAGTATACTTATTGTGGTGAGCACTTACATACATAACATACATATTAACATATGTAACATACAGAATTGTTGAATCACTATATTGTACACCTGAAACTAATGTAACATTGTATGTTAACAAAACTGAGTTTAAAAAAAAAAAAAGCCCTGCTAATTAATCCTGAAAAAAAATTAAGGTTTAAAACTGTGGGACCTCTATACCACGGTCTGCCTTTCAGGAACAAGAAAGAATCAATTCTTGATATGCACAAAAACATGAACAAAACTCAAAGGCATCATGTTAAGTGAAAGAAGCAAGATTCAAAAGATGACAGACTTATTTGGGTACCCAGGATGTCCCACCGAGCTCAGAAGTCCCTTTGAACGCAGGGACGGGCTGTACCTGATCCTTTCTCGGGTGAAAGGGATGGTCTCATTGTCCTTCTTCCAGAAGAACACAGGTGGTGGCATGCCTATCACCCGGCACTCCAGCCTCACTGGGTGGCCTTCGGGAACTCCACTGTTCTGCAATTTCTCCAGGATCACAGGTGCTTTCTTCACTTCTTTGGCTGAATGAGAGAAGGGCCATTCTTGTTTGAATAGTAAGTGCCTTGAGGTTCATGCTTCAAACTCATTACATGTCTGGAACTTAGCAGAGTGGGCCCCCACCCACCTCACCTCCTCTTCAGCAAACTTCTCACACCCCATGGAAACTTGGATATGAAGTGAACATCATTGCTTTTATAAAAGCTCTGGAAGGGATGAAAAAAGGAGTGAGGGACTCTCTTTGCATATTGTGTGAGAGACAACACTCCAGGATCTGGGTGGCCCACTGGGCAGGTGTGGGGGGGAGGCGCGAATGGTGGGTGTGGAATTTAAGGAGTCTCTTTTATTCCCAACAGTAAATTTTGAGAAACAACAGATTTTATGTACTGAATCTATCCTTTTTCTTTTCTAGAAGAGATGATTTTGTAAAAAGTATATTCATTTTCCCTCAAGTTTTATTTTGAAGAAGTTTATAGCTACAGGAAAAAAGCACACTACTTTTTTTTTAAGTTTTATTTATTCAAGTAATCTCTACACCCAACATGGGGCTCAAACTCAAGAGATTGAGTTCTGAGATCTGAGATCAAGAGTTGCACTCTCCTCTGAGCCAGCCAGGCCTCAGAAGTACATTACTTAAAAACAAAACAAAAAAAGCCCACCAAGTATGCTTCCTAAGGAAGCCTTTTTTTTTGGTGGGGGGGAGGGCCAGAACCAGATAAGGCAAAGATACCTCATATTTCAGGATTCCAGAGTCAATATTTGCAAAATATTAGGGGGAAAAGTAAAAGCTTGCAATCAATATATCTTTGCAGGAAGAGCTTTTCCTACTCTGTTGGGTAAGAGAAAATTAAGAGTGAGAAAAAGAAAAAGATATATGGGGCGAGCTGTTACAAGCCTATAGAGAAGATAGTATGCCGAAGTCCCCTGATTTCCTGTAAGGGCCACACATGGGCGAAAGCTCAGCACTAGAATTCGTATATCTAAAATCTAGTTCTGGTTGGACTCCTGCCCCATGAGCAGGTATCAAGCAAGTGATGATGACTTGTTGTCCTTTTTTGTAGGCATTACAGTGTTTTGTTCATATCGCCTTACAAGGTAAAGGTTCATTTGTTTAGTTATCAACTCAACATTTGCTGAGCACTGTGCATGTTCCCAGCACTGAGTCAGACATTAGAGAGACACAGAAAAAGTCAGAATGTCTGAGTTAGGAAATCATAGTTACATGGAAGGCTGCAAGTTCTCTGAGGAGTCTCTCCTTTTCTAAGTGCTAAGGAAGTGGAGGAGGATGTGCCTTGGTAGTGACATTTGAATTAAGCCTTAGAGAATGATGAGAGGTTCCTAGGCAAAGAAGGGTATATTCCAGGTAGAAGGATCAGTGAAGCAAAGGCATGGAAACTTGGAGTAGGGACAAGAATCTGGTGTGTTCCAGTAGTGATGAACGGTAGGGCAAGTGACTTGAATTTAGTGTAGTCAATATACTAATTAATTGATTAACTATTACAATGGCTCCCATATACTGCATGCATATATGTATAAGATGCCATATTATATTTTTACTGATAGGTCTTTGTAAGCAATGTAGGAAGTATGGACCTTACTACAGTGAAGGAGAAATGGAGATGAAACTTGGTAGGGCAAAGGACTAAAGAATTCTGTCAGAGGTTGTGCTTATTTGGGCAATAACTTTAAAAGGGAGCTATGCTTGGGGGTCCCAGAAGCCAACCTTACCTACTACGGTGAGCTCCAGACTAAAGGAATTCTGTCCGGTTTTGTTGGTAGCAATGCATGTATAGGTCCCTGCGTCACGTTGAGTGAGCGGGTCAATGAGCAGAGAGTGGACTCCAGTCTCTCTGACCAACATCTTGTGGGAGGCATCTGGTAGCACCGGTTGGCCATTGAGCAGCCACGTCAGCTCTGGGGGTGGTAAGCCACTCACCTAATAAATAACAGGACAGCTGAGGCAAATGACAGACTGATGACAAGCAGATTTATTTGGTGGCTGACTTCTTCATCCTTGTCTGGCACCAAGTAGTGAGAAAAAACATGGGGTGGAGAGAAACCTCTCTGTAGGGGCATCAGGACAAGAGGGGCTGGGTGAGTGGCCATATTAATTTAAATTGTATAGTAGTTTGACCCCAAATTCAGGGGATGATTATATTTTAGATTAGAATAAGTAAGAAATAAAAACTAAATGGATAGATTAAATAGGTCTGCAGAGTCAGTTTCACAGACGATATGTTGCTCACATACCTGAGAATCAGCGAGAGGCAACCAAGGAAAGGGCAGACAGTAGAGTTCTCAGACCTTTCTCTGTGTTACAATCACGTGGGGAGCATTTGAAAATCCCAATGTCCACTTACTATCTTAAGTCAGAATCTCTAGAAATGGGACCAGGATGGGAATCTTTCAGGGGTTAGGGTGGGAGGAGTAACAATCAATCCCGAATATTATTAGGCAGCCGTTGGCAGAGTAAGAACCACCCCTACGAATGATTAACCTCAAGCCTTTACCACTTAGCATCTAAAAATTCCATAGCATTCTGAATCTTTGTCTGGAGAGCAAGAGGTGACCTAAGTTTTTCTTCATACTGAGGGATATCCACGCTGCTCAGCTGAACAGTTTCTGGCTGAAGAATTAGAATGCAGAATAGCTAAAGCTGCTGGATGTTGGTTAGTATGAGAAACCAACTTCTGTTTTCATAAACTACCTCAGAGCCATCTTTTCATGACTATAATTTTTTCAAAGCCTATATGTCACAGACACTCACTTCAAGGATGCAAAAATCACACTTTTGGCATTATAGTAATGAAGACTTTCCCAGCACTACATGGAAAATGTCTGAATTACATCAGTTCCTTGGTTGTCTTTTACAAATGCAGGGTCAACTTGATACAACACCAATGTAATTTTATTAAGGTATAAAGACTTAAAAATTTCATCAAAAAATTTTTTTTGTCTGGGATTAAATGTTCTGAAAAAGCTTTGTGAGAAAAGAAGTGATCTCTTTTGCTTCCCCAGCCCCTCTTTCTCTAAACAAAACATAAAACAAATACAAACAAAAATGAGTCAAACAAATGCAAAAATGTGAACAGATCTGGAACCAAGGATGAGGATTAGAGTCTACCTTACAGTCCAGCCGACAGAGGCGCCCCTCATGAGCTACCATATCCCCAGGAGCCTGCAGGAAATGTGGTCGGAAAAAGCGTTCCTGTAGGGGCTCTTTGTCTCTCTCTTGTGCTCGGGACCTTCCTCTACAAAAACAAGCAAGGTCAGGCATTAAACATAGAAACCAATCTATAAACCTACAACAGCAAGCATTTACGCATGGCAATAGACCGTGGAGAACAGATATTTTGGGGGTGGGGTAGGGAAGGAGGCTGCTGGACTGTAAACAAATGATAAAATAATAAATAATGGTGTGAAGCTTATGTAAAAAGCAAGGTGGTAAGCATCTCATACCCTGTAGGATTATCTTATGAGATCTGTAATTAAATAAACAGGCTTTAGCTTCTTTCTCTCTGAAGTCATTCTGGGTTAAATGGCTCAGCTCCCCTTGCCTGGGCTTTGACCAGTTGTTCAAAAGTTTCAAAATAAACAAATAAATCAGTATTCAAGCCGAATCTCAAATGAGAGCCAACAGACAAGTCCTGTTTATTACCCAGAACAAGGCAGCTGCAATCCCTGTGTCTCTGAGTAATAAAATTTAACCTGGCTATAAATTATGGCAGACCATTAAAGATGATCAGGGACTTAAACTGGTTAAGACTGACCAACAGTAACAGCTGTTCTTGAAGGGAGAAAAAAAAAAAAACAAAAACGAAGAAGAAGGTATAGTTGCAGTGGTGATAAATACTGTATCTGAAACATGGGTCACTATTTTTGCTCCTTTGGTAAGTCAAATATAATTCATCCATGTCAGCAACTATGGAATGTTTTGCTAAGACTTTGTGGCACCATAAGACTCAAGGGGAAGCCAGGCTCTTAATTCTTAGTGGTTAGTAAAATCAAAGAGGGAGAAAGCCAATTGCTGTGTTAGAGTCAATTGTTATACTGGGGACAACAACAACAAAAGTATTCAATCTATAGACATAACCATTAGCGGTTTCTTTTTTTCAAAGAAAATATGGTAATTTAATTCAAGACTCTGGTTTATATATTATCTGCACAAGTGCTACTGATGGTCACAAATTTTAAGGATCAAGAGTGTGTGACAGACCTGTGGGTCTCAAAGTTAATGTGCTTATAAGTCACCTAGGGATCTTATTAAAATGTAGTTTCTGATTCAGTAGGACTGGGGGGCGGTGCCTGGGATTCCACATTTGCAACAGTCTCCCAAGGGATGCTGATGCTGCAGGTACAGGACTACATTTTCAGTAACAATTTGTAGACCCAACACTTTGATGCTCATTGTGGTAGGTGGGTGCTTGGGAGGGGCTCGAGAAGGGAGATTCTTACTGTCTTTACCTGTGAGACTGACCAGCAGATGTTAGTCGACTGCGAATGGGCAAACTTTGTACCATCAAGTGGCCAGAACAGCTGATTCGTCCCTGAAACAAAAATGAATTTAAAATAAGAGAATTCCCCTTTTTTTTTTCAATTTATATAAATTTTTCTGGACTGGAACCATTTTGAACCTTTTGGCCAACTATTATGAACAAGAAAACTTGGGGGTGGGGGATGAAAACAATAAAATATGACTCCTTAAATCACTGTTAATAGTCCAGGGGAGAGGGGCACCTGGGTGGCTCAGAGGGTTAAGTCTCTGCCTTCAGCTCAGGTCATGGTCCCAGGGTCCTAGGATCAAGCCCTGCATTGGTCTCTCCGCTCAGCAGGGAACCTGTTTCTCCCTCTCTCTCTGCCTACTGTTCTGCCTACTTGTGATCTCTCTTTCTGTCAAATAAATAAATAAAATATTTTTAAAAAATAGTCCAGGGAAGAAATTTAAAGAACATTGTGATGACTTTTATTTTGAGCTGAGAAATTCACAGAACACAAATGTAAAAAAAATTCAAATTCTTGTGCACTGAACATTATCTGCGGCCACATGCAGAGACTATGTCCAAGTATTTTATACTTTTCTTAATAGAGATTTATCCTCAAGACTAACATTTTATTTTATTTTTTTTAAAGATTTTATTTATTTATTTGACACAGAGAGAGAGATCACAAATAAGCAGAGAGACAGGCAGAGAGAGAGGGGGAAGCAGGCTCCCCGCTGAGCAGAGATCCTGATGCGGGGCTCGATTCCAGGACCCTGAGATCATGACCTGAGCCAAAGGCAGAGGCTTAAACCACTGAGCTACCCAGGTGCCCCCAAACTAACATTTTAATAAGGAGAGGGTGAGTAGAAATTATAGCTCTATACTTTGTATTCTAGTAGTAGCTGAAGATATTTATTCTGTCATATCTTTTAGAGGAATTTTAAGTCTTGATCCTAAATCACATTCAGAAAAGAAAAGTGAGAGATTATGACTTTTCTTTTACCAAAAAAAAAAAAATCATTCTTTGATAGAATGATTTATAGACTCTTTAAGAGAGTCAATGAGTTGATAAACAGAAGATTTAGCCCAATAAATCTGGGATATAGTGAATGGATATTTCTAATGTCCTTTGACAAAGGCTCAGGGCTTGAGTGACCCATCCATGGCTAACTGGTCTTTTAAGCTGTGCTCTAGTTACACACAATCACAATGCTCCTCATTCATTTTCCTCAGCAATCCTTAGTAACTGGCACTTCTCAAGGTCTCATTCACAATGACATCAAGCGCTCCTTCCTCAGTGCAGCACAGCGCAGAACCCTGCTTCTCCACCTGGGGGTTGGCAGCCATGATAGTGTAGTTGCCGTCATCATCACCAGTGGTGGAGTCGATGTGCAGAGAGCACGTCCCATCTCCTTCTCGCCTCATTTTGCAGTGCTCATTTCTCTTTGAAATCTGCTTCCCATCTTTGAACCAGTAAACCTGCAATGAAAGATAATCGAGGAGAACATACACTGTTCTGCACATCTTTTGAGGATAATGAAGTAGGGAGTAGAGTGAGGCAACGGCGTCTCTGCAAGAGCCCCATCCCTTATAAAGCACTTAAAAAAATATTTTAAAAAATGCCTGTGTAATAGGCTCCTGCACTTATACACATACAATACTTAAGTTAAAAATTCTGTATGATTTAGGATTGAGATAAAGCTTTTGACTCTTTTTATTGTACTTCATAATTACTTAAAAAGTCACCCCAAGGAATAGACACGTCTTCATGAACAAAATGATGAAAACCAGGAGCATGAATTCCACCCACCCCAATTTAGATAGGATAGCTTTTATCCTATCTAAAAGCTCAAGTCTTCTGCAGTCACAGATCTCCAGGTCTACAATAGCTCACTCTACCTGAAAGGATAGTATGGTTTTTTTTATACCAAGTGGAAGGAGGCCAGTACTCACTGGCTAAATTTCTTGTCTGGCAAACATTTAAATAAATAATTTTTCATGTTGAGTTCTGCATGTATCAAGGAGATCTCTCAAAGACAGGTGGGTTAGAGTACTGGCTGCAGCTGTTCTCCTCCACATTTCCTAGTTACCTAACCATACATGATAACACCATGCTAATGTTTGTGCAAATAGAGCAGAGAGATCCCCTACCACAGCCATACCGGGTGTAAATCCTTCTTTCAGCTGACTGCCAAAAAAATCTGGTGACTCATAAGATTTTTCTGCAGTCAGTGATAATGATACGACATTTTCAGCATTTACCAACCTGATAGTAATGATACAAATATAGCTACTTTGTGCAACAACAGGTCCTTTGTGGGTATTCAGTAAGCATTAAATAAAAAGAAAAGTATCAATTTAGTGGTTTGGTGGTTGAAAGAATCAATAGCCCAAAGTGGAGGATTATGACTAAGAAGCTTATTTTAAACTGTTATTTAAATTCTAACTTACCCATAAGTCTGATTTATTTTGGGCCTAATTATTTAACGATCTTATCCTTGACTGTCTCTTTTTAGTGAAATTATCTGGGCTTTGTTAGTTTTTCTGGTAGTGGTTTTTATTCCCTCTGTAGATACTTCCCTAGAATCTGGTAAGACTTTCTGGAAGGCACTGTCTGCAGTTCTGTGTTGGTTGGCCCAAAAGGTGGTCATCTTCTCCTACCTTTGGAACAGGTATTCCAACAATTTTGCAGGTAAATGTCACTGGAGAGCCTTCTGTAACCCGGAAATGCTTGAGTCTTTTGTCAAAGATGGGAGCAATACACTTGCCCGTGGGGATTTCGTCATGTTGGATTTCATCATCTGATTCATCAACAGGGGTACGTTCCAAGCGAAACTCTATTTCATTCATCAGCCTCTGCTCAAAGCTTGAAATTTTGTACTCCTGTCGAGATGGAAAACATGTTTCAGTTTCAATTCTATGGGTGAGAAAGAAGGTGTCTATCAATATAATTTGAGGATGGAACTTTTTAGATTCAGATGGTAAATATATATCATGGAAACCCAATAAACCAGTCATGTTCCATTTCCAGTTCCTCACCACAGAGCACTAAAGGAGATGCCAGTGTCTCTACTATAATCCCAAACTGCCTTAGTGAATCCTGATTCCTCACCTTGAGTATGGAGCCCCAGTAGCATCCTGTAGAGAAATGAAGATGGAATGTAATTTCCATTACTACTATTAATGTCCATTTCAATATGTAGAACTTCCTATTTGGTAATATGGCAAAACTATTGTGAATTGCATTCTGATGCATGCCTGCATTACCAGCTTCTTGTCTCTACTGGACACTCCCATCTTCATACTTGATGAAACCTGTCTTGAATAAATCTCCCTTGACTCCATATCCATCTCTCTACTCTCACCACAACAAAACTAGTTGAAATAATTTTTGTATTGTTACAGGATCATTTGCTTGTCACCCAGTCTTTCACTAATGCACTCCAATTAAACTTGTGTTCTCACTGTTCCACTGAGATTATTATTGTCAGGGTCTCCAAATTCACCAAATCCAATTGTCATTTATCTGTTCTTACCTTACCTGATCTCTCAGGAACATTAGACAAGGATGACTACTTTCTTCTTTTTGAAATATTTTCTTCTGTTTGCTTTCATGACACATTATTGGTTTTCCTTCTTTTTCTTTAGTTGCTCCTTATCAGTCTCCTTTGCTAGCTCCTAGACCTAGGTAGGTGGTCTCATCCTATCTCACTTCTGTATGCTGATGAGTCCAAATCCATATCTTCTGGCCTGATCTTTCCACAAAATTCATATACCTGATGATCTATTGTACATCATAAGAGTCATATACCCAGCGATTGATTCTATATCATGGCTTGGGCGCTCAAGGGGCATCTCAAACTTAGCATGATCCAAACAACACATACTTGATTTCTGTCTCCCAGAGATGCTCCTACCCTACTCTTGCCCATCTCAGAAAATGGTGCCATGACTCATCTACTTGGTTAAATAGTTAAGCCAGTGTTTCTTGCACTATCTTTGGTGAAAACCAGATTTTAAAAAATTAACATATAATGTATTATTTGTTTCAGGGGTACAGGTCTGTGATTCATCAGTCTTACACAGCACTCACCATAGCACAAACCCTTCCCAATGTCCATCACTCAGCCACCCATCCTTCCCACCCTCTCCACTCCAGCAACCCTCAGCTTGTTTCCTGAGATTAAGAGTCTCTTATGGCTTGTCTCCCTCCCTGGTTTTGTCTTATTTCATTTTTTCCCTCCCTTTCCCTGTGATCTTCTGTCTTGTTTCTCAAATTCCTTGTATCAGTGGAATCATATTATAATTGTCTTTCTCTGATTGACTTACTTTGCTTAGCATAATACCCTCTAATTCCATCCACGAGTCGTTGCAAATGGCAAGATTTTGGGTTTTTGATGGCTGCATAATATTCCTTTTGAAAACCAGGTTTTAAAAAATGTCCAATGCATGATTTTATAAAGTGAAATAAAAATGAATGAGTAGCAAATGAAATTTAGGAGGCATGCAAAATTATTATATTCATAGGCATAAAATTTTTCTGTCAAATTGCTATAAAAATTTCTTAATGGTTACTCTCAGTTTCTGTGCTTATGCCAAGGTAGAGACGTGATAGCCTGCAGATTGCCACATGTCTTCAGACCACACTTGGAATTACCAAGTTAAACCCTAAATCTAGGACTTATCCTGAATTCCAGTCACTCCCTCTCCCTGCTGAATTCTATCAAAATTATATGTCACCTCCCAAAGCAGCCTTTCCCAGTCCACTTCATGTAAATGAACTCCCCATTCTAATACTCTGCATAGTACTGGTTGCTATCCAGTATATTTCTTGTTTGTTTATTGATTGAGTGATTGAATATCTCTCTAAGGATTAGAATGTTAGCTCTACAAGAGCAGAGATTTTATTTATCTTGCTTCTCACTGTATCAACAGCATCTGGAATAGTGTCTGTTTCATGGCAGGTGCTCAATGAGTATCTGAATAATGAGCAAAGGCAGGGATGACATGGGGGCAATCCCTTGTTCCAACTGCATCTCTGAGGACTCCAGAGCCCTGGCTTTGGGCTGAGGGTAAGACCTTCTGTAAGCTTGTGACTCTAGTTAACCACAACTACAACTTCATAATTTAGGTGAGCTCCATGGAGATGGCATTAGGATGTTCCTGAAATAAAATTTGGAAGCACATGACTGATATACATCTGCCCCCAGTCTTAGGCAGAGTGATTGAGTTTAAGGCTCATAAACTGTATTCTCAAGTTATCAAGTCACATTACTCTTGTCCTTTAGTTATTGTCTTATACATATTATCACCTAAATTTGTGTGGAATTGGAGCTTATGAAACACAGAAATACAGAAATCAGAGGTTCCTTGGTTTCAATTTCTTGAAACCAATTTTAAATCCTCCTCTCTTGGCCACATCTCACACTGGGTAAGCAAAATAAATCCACAGCTCTTTCATGGTAGAGAAAATGATTAATCTCCAGTTAGCTTATTAATTTTTAATCAGATAATTCAAACCAGTTAAAGCAAAAATTTGTTCACATCTATTAATTTGAAACCTAGTTTAAAAGTATTAAGAAACCTAGTTTAAAAGTATTAAGACTATTTTCTACATTATAAGAGTTTTTAAAAAGTTAATCATTAAAGCTTCCAACTTTCTATCTATTAAGTTGAATAATATGGAACTGACATTTTTGTAGGTCAAAAGTGTAGAATTTCATAGATTCAATCTAACACTTCACAATGACTATATTTTCCATAAATACAATAAATGTTCTGCCAAGTTTGAAATATCTCTTAGTCTTCCAGTTTAAAAATCACATGAAGAATATATATTTCTTCATTCTTGAATTGTGTTTATGATTCTGAATATATATTATTTTTCTTTTTAATACTTTTAATACTTTTAATAATTTTTCTTTTTAATTTGTTTATTTTCTGGGATATTTAGGAGTAAAACCAATGAGTCATTTTATTCCCCTACCATATGAGGTAGGTATTAAATAAAAGTCTTATTATTTTAAAAATTACATCCAAACAGAATAATTCACATAGTTTTCAAACCTCATACACACATCCTAGGGTTCAGGAAACAGCAGTTTTTGTGAGGGTGGCAGGAGGTCTTAGCCTTTCACAGCTTCTCATCTTATTTCATTTAAGGCCCCAAACTCCTAGTCATTCCATACCAACTCTAGCCATTGTTCTAACAGAGTCCTTGCTCTAAATTAAAGAATCTTTCCTCATGTTTCTCCTATTGCCTGACCTATAAGGGCTGGTAACTTCCTGGTTAAATACATTGTCAGAGTTATTATAGGGAGAGATAAATTCCTGAAATTCTATTTTGAAAGTATCAAGTAATTTTCCCAAAGAAGTGTTTTGTATATAGTTCTAAGTTATGATTACTCCTAACCTCCAGGAACACAGTGGGTGATATATACGAGGCTGTAAGTACCTGCCTGAGAATATTAATATCACTTTGTCTCCGTGTATTCCAAACTTGATTTTACCAACTTGGGGTCTGATTTTACAGAATTTATAAATGTTTGAATTGATTTGATCCAAGGAACTACAGAAGCAATATGATGAAAATATGCACACTTTGTTTCACTATAAATGTATGCATATTGGTTATATATTTATTATTTTATCAGTATGACGAATTGGGAGATGATAGAAACAGAACATTCAATGAGTTATTTTAAAAATACTACTGATAGGGACGCCTGGGTGGCTCAGTTGGTTAAGCCGCTGCCTTCGGCTCAGGTCATGATCCCAGAGTCCTGGGATCGAGTCCCACATCGGGCTCCTTGTTCTGTGGGGAGCCTGCTTCTCCCTCTGTCTCTGCCTGCCGCTCTGTCTGCCTGTGCTCGCTCTCTCTCTCTCTGACAAATAAATAAATAAAATCTTAAAAAAAAATACTACTGATAACTATGTACTGAGGATACAGTTGCAACCAGATCTTAATTGGAAGCTTTTTTTTTAAATTTAAAGATTTTATTTATTTATTTGACACAAAGAGAGAGAGAGAGAGAACGAAGTAGGCAGAGTGGCAGGCAGAGGGAGAGGGAGAGGGAGAAGCAGGCTTCCCACCAAGCAAGGAGCCCTATTTGGGGCTCGATCCCAGGACCTTGGGATCATGACCTGAGACAAAAGCAGATGCCCAACCAACTGAGCCACCCAGGTGCCTCTTAATTGGAAGTTTTTATTGAAGCCCAAGATGGGCTAGGTATCAGAAAACAAGTGAGCTGACAGACAAACTATTCTTCAGCAATTTCAAAGCAGTTGCTTACGGACAGGGTAGACCATTTAAACCCCCCACCTCCGCCAGAGAAACAAAGGAGTCAGGGGAAACGATCCAGTGAGAGGACTTTGGAGAGAGCTATTGTATCTCTGCATCTCCTACCTCCCCCTCTACCCCAAGAGTACCTGCCTTCACTTCAAGCTCAGTGAGGGAGATTAAATGGGCCAATTAGGAGCTACAAGCAAGATGGTGGAGGAGTAGGAGACCTAAATACCCTCGGGTCCCAGGAGTTCAGCTAGATAGTTATCAAACCACTCTGAACACCTATAAACTCAACAGACATCAAAGAGAAGAAGAGCAGCAATTCTAGGAACAGAAAAGTGACCACTTTCTGGAAGGTAGGATGTGTGGAGAAGTGAATCTGAGGTGATATACTTCCTGTATATAGACAGTGGGGAGGGGGATTGGTTTGTGGCAAGTGATAGAGCAGCAGAGCACAAAATTGGAAATTTAGAAGTCTGTTCCACTGAGGGACATTGCTCCAGAGGCTAAGGGTGGAGCCCTTGCAGGGACAGTGTGGTCTTAGGATCTGCGGTGTCACAAAAAGACCAGGGGTGTTTGAGTGTGGCAGAGCTGCCAGGCATCAGAGTGGGGAAGCTGGCTGTGCAGGTGGAGCTGAGGAGTGGGCTTTTAGCTTGGGGTTACCTTAGACCATGATCTCAGGCACAGTTGGGCCACTGCTCTTCAAACAGGGACCCCACAAGTGACAGATCCCAGGAGACCCCCTTCTTCTCCCTCTGGGAGGAGCAGCACAGGAGCACGCTGCAGGAATCTGATGGGTTTGGAGACTCAAAATGGGGCCGTGTGCCAGAGATAGAAATGCTTGGTCACAGGCTGGGTGAGCATGGAGTGGGGCCAGAGACCAGGGAGATGGGAGTGATTGACTGCTTTTCTCTGAGGATGCAATGAGGAGTGGGGCCCTGAGCTCTCAGCTCCTATGGGGCTGGAGATTGGGAGGCCACGATTTTCATTCTTGTCCTCCAAAGCTCTACAGAAAGTGTTCAGGGAAAAAAAGCTACCAACAGCAAAACTGAGCAGATTACTTAGCCTGGCCCCTGGCAAGGGCAGTGCAATTCCACCTCAGACAAAGAAATTTGAGAATCACTGCAACAGACCCCTCCCCCAGAAGATTAGCAAGAACATCCAGCCAAGACCAAGTTCACTGATCAATGAGAACTGTAAAACTCCAGAGCTAGGGGAATGCAACACATAGAATTCATGGCTCTTTTCCTATGATTCTTTAGTTTTTCAAAGTTAAATTTTTAAAATTTTATTTTTTATTCTATTTTCTTTTAATTTTTCCTCTTTCCTATTTTACCATTTTTAACTATCTTATCTTGTCAATACCTTTTTAAAAAATCTTTTAAAATTTTCATTGTTATAGTCATATTCCATCCCTTTTTTGTATTTAACCTTATTTTTTTTAAAGATTTTATTTATTTATTTGACAGAGAGAAATCACAAGTAGGCAGAGAGGCAGGCAGAGAGAGAGGAGGAAGCAGGCTCCCCGCTGAGCAGAAAGCCCGATGTGGGGCTCGAACCCAGGACCTGGGATCATGACCTGAGCCGAAGGCAGCGGCTTAACCCACTGAGCCACCCAGGCGCCCCTAACCTTATTTTTTATATACATATAGGTTTTTCTTTCTTTAAAATTTTGGGATACACTTTCTTCTAACAGATCAAAATTTACCCTAAATCTAGCACATGGCTTTGTTCTAGTTTCCAGCCTGATCACATTCTTTCCTCTTTTCTTTTTCAACCAACTTCTTATCAATTCCTTTTTTAGAATATTTTTTAATTTTCATTTTACAGTCATATTCCATTCCTTCATCATGTTTACCCTTATTTTTGCATATATATAAGTTTTTCTTTCTTTAAATTTTTGAAAGGCAGTTTCTTCTAACAGATCAAAATACACCCTAAATCAAGTGTGTGGCTATGTTCTAGTCACCAGTCTAATATATATATATATATACATATATATATATATATATATGCAAGAAACTCATTTTAGACCCAAAGACACCTCCAGATTTAAAGTCAGGGAGAGGAAAACCATTTACCATGCTAATGGACATCAAAAGAAAGCTGAGGTGGCAACCCTTATACCAGACAAATTAGATTTAAAGCCAAAGACTATAATAAGAAAAGAAAAAGGACACTATATCATACTGAAAGGATCAGTCCAACAAGAAGATCTAAGAATTTTAAATATCTATGCCTCTAACATGAGAGCAGCCAATTATATAAACCAACTAATAACAAAATCAAAGAAACACATCAATAATAATACAATAATTATAGGGGACTTTAACACCCCCCCTCACTGAAACGGACAGATCATCTAAGCAAAAGATCAATAAGGAAATAAAGGCTTTAAATTACACACTGGACCAGTGACTGAATATATCACTCAGATATATTCAGAACATTCCATCCCAAAGCAACATTCCATCCCAAAGAACACATTCTTCTCTAGTGTACATGGAACATTCTCCAGAACAGACACATCCTGGGTCACAGATCAGGTCTCAACCAGTACCAAAAGATTGGGATCATTCCCCACATATTTTCAAACCACAATGCTTTGAAACTAGAACTCAACCACAAGAGGAAGGTTGGAAAGAACTGAAATACATGGAGGCTAAAGAACATCCTACTAAGGAATGAATGGGTCAACCAGGAAATTAAAGAAGAATTGAAAAAATTCATGGAAACAAATGAAAATAAAAACACAACTTTTTAAAATCTTTGGGATGCAGCATAGGTGGCCCTGAGAGGAAAGGGGACCCTCCTACACTGTTGGCAGGAATGCAAGATGGTTCAGCCACTTTGGAAAACAGTATGGAGGTTCCTCAAAAAGTTGAAAATAGAGTTACCCTAAGACCCAGCAATCGCACTACTGTGTATTTACCCTAAAGATACAAATGTAGGGATCCAAAGGGCCATGTGCACCCAAGTGTTTATAGCAGCAATGTCCACAATAGTCAAACTATGGAAAGAACCTAGATGTCCATCAACAGATGAATGGATAAAGAAGATATGGTGTATCTGTAAAATGGAATATTATGCAGCCATCAAAAATGAAATCTTACCATTTGCAATGATGTGGATGGAACTAGAGACTATTATGCTGAGCTAAATAAGTCAATCAGAGAAAGACAATTATCATATGATCTCTCTGATATGAGGAATTTGAGAGGCAGGGCTGGTGGTCGTGGGGGATAGGGAGGAAAAAAATGAAACAAGGTGGGATCTGGAGGGAGACATACCATAAGAGATTCTTAATCTCCAGAAACAAACTAAGGGTTACTGGGTGTGGCAGGAGAGGGATAGGGTGGCTGGGTTATGGACACTGGGGAGAGTACGTTCTATGGTGAATGCTGTGAATTGTGTAAGACTGATGATTCACCTGTACCCCTGAAGCAAATAATACATTATATGTTAATAAAATAAAAATAAAAATAAAAAAATAAATGGACCCAATAGGAGAGCTTGTTTCGTTTTCTATGGTGGGTTAGGTTCGGATTCCTGCCTAAAAAAGCTAGAGTGAGGAGTGAGGCAGCTTCTTGTCAGTGGGAAAGCTAAAGGCTACTTTGACTAGCATTCACTTCTGCATTGTGTCAGGGCAGAGGACCTGTGCTGGGTCCCGTCATGCACACTTAGGCCCCATACAAGACAAAGCCATTGTGGAGTCAGCTTTCGTCTCTCCATGGCTGGGAAAGGGAGTGAGAAACAGCAGTTAGTAAAGTGGGGGAAGAGGGAGCAAAAAAGAGAGCAGCTGGCCATACTTCCCTCCATGGCTTTAGGTTCACCACTTGTAACAGTCCCTGTGGTGTAGGGTATGGATAGGGGTGTTTGTGTGTGGGATTTTTTTTTTTTTTTAAGGTTTTATTTATGTGTTTGACAGAGTGAGAGAGATCACAGAGCAGCAGGCAGAGAGAGTGGGGAAGCAGGCTCCCTGCCCAGCAAAGAGCCCGATGCAGGGCTCGATCCCAGGACCCTGAGATCATGACCTGAGCTGAAGGCAGAGGCTTTAACCCACTGAGCCACCCAGGCGCCCCTGGGATCTTATTTTTGAATAAGGGTTGGAGTGTTGGTTACTACAAGGACTGGAAATTTTGTGCTACTGGATCAAAACTATATTTTGCAACAAAGTTACCATAAAACCTTAAATGAACTAAATGTGACCAAAACTATTTTGAGATTGCCTTATATTTGAGATTGCCAGGAGCAGGAAAAGAAATAGTCCCATGGAATAAATTCAAAGGGATATCGGGAGAAAAAATTTTCTTTTAAGACATATTTGTTTAAGGTACTAGGTATACAATGTATAAACTTCAAATAAGCAACAAGATAAGAATACTGTAGATCAAGGAATTTCCATGAAAGATTTCATAAAATATCTGGGAAATTGGAAACAGGAATGAGGAAACCATAAAGTTGTGAGCCAGGGGTATGTGGTTTGTTGCTAAAGCACTGAATCTTTACTTCTGAGCTGTTACCAAAGATGTATACCATCCCCAAAGCAGGAATTGATGTCTTTGCAACTAAGAGTTGGTTATCCCATGGATAACTACCCCGAATACACATAAATCAAGATTGTCATTCCAAGTTATGACTGATGGGACTCAGATTTTGTAAAGAAAATTGCAAAAAAAAAGCAGTGTGTTTAACCTAAATTTAGGTGCTTTCTGTACTGTTCTGCACAAAGTTTGAACTACTGATCCACTGTTGGTAGACATAGGCTTTGAATTTCCAGGACTGGATTTATGTTGCATTCTCCATTTCCCCTTGCCTCAACCCGTTGTGAGTAAAAGCAGCAGTTTCTGCATTAGCTGCTTATAAGTAATGTTTGTGCTCAAAGGAGAGAATGTTTTTCTATGTGAAGCTGACATTCGGTTAGCACCAGAGTTTTGCTTAATTTCAGTGTTTTCATCTTTTAAATCTATTGATCAAAATGGATTATTGTCATATGGTAGTATCCACAATTAGGCATAATCAGAATCTATATAGTCAAATGAGGTATTTTCCATAGATAGGCCACAAATCCAAAATTTTCTATTTGGGCAAAAGTCTCACTATCTTATCTGAAACTAATATAAATCCCATAGCCGTGTGCTAATTCAGCAAATATTTACTGAGTACCTATGCTATGCCAGACACAACAGGGGTGCAGCAATGATTAAGACATCCACCAATCCGAGGTCTCAGGGAGATTGTGATTGGTGCATCCTGGTTGGGTCCATGGCAGATGACATAGGGACACTTCACTATCCCAAGGTTCTACTATGCTCAAGATAAGCAAAATAAGGTCATTGGCTGTGTGGAGTTCTTATTAGAAAAGGAATGGATGGCAAGACTCACAAAATAGGATTTTCATAAAAGTTCATAGTAAGGGATGAAAGAGGTATGCTTTAGATAGAAGAAAAAAACTCAACAGCTTCGAGAAGATTAGAGGAACAAAAAGCATAGCAATAATTAGGTGCATATTTTTTTCTTTTGTCATGCATGACAGTATCTGGGAACCACAGACAGTTTTAAAGAAGAATTAATTTGAAAAAATATGTTGGGGGAAGGAGCAGGAATAAAGAGATGGGAAGGTTTCCAGAGAAATGAGGTCAAGGAGGAAAGCTGAAATAAGACAGTGTGTGTGTGTGTGTGTGTGTGTGTGTGTGTGTGCACGCACACGTGTAGAAATTAACAGTACCAAATATTTAGTGGGTGCAGAAAATCATGTTAACTCATGTGTGAATTAAAATCATTGGTCATGCAACTATCATATGATCTCCCTGATATGAGGAAGTGGAGATGCAACGTGGGGGGGTTGGGAGGTAGGAAATGAATAAGTGAAACAAGATGGGATCGGGAGGGAGACAAACTATAAGAGGCTCTTAATCTCACAAAACAAACTGAGGGTTGCCGCGGGAGGGAGAGGGTGGTGGGGTTATGGACATTGGGGAGGGTATGTGCTATGGTGAGTGCTGTGAAGTGTGTAAACCTGGTGATTCACAGACCTGTACCCCTGGGGCTATTAAGACATTATATGTTAATAAAAAAATTACTTAAAAACAATCATTCATCATGAAAAGTTCATTATTACATTTTGTGATCCTGGGTTCCTTTGACCTTTCAGATTCACATTACTGTCCTTAAACATTTATGTTTTTTGATCCACCAAAATTCCACTGGTGGTGAATGATACCCTTCAAAATAAGAAATGATACAGCCTAAAATCTAGAGGCTGGGCACCTCTCTTAGCTTGTCCCTAACTCAAAGAAACTTCACTGTCAGTTTAGAAAGCTAACCATTTTAATAAATAGGAACATCTGAAAAGATGATACCTTTGTGTCACACAATGTTCTAAGAATCAATAAGCAAATGTTAATTGCTACTTAGAAATGTTTTATAAAATGAGTTAGAAGGTAAATGCTGAAATACCACAATAGGGAAATGCAAAGTGGTAGATATGTCAAAGAAAACCCATTTTCTAAAACATTAACTTAGGAGTTTGAGTTCTGGGGAGGAAACTATCTATAGTCAATATTCATTGTTCAAGGACCTCTGATTTATTTTCATGCTCAGCATAATTGGATAGGGCTAGGCCACACACATGTTCTAAGAGGTTGCTATTCTTCATTGGCTAGGAATAAAATAGGGCCAAAGAGTCCAGCTTTTGGACTTAGAAGTTTTCAAAACAAAATAAAACAAAAACAATGCATATTGTTAGAAGAAATAATTTGCTTCCCCTTCATATGGGCATCCTAATATAGGAATAAGAAAACTGATCATTTTGATTCGTGTGTCCCCAGTCTGCAGATATAGATGACTATCAACAGGCAAGTGTTTCTTTATGATTGCTTTTCCACTTTCCCAAGCAAATTTTCTTCTTTAGGCCACAATACATTTTAGACAGTTCTTTACAACATCTTCACTATCATCTCCTAAGGCAACAATGATGAGGCAGTATTATAATGTGGTCATCATTTTATTCCTTAAAACTGAATCAGTATCAGCATCTATCAACCTAATGCAAATTTTCCATCTTAGATCCTTAGTTTCCTGAATTGCATTTATGCAATTTATTTATGCAGCTTGGTTTTCTTACTCATGGCATAGAACTTAGTCTAGAATCAATTCTGTAAGTAAACTACCATAGCGGTTCCCAGAATAATGATTCTCAGGGGAACACTGATGCATGTCACAGATATTCAAATGAAGAGGATTGGGATGTTTTTGAAACTACTCCTAGTCCCCGCTATTGGCCCTGGAGTTAATAATGAGCTCTATCAGGTATAGGACACTCAATTCATAGAAGTTCATGTTCACATATACTCACATTTCAGTATTTCAGGAGACAAACCCTACTTTGCCATGAACTGGGCAGGGGATTAGCATGGATCTACCTATAGAGTAACTATGAAAGTAACATCACACGGCTTGTGTGCTAACCTGGTATTATTTTTACAGGGTTCCCAATTGCTCCCTCTCTGAGTTGCAAAAAACATCGGCTGATTACAGCTCTGATTTCAGTGATATTTAGAAGGATTAACAACCACAAATGTGATGACAATATTATAGGAAAGCAAATCTACATCAGACAGAGCAACATTTATGGCAGCTTAAAGGTAATTGTCATAAAACCGAAAAAAGCTGCACCGTTTTAGGGAACATGTGAAGTGTCCTGGGGACTAGGGCTCTAGTTCTAGTTCTATCACTGACAGTTTGACAACTGTGCCCCCTGTTTCTCGATCTAGAAGAAGGAAGGGAGAAAAATAGTTGCCTTGGCATTTATCTCCCAGAAACATACCTAATTTGGTGAAATAATACATGAAAAGTGTACTCAATTATAACAAGCCTAAGTGTTCTTCTTCAGTTCAAGCAGCACATTTTCAAAAGAACCTACTTAGTAAAAATTGCCCAACATATCACACAATTGTAAAATACTGTATATCCATGGCTCCACTGGAGGTAAAAGATAGAAACAAAGGAAAACAGCATATGGTCAGGGAAATCTGGAGCCTTGTTTCCAGGGATCACTTATGCCACAAATTCCACAATATTTGGCATACAGTTTTGCCTGATATCTTATGTTATGTTTCAAAATAGATTTTTTATCAGTTCCCACCTTGGGAAATTAACCAAGAGTTAGGTTATTAAAATGTAAACCTACATTTAAAAAATAACCACATTATGAAATGCAAAAATAAATGGCTCAAATAACAAAATACTCAGTCTATTTTTCTTTTATTTGATGCTCACCTATGGCTTTCCTTTTTCTCCTTCAGTGTGAGAACTTACTAGAAAGCAAGGAATTGTATGGGTTGAACCATAGGATATTGCCTATTGATGGTTATTTCACATGATTCAAGCTATTATAAAGAGTGAGAGGAACTGGTGAACAGACCTCTAGCACAATAGACTGTAGGAGACAGATAAAGGACACCGTGGCATCCCAGCGTTCCTTAAAGTCTAGATCTTCTCATATATTGCAATATTTCAAAGATGTGATGGTATTTGCCTATACTGAGTTGAGGATTGCTGGAATGTCCAGCAAACTAGCTAATCCTTCTCTTTCTTTAACATATTCTATTCTGTGTAAACACATATAAATAGTTAAACTGATTAACTACCAAGGTAATCAAGAACTGTAGATCCATGTGGATGAGTTTCCCATATGACCCTCGGTTAATCTATGTTCTAACTTCTACAAGTGCAGGGTCAGGTTCACTGAGGTCTGGTGACCTGACCATCCAAGGACTAAGTTAAGTGAAATGATATTTCTTATCATGAAATTCCAAAAAACCATTGTGTGCAACAATCTTACCTGCTGGTTTGATCTGGCATCACTGAAATTCATTTTTTTCCCCAAGTCTTGAATGACCGCATTCTTAGTTTCACGAACGTAATCATCATTCACCGGTTGGGGAGACTTTGTGTTTTTCTTCATTAGTCCCTGGGATGGCCTGTAAAATAAATTCACACCTGATACACCCATGAGAAACCCTTGCCAGTGTCTGAAAGCCTAGAAATTGGAGTGGCTGAAATGGTGGTCAGAGAGTAGGAGTCACCAGGCCCTTAGGGAGGTCAGCTCGGGTACCAAAGTTGAGCACTGCACAGAGACTCTGTGTCTGTAGAGGTGTTTTCAATATTTAAATTATTAAACCTGTAAGGTGTTCAATATCCATTTAGTGCCTCAGAGATAGGATTATCTGGGATCCACTAAATGAGAGTCCTGTCCCAGACCAAGCTATTCCATGTATGTCCTTTCTTAAGTGACATTTTTTTTGAAAGATTTTATTTAGTTATTTGACAGACAGAGATCACAAGTAGGCAGAGAGGCAGGCAGAGAGAGAGAGGAAGGGAAGCAGGCTCCCCGCTGAGCCGAGAGCCCCATATGGGGCTCGATCCCAGGACCCTGAAACCATGACCTGAGCTGAAGGCAGAGGCTTAACCCACTGAGCCACCCAGGCACCCCTTAAGTGACATCTTTTACTCAAGAAATGTAAATGACACTTACACAGATGGTGCACTTCTGGGCAGCCCCATGGCATTGGTGGGAGGGATGGCAGGGAGAGAAGGCAGAACAGAGCTGAGGAAAGCCACGGGGTTCTGAATCCGGCTGGTGGGAGAAACAGGAGCTGGGGAAACACAGCGGGGCTGAAACTGGTGTCCACTGGAGATGGCAAACGTGAGTGGCGCTGGTGCTGGCTCTACTGGAACTAGAGGGGGTGGCTCATTTGGGACGGAAACTCCTCCTAGAGATTTGTTTGGCACGGAGGGCTGAGAAACCAAGAGGCTCTCTTTGCTCACTGTCCTCTGAATGGTTTGAGGAGCGCTGCTCAGGGTGAACACTGGAGAACTGGAAGGGGACACAGTTGCTGCGGTGGTGTTTGGAGAGGGGAAGAAATGCTTTGGCCGAGCCAAGCTGAATGTCTGTGATGAAGGAGCCTTCACCTGCTTGCTGGGCATCGTCACCGCCGGGGAAGCAGTGGAGTTCAAAACACTCATGTTGAAAGGAAACTCCTTAGGAGAGGAAGGAGATGGGTTTTGCAGCTGCTGTTGTTCCAGTAGGACTTGGTTGTGAAGCTGTTGTAGCTGACTGGAATCACTGCACAAAAGACGGGGAGAGAGAAGGGAAATCTGTCACTATCAGCCTCACCCATCAGAAAACGTCGAGACAGTCTATTTACAGTTCTATGCTGATTCAGAACACACAACCAGAGTTGTCAGAAATGAGCTAATCAATTCCTCGTGAGCGGTTTCTCTTTCCTAAATCTGTTTTATTGTCGGCAAGAAGGGGAAAAGCCACCACAATGCAAGGCATCGCGCACATTGTATTCTTTGTGTGGTGACCTTGAAACACAGCAGCACAATTTTAGAATGTTTATAAATTAGAAAGAAGAAATAGAAACAACGGTCCTCTGTTGGGAATGCCCAAAGTTCTGACTGGAGCAGACTGTATCTCAGCTTTGGGACAGAAAGCGGTGAGCTGCGTATTGCTGTAACGAACTGAATGCATTGTATGCTTCATTTTGCCTCAGTTTAAAACCTTAAGAAAGCCACTGGATGTGTCTTGGTGTTTCTCATCCCCTCCTGACAACAAACGTTATAGATAAGGTGACCACATGTCTCAATACATTCTGGGCAGTCTGGGTTTATGACTGCTTTCCTGGTGCTTTTTTTACTCTCAAAAATGTCATGATTTGAATGGTAGATTATATGGCCATCCTAATTAGAAACATTGCCTTAGACTTTTCTTGTTCCTAAGAGGAGAAGAAGATCAAACAGAAAATACTTTCTTCTTTTGCAGGAAACTGAATCACAGAAGCATTATATGATTTGCCCACAGTCTATTTATCTTAACAAAATGGCTAGTCATTACTTTTTTTAAAGATTTATTTATTTGAGAGAGAGAGAGAGCAAGCGAGCATGGGGGGAGAGGCAGAGGGAAAAGGTAAGAGGGAGAGAAACAGATTCTACTAAGCACAGAGCGAGCCCAATGAGGGGGTCAATCCCGTGACCCCAAGATCTCGACCTCAGCCAAAATCAAGAGTTGGATGGTCAAGTGACTGAGCCACCCAGGTGCCCCCAGTTATTTTTTTAAAGGTTTTATTTATTTATTTGACAGAGAGAGAGAGAGAGAGAGAGAGCAAGAGAGGGAACACAAGCTGGGGGAGTGGGAGAGAGAGAAGCAGACTTCCTGCTAAGCAGGGAGCCCAAGGTGGGGCTCGATCCCAGGACCCTGAGATCATGACCTGAGCCAAAGGCAGAGGCTTTACCCCACTGAGCCACCCAGGTGCCCCTCATTAACATTTCTGATTACAATATATGGAAAAGTAACTTCACAAAATAGAGCCCCGTATGTTGACATATAGCTATATAATATGCAATCCTTCCTTGTTTATCGATAAAAATTCTTGTTTTGACTTAAACTAAGAATTCAGAAGCATTAAACACTTGGTACAGTAACTTTCTTCTCTCTCTACTTTTTAGAAGTATTTAAGCTTAGAGAATAAAGTAATATAGTTACAGATTAATTAAACCTTTTAGTTTCATCATGGATGAAAGATTCAGCAATCAAGAGAAGCAGAAATATCTTTGTTAGGTTATCCTTAGTAAAATATAAAATATATACAATTAATATTGTTTCTGTTAGTGTTAACTTTCCCAATGGTATGAAAATACAAAAATCTTTAGATTTTTTAATGGATTTCATATTTGTCAGGTCACATTCTGTGGTTCCCATAGCCTGAAGACAATGCTGTATGGTTTTCAGGACATCTCTGTACAGAGTAGTCTACACAAATTTTAGTCTTATGATTTTCCAGAATCCTTTTCTCGTGGCTACAGAAATAGAAAAAGTAGTATATGACAAGTAAGTAATCTCAGAAAGATAAGGATGATCGAAAGGGGCAGGAAGTCATTTGGTACTGATTGAGTCTTATTTTCCTTTAGTTCCCATTGAATAAAAACTAAGAACTATCTTTTTATTTTAAGTAAGATTTCCAACAGCATGTCAGCCCTTATCATTTAATGCAATGTATCAGATTAGAGAGGGTCACAAACCTTAAACATAATGATATGTGAGATAGAGTGTCAAATTGTTTTGCTTATCTAAGATTCTGGAAGAATTCATTTGAGAATAATGTCTCTTTTTGTTTGAACAAGATTGGTTTTTGTTTGTTTGCTTGTTTCTCATTTCATTAATCTTGTTTCACAAGGGATTTAAAACAGCAGTTTGGATTGGCTTATTCATTACATCAGTTGTCAATGCCATTATTTGACAAACTTTTTTAAAATCTTCTGTGTTAACTATGCTAGGCGCTATAGGAGAGATACACATGTCTGAGATAGCACAAGCTATTCAGGGCTCCAAAATCTTACTATACATACATACAACATAAATAACCACTGGTTATTTAGGAGAACACGTGGAACTTACTTGCTGCTTTAATAATGAAGGTACAAAGAACAATGAAAGAATAAAGGAAGGGAAAATTACAAAGGCATTCTAGTTCTAAAATCCCAAGTAACATCTCTAAAACAAAGTAACAGCACGTCTTAAATTGCTACAAGCTCAGCTGCTCTTTTCTTGTTGCCATGAGGATTTCTGAAGTTAGGTCTGTATCCAAGCTTTCTTTTATCAGCTTTCAAGCTGACACCAAGCTTTCTTTTACCCATGCAGATTTATCAGCTCTCTTGAGTTACCTGAATATATCTTCTCCTTTGCCACAACACATAATTTAACCATGATGCTCAAGAATATGGTTTCTGCAGACAGACAGACTTAGGTCCTCATCCTGGCTCTGCCACTCATTTATTGTCTGTGCGGCTTTGGGTAGTTTCTAGACCTTATCTGACCCTGATAGCCTCACAAATAAAATAGGAATAAGTACACTCTCAACATTGTTGTGGGAATTGATCAAATCACCGAAAACATGTAAGTACTCAATAACTGGTAGCTTTTTATTTTTTAGTTTGTGAACCACAAATGTCAATTTCAAGATTTATAAGAATGAAAATTGAGAGTATCAGAATAATAAAGATGCTTCTTTTTGTTTCTGGGGAATAAAGGAATCTCTTAGGGATTTTAGATGAAAAAGCTTAGTGACAAAAACAACAAAACAAACTTGGGATAGTGTATCAAGTCCTTTTGAAAGCTGTTTTGGCAACACAAATTTTGGGCAGTGTGTGCTGGAGCCAGTTCTCGATTGCTCTGGAGAGCAGATTGTGCACATCTCATTCCAATTCCCAGTTCAATGACCTTTCTTTAGTAGCTTGAAATAGAACACGGTGGAAGAAAATTGGCAAATGCTACAAATCAGGGCTTCCCTGTCTTTATCCGTTTTTAAAACATCTGCTAGCACATCACTAATTAGAATAACAAATTCTGAGTAAATATGTCTCTGCAATTGGCTTCTAGCCATGGTTTTAGCAGTGGCTACCATGCTGGCTACACATTAGAATCACTCACAGAGCATAAAAGACAGACAAACCTCAATGATTTAGGCACCATTGCCCAGAGAGTCCAGCAGCCCGGGAAAAGATCCAGGCCTAGTTATTATTCTTTTTAAAAGTGGGTCAGTGGTTCTTAAACTTTAGTGAGCCTCAGAAGCCTCTGGAGGGCTTATTGAAACCCAGATTTTGCCCTCCCCGCCCCCGACCCCCAGCTTCTGCTTCAAGTCTGGAGTGGAACCTGAGAATCTGCATTTTCTATCAAGCCCCCCGGGGGGATGCCAGTACCGTGAATAGCAAGGCTCAAGGTGGCTTTTGCATGCACCTGGGACTGAGAACCACTGCTCTAAAGAAACACTTGTCCCCCAAACCTAGGCTTTCCCAGTACATGCTGATTTTTGTCTGACATTTTCCCCACTTTAAATGTTAATTATTGTGTTCCCCTGGGTGTGGAGGGGTGTGTGTATGGGGTGGGGCAGAATGATAAATCGTGGTAACCCAGACTTTCCAACTTTAGACCAGTAGTTTCCAAACTGGATGAATATTAAAATATCTGTGGAGGGATTCTGATTCAGTTGGGATAGAAGACATAAATATTTTTTAAAGGCTCTACCTTTCATTAGAGAGTGTAGCCAGATGAAGAATCACTGCTCTAGACAGCTTGAATTCAAATTGAAAATCTCAAAGTCTGAATTATCCGGCTTTGATGATACAATGTTTAAAAATGACAGTTTTTGTTTCTGTTGCAGTTTTAAGATCTGTAAGAATTATGTCTATTTTCCATGTGAGTGGCAAGTTGAGAGAATAAGCAGAAAATTGTGCCCTCAAGAAGATTATTCAGAGAGTCAATATATTGTAATGCAAAACCTAGAAGATTAAAAACAATGAGGTCAAAACCAGTAAGAAAAAGCTGTTAGAGGGTGCCTGGGTGGCTCAGTGGGTTAAAGCCTCTGCCTTCAGCTCGGGCCATGATCCCAGGGTCCTGGGATCGAGTCCCGCGTCGGGCTCTCTGCTCGGCAGGGAGCCTGCTTCCCTTCCTCTCTCTCTGCCTACTTGTGATCTCTGTCTGTCAAATAAATAAAATCTTTTTTAAAAAAAGGAAAAGGCTGTTAGACATACGGGTTCACAAAGGACTGCTGTGTGTGTTGTGTGTGTGTGCGTGCATGTGCACACATACATATATGTTTATCCCTCTACTAATACAACCTATAGACACAATTAAGAGAAAACTTAAGGAAGGCAAAAGAGATTAAAGAATTATATAGCACTGAGAGCTGGATTTGTAGAGCGTGTCACTGCATAGTTTAATAACAAAAAATTATATTCATTGAAAGTCTGATGTGGCGGATGCTGCTGGCTGACTGCTTAATTCTTCCCTTTGTGAAAGAACTTGATTTTATTCATGGAGGCAACATCTGCAGCCAAAGACTACACTTCCTAGTCTCCTTTGCAGCTACTATACCGTGTGACTAAGTTCTGGCTGATGAGGTACAAACACAAGATTTTTGGGTAAGACCCAAGAAGGCTCCTTAAAAGGAGTCGGACATCAGGCCTTCCACCTATTTGCCTGTCCAGCAGCTTGAAATCAGACATGGTGACTAGACCACCATCAACCATCCCGGACCAAGAGGGGACCTGGAGAGGAAGCCAGAGCTGAAGGAGGCAGAGTGGAAAGACAAGAGACTGGGTTGTCTCTTGTCAACTGACTGTGGAGCCACTCTAATGGCCTCAGACTGCCCTCTAATTCCTTTATTTAAGAGGAAAAACCCTCATGTGTTTAACCCACCATTTGTTTGGGTTTTCTGCAACACAAAGCTAAACTGAATCCTAACTGATATACCTAATCATCCCTGAACAGTCCTTGGGTAAGAGGAGGCTCTATAAAAAAGGCAGTTCCCAAGGAAATTGTTTTGGATTACCTGTTCCCAAAACTCCCTTTTCTGTAAAATCCCCCTACCCCCTAACCCCCACCTCACTGTCCTTCATAGTTCTGATTTGATCCATTTGACTCTTCTTTCCTCCAAACATAAATCCTCTGCATCTGACCAGCTGGTATTTGGAATTGAGCTGCTATGAATGATTTAATTAGCAGTGGAGCTTGACACAAATTGTAGAATGGGACATGCCATGATGGGCCAGGTGTGAGGTGATGAGTCTTCAAAGAGGGAAGAGTGGAGAGGATATGCAAAGAAGAAACAAGGAGGTGCTCCAGACAGAGAGTGAGTGGGGGACAGAGGCTTGGGGTATCTTTCTCCAGGCAGGACCTGGCTGCCTTCAGGTTCCCATTCCTGTGTATTTCCCTACAGTAACCACTTTTTTACTTTAGTGGATTCCTATTTCCTGTGACCAGCAGAAATTTCAGGGGACAGAGACATTTTTGGATGTGGTTTTCCAAGAGGCATGCCTCATAACATTTAATTTTATGCCCAGGATTTTGCCTGATGTGATAGTGAGACAAACATAAAACTAAATGACCTGAGGATTGTTGGGGGGTGGAGGAGTAGGGATAGGGTGTTTGGGTTATGGATACTGGGGAGGGTATGGGCTATGGTATGTGCTGTGAAATGTGTAAGACTGATGATTCACAGACCTGTACCCCTGGGGCAAATAATACATTATATGTTAATAAAAATAATAAAAAAAAACTAAATGGCATCCCCTGCTTCCATTGAACATCTTGTGTTCTGCACTGAGAAACGCATGATGGGATCACTGTTACTATAGATTTTAATTTTGACCTTTAAAGGTTTATGTAATTATAAATATAATTTTTATAACTTTGATCCAACATAACACAGTAGTAGTAATTTCATATTCTGTGTTTGCTTTATTATGGATGAACTTTAAACATTGCAACATGGCTCCGATGGAGGCTCCCTAAGGGGTTAGGGTGACATCACATCAGGCCCCAAGGTGAGTCTGAAAATTATGACTCATCATTCTTTCATCCCCATTATATTATACGAAACCTACTGTGGTTATTATAGCATATCTAGCCACAGCAAAGAATGATAAAAAAAAAGTACTAGATATCTTTTCCATAATGACGACAAGAGCTTTAGCTGAAACAGAAATGGGAAACATAAGGATGAAATTATAGATTATAAGGATTACTAGATTCAAGAAAGGGCTCTATAAGAAGAGTGCAGAAGGGCTTCATTTAGAGCCTCTAATGTTAGACAGACATCTTCATCCGCTAGTTTAGGGATAACATTAGGTATAACATTTTTCAGAGGTAGAATATTTAACAGTAAGGATAGTAGTGAGAGTACACTAATGTGCACTAATGTTTGCAAAGCATTTAAATTGTTTCTTCTCATTCTGTTTCAGACCCCCCCCCCCTTTTTTTTAAAGTAGGCTCCACACCCAGCATGGAGCTCATTGCAGGACTTGAACTCACAACTCTGAGATCAAGACCTGGACTCTTAACCAACTGAGCCAATCAGGTATCCCATTCAGCCCCATTCTTTTTTTTTTTTTTTAATTCTTTTATTTTTTTATAAACATATAATGTATTATTAGCCCCAGGGGTACAGGTCTGTGAATCGCCAGGTTTACACACTTCACAGCACTCAACATAGCACATACCTTCCCCAATGTCCATAACCCAACCACCCTCTCCCTAACCACCCCCCACCCCACAACCCTCAGTTTGTTTTGCGAGATTAAGAGTCTCTTATGGTTTGTCTCCCTCCTGATCCCATCTTGTTTCATTTATTCTTTTCCTACTCCCCAAACCTCCCATATTGCCTCTCAACTTCCTCATATCAGGGAGATCATATGATAGTTGTCTTTCTCCGATTGACTTATTTTGCTAAGCATAATACCCTCTAGTTCCATCCACGTGGTCGCAAATCAGCCCCATTATTCTTAAGGGCAGATTCAGAGAGGCTCAGAGGGACCCTGATCCTGTTTTAATTTTTACTTACAGTTTGGGTTTGGCCAGAACTGGAGGGGGTTCTTTGATGGGTGAAGAAGGCTCAGGGATTTTTGCTGCCTGTCCATTGAATCTTTCCGGGAAAGAATCGGGCCTGGTCTGCTTGGTGGTCACCACACCCTCCTCAGAAGATGCTTCACTTCCTTTGTCATCTTCTGGCAGGTTGAAGTGCACACGGAGCCCAATCCTTGAGCTGGACCGGGGCTCATTGTGGTTCACCAGAACTCCTTCAAGTTTGGGTTTAGGGGCTTGTTCCACAGAAGGGGGCTCTGGGTTGGGTGGGGATGGCTGTTGCTCAGTAACAGCCAGGTTGGTGGTGGAATTGGCCGAGTGAAGAGACCCATTATTTCTGAGGTCTTCATTTCCTGAAAGGACAATAACAGGACCTGAGCTGTTAGCCTCACCCAGTAAGACTGAGACAGGATTATAACTGTGAGCTGGGCCATGCAGCCAACCAGATGAGTATGCTAATGGGAGAATGCTTGTGAAAAACAGTGACCATAATCTGGGGCATTAAAGAATGGTGAGGATACAGGGAGAAAAAAAGCCTTAACTAAAAATCCAAGTACCGGTTTGGAAAGAATATTAGAAGTGTATAAAACACCAAGGGGATGTTTTCTTAAGGAATACAAGAGATAGCAGCAGGGTCATGGGTGGTGGTCATAAATGCAACAAGAAAATGAAAATTGGATATTGTTCCATAGTCTAGACTGTTCTGGCCTTCCAGGACCCTTACCTCTTACATCGAGCTGTGCAATGCTTGACACCGTGCCGTATTTGTTGCTTGCTGTACATGTGAAGCACCCAGAGTCTTCTGCAAACACCTCAGCAATGACCAAAGTACAAATCTCCTCTAAATGCCAGTAAAACAGAACAGTTACGGACTTCATTGTGGAAATGGAATTATAAAGTTTACTGATATCAGATGAGGATTCTATAAAAGTCAATATAAGAAGTTGATTCTATGAGTTGTTTGAAAGTAATCAGTCTAAACAATTATCTGATTGGATTGGCTGATGAGCAGACTCAATGAATCAAAGATGTACAACAGAAAACTCCACATTGACTATTGGCAAGAGGATCCTACGATAACAAAATATCTTAATAAATTGTGAATTCCCGGATCATTTTCTGTTTTTATGTTATCAGTCCAGATGATAAAAATAGAACTGAGAAACAGTATACTTTAAAAAATCACAAAATTAAATTAGGAGTTAAAGCAAAAGGAGATTTGTGTGAAATAAAAAGATTAATAAAACATTTTAAAATCTAGGGCTTTCATTATGTCTGTGGGGAACTTTTCCACTGAGGTAATTTTAAATGAAGGCCACAATTTAAAACTGGGCAAGAAATATTTTGCTGTGCTAATAGTAATTAGCTGATAGAGTAATTTGAAATTCCAGGTGAAAAAAGAGTGAAAAGCATCTTCTCTTTTGCAATACTATGGTAATTCTTATGGATTATTTCAATAGACAGCATAACCCCCCTTTGAATAATGAAAAAGGTTATTTGCCATTATTCAAATAATGATTCCATCATCATGGAATTGATTCCCAGATTAAACCATGTGATTATAGCCTAAAATTATTATAGTTAGATATTCCTTGACATGAAGAGAGGTATAGGACAGTAGCATTATCACTCAGTGGACCTGACATGAAAAACAAAATTAACAAAGGCATTGTTGTATTAGGAGGGACTTGGGACTCTCACTGTTTCATGATAACTGAATTGAATTAGCTGGCCACCTTCTAGGCAAACTGGACCAGAGGCCACAGCAGACAGTGTTGAGTACCTGCTCCAGAGCTTTTCACCCTCCTTCCTCCTTCCTAATAGAATTCTGGCTTGGTCCACCCTCCTTGGAGCGGTCACATGCTTCAAGGCAACTTGGCCTCTCCCTCTCCCAGTCTCAGGTGGCAAACCCTGACTGGACACGCTAAATTCTGTTCTTTCTAATTCATGGCATGCACCATACAACTCCAGTCAATGAAATAGGAGGGAAAGCCTTCTCTCCTTTTCTGGAAGGAAGGAAGGAAAGTCTTTTGGGGAGTCCATGAGAAAGATTTCTTTGCTCTTAGAAGAGAAAAAAAAGAATTTTGTTCCTGAATTTTGCCTCTGCAGTGTTGTCTGCATACAACACTCAGAACTGTGGCAGCTGTCGCAGGTAGATGAATAAAACAAGACTAAGCCTGAAGACAGTGGAATGGGAAATGGGGAAAAAGCTTGGCCCCAGATGATCTTGGAGATGTAAAATCACGCAATCTTAAGACATTTCTCAGGACATCTTGCTACTTGAGAAAATACATTTTTCTTAAGACTTAAGCCACTTTTAGTGAGGTCTTCTTCATTGCTGCCAAGAACCCTAAATGACAGAGAGGCAAAGTTTGGTCTGGTGCTTCTCTGTACTTTTTCTGAACCCTTGGACTGTGCTTCCTTCTCTCTGTTCCCCTTCCCAAACATTTCTACTCACAGTCTTCAACAACCACTTTCAGAAAATGATCCAATTAATTGATTCACACGACACCGTACCTGTCTGATGAAATAAAGTATTCTGTCTCCAAAGGGTATTTGCTTATACAAGATAGAGGAAGACCTCTCTGGCTATGAAATTTTAGATCACAGAGCTGGGAAAGGCAGTACTTGTTTTGGGAAGGGACCCCTTTTGGGTGCCTCTGAAATGATTCTGTATATGAAATTGCCTTGTGGAAGAGCCTGCTCTGGACAAAAGTGTCAAAATCTGAAATATTTTCAAGGGGAAAAATACCACTCCATAAGCAATGCAAGAATAAGGCTGCTCTGTTCTTTACTTATGTATCCCCAAGGCCCTAGGGTAGGGCTGTGCCGTATGGATGGTCCGTGTCTGCTTCTGGAATGCCTTTCCATTCAGTTTTCAGAAGAGAGAATTATAATAATGAAATCCCAAATAATCATTCTTACTCAGGGGCACAAATACAATCTAATTTTCCAGGGTGGTCACAGAGAAGAATTTTCTGTTGTTTACACTGTGGTTTGTGAGTAATTTGCATTTTCTAGAGGTTAGAGCTTCACCTACCATCACTCCCATGTCACCTTGGTATCTTCCCAATCAAATCTAATAACACCATGGAGGTTTTATTGATTCTGCAAATTTCAAAATCTGATGGATAAGTTTTAAGACACATAAACCGTGGAATTGGAACTGATCTAGCATCATGGATATTGCTCTGCTCAGTTTTGGGAGGTCACGTGTTGGGGTTAAAAAAAAAAAGGAGGGAGAATATTCCTAAGAAACATCCCTTAAAAACCGGGAACTAACTGCATTCATGTTCAGTATTGGATATAAATTCCAAATTTGCATGTGCTCCCCTCTTTTCCTTTTCCTACAGTAATAGCTAGAGTGGGTTGGGATCCTGCTTCTAAAACCTTAATTTTCATTTTTTCCTTGACACCAGTGTAACATCAATATGTTTTACTATTTATGTAAGATATATAAAATCACTGACTTATGTATATATATTTTTATATATATGTGAAATCACTAACATGTTAACATGTTACCATGCTAACAAATTAAAGTTAAAATGATCCTTACCTGGTTCTGCCATGGATCGAGGTTCTAAAAGAAAAAAAAATTAAAAGATTCTAAGCATTTCTTTTACCGAGAGGCCATATTTTCATCAGAAGCTTCCTATAGAATTTCAGTCTCTTGAAAATCATGAGTGATTTGATAAAGTTAATCTCTAAGTGTGGAGGTAAAGCACCAATGACCTCGACGGGGACAGGACAGTTGTCACAGAAGGGCAGCAAGAGAGTTGCTAACCAGATGTTGCCATATCTCGGGATATACCTGGATTCCACTTGGACACACAAAGCCTTAGGTGAGGAAAATTGACTGAGTTAGGGATTCAGGAACAGCTTGCTTTTACTAGTACCCTTTCAGCTGTACCTGAAACAAAGTTTGTGCAGACTGAGACTCATTCTTGGCAAGGGTTCTCACGTCCTAATAAAATGTGGACTCTACCTCTTGCTCTAAAGTTTCTAGATCTGATTAGTTGATTCACACTACACTGTACCTGCCTGATAAAATATTCTGTCTCCAAAGGGTATTTGCATATACAAGATGGAGGAAGAACTCTCTGGCTATGAAGTGTTTTCATAGTCAGAGAGCCTCAGGGTAGATAACAAAGGAGATTTTTTTTTAAAGATTTTATTTATTTATTTGACAGACAGAGATCACAAGTAGGCAGAGAGGTAGGCACAGAGAGAGAGGGAAGCAGGCTCTCCGCCGAGCAGAGAGCTTGATGTGGGACTCGATCCCAGGACCCCGGGACCATGACCTGAGCCAAAGGCAGAGGCTTCAACCCACTGAGCCACCCAGGTTCCCAGGAGCAGATTTTTTATCTTAAAATTCTCTGACATTCCTGGAAGTGCCTTCATGGTACTGAATACAGAATAGAGGTGTTCAATGGCAGGCATTCAGTAAGAGTTGTGGAACTTAGTTACAACCTTCCACACTGCTAGAATTACTCAAGTTTTTTTTTTCTCAAGTTTAAATGGTATTCAGATTATGTTATTGTTGCTGCTACTGTTAAAATCTGATAGCAGTTTGACTCACATATCAGTGATAAGCAGAGGCAAATTAACAACAGCAACAAAAAAATTACAATGTATTTTATGACGGAAATGGGTCAAGGTGAAAGCAGTACATGATAAGAAAAAGAAGAATTGACCACTGGAATATATAAATAATTCTTACAGTAAAAAAGAAAAAATCTTCAGTAGGAAAATGAGCAAAGGATGTGAACAGGTAATTTAGAAATAAGGAAATACAAAGACCCAATAAACATGAAAAAAATTCCACCCCCCCATTTGCTTAGTGAAGTACAGATTAAAACAAGCATTCCAATTTTGGACCTATAAAATTAGTGAAAATTTTAA
Organism: Lutra lutra; assembly: GCF_902655055.1. Taxonomy (NCBI): domain Eukaryota; kingdom Metazoa; phylum Chordata; class Mammalia; order Carnivora; family Mustelidae; genus Lutra; species Lutra lutra. Next base: position 30,710,989 of record NC_062291.1, on the reverse strand, counting down.
AAATCTTTCATATCTTTCATTAGTGAAGGTAGGAGTAAAGGGCAGTCCCATGCATTGGTGGTTGTAATAAAATATAATTAGAACAACATGTGTCCCCCCTCATTTGGGATAGTCCTGTTTTATTCCTGGGATCTCTGTGTAATTATTAATGGCAATCTCTTTCACTCCCAAAGTCCCAAAATGTCCCAAATTAGATGATCAATTATGTGATTATCCTCAATTTAGTTGAAACTTTTGGGCTGGCATTTTGGCAATATATATTGAAAGCATAAAAATGGGTGAATTTATAGTAGCAATCCTAGTGCTCTTTATTTTTTTTTTCTTTGAGAATTTATTTTTAAGTAATCCCTACACTCAGTATGGGGCTCCAATCCACAACCTTGAGATCAAGAGTCATATACTCTACTGACTGAGCCACCCAGGCACCTCTGATACTCTATCCTGTAGATATTCACAAATTATTTTTCTTTTATATGCATTGAAGCAATTTACAAAAGTAAGAATCTGTGAGCAATTGAAATATTCAATAATAGGAGATTAAATAAACATAAAGTTGATTGTATTGATTTGTTTTTAAAGTATATTTATTAACACGAAAAGATGTTCATCACCTGCTGAGTAAAAAAATCAATTTACAAAAAAGTGTTAGATTTATTTTTATATTTGAAAAACATGCATGGAGAATTTTTGGAGACTAGACAACACAGTATTATTAGGCTTTAGTTTAGAGCATTATGAATATAAGTAATTTTTAAATTCTTTTAATTATATTTTTATTAATTTTTTATTAATTTTAACTTGGTTGTTAAAAGTTACAGAAATAAATGAATACAATATATTTATAAAAATTAACTATCAGAAAAATAACTTTAAAGGATCAACTTACTTTTCTGTAAAATTCTGAAATCTGGAGAATCTTCTATCAAGGTCCCTTCTCTATACCACTCAACTTTAGGAGATGGAGCTCCTTTTACTCTGCATTCAAAGACCACCAGCTGACCTTCAGAGGCTGATAAATTCTGTAACATCTGTAATGAGAAGAATATTGTTAGAACCTAGAAGTATACATTTTTGGAATTTAGTTCCAGTGCCAAATTTTAGAAAAAGATAGTATCGTCTTCATATTTGGATTCTCTCCAAATCTTCTACATCTTCAGTGGTTTCAATTCTGTGTATTATTTTTGAAGATAGAATCATCTGAGCCCATATGAAGCTTTTCCCTCACGATCGTCTTCTTTTTCTTCTCTGTTGCAGTGCCAGACAACTTTGTTAAATACTAGGTGACACATTGGAAGTTTTGGAAAAATGCTGGCTTTTGGTAAAGTACTTCTGTTCTTAAATGCCCAAGTAGAGTTTAGTTTCCAGAAACAATAACAATTTAAGAAATCTGTGAGAGGATCTACGAGGCATCGTCAATAGAGTAATGTATTTCTCCACATAAGACCGTCACTGTTCGTGAGGTGGAACATCCCTGTGTCTCAAGTAACTGACTCCATTTTCCTGGCTTTGTCTTATTAACAAATATTCCTGGAAATTGACTTTTGTTTTGTTTTCTTGTTTTCATTATGTGCTTTTTAAAGTATAGCTTCAATGATCTCTTGAGGGATATAAACAATGACAATCTCTATAAAATCACACAAATAGAGTCTGATGTCATGGTACAATATGTTGTAATTTTGTGAAAGGATCATTAAATGTTTTTGTGCACATCCATGAAAAAAGGTTTACAAAACCACTTCACTTTTGTTTGTTTGTTTGTTTCTTGAAAGTGCAGAGCCCAATGTGGGGCTTGAATTCTCGATCCTGAGATCAAGATCTGTGATGAGATCTAGAGTCAGACACTTAACTCACTGAGCGACCCAGATGCCCCTACAAAACCACTTTGAACTGTATCATATCAATATATTCTATAATAGAATCTACCAGAGAATGGCACTCACAGTTTCCATTCACAGCCAGTCTTTCACTCATGATTTGTGAGCTTAAAGGCACACATTCTGGGGCACCTGGGTGGCTCAGTCAGTTAAGCATCTGCCTTTGGCTCAGTTCATGATCCCAGCAGGGAGCCTGCTTCCTTCCCACTGCTTATGCCCTCCACCTCTCTCTCTTTCTCTCTAATAAATAAAAATCTTAAAAAAAAAAAGTCACACATTCTTTTGTGTAGTTGGTACTTCATTTGACTTGAGAAAGAGAGAGAGACAGAGGGAAAGAGAGAGATAAAGGGTACCAGTAGGGGAGGGGGAGAGGGGGAATAGAGGGAGAGAGAGAATTTCTCAAGCCGACTCCAAGCTAAGCATGGAGCCTGAGGCAGGGTTCGAAGTCTCACTACCTGAGACTAAGCCAAGAGTCCAATGCTTAATCTGCTGAGCAGCCCAGGTGCCTCTTGTACTTCATTTGATTATGAAATTCTTCTTTGGCATGTGTGTGGGCATATTACTGTTTTTTTCATATTATTGTTTTTAATGTTGGAGCAAACATTATAAACATGGAAAGATTATGATTAACTTCCTCTACAAGCTCTATTAGTAACAAATGCTGCAAGGTTTTCTATTATAACTATTTGTATAACTGCATTAGGGAAATATTGGCTTCTGCATCAGAGAAAGGGAAAGCTGGTATTTAGCTACATTTTTGCTTTTGTCATTCATGTTTTATAAATATTCTGTGATTATTTATAGGTATTTTATGAACAATGTATGATAGTATGTTCATGGCATGGCCCCATCATATTTATGACATTTGTCTAAGGAATATAGGGGTGGGGATGTCCACACAGCCTTAGCTATGTATAGTAGATGACTTTTACCTCAGAGGTATGTAAGTTGATATTGGGAAAGCCAGGGGGCGCTGTAGTTCAACATTAGTGTTCAGGTCTTTTGCGCTCCCAAATTTGTTTGCTGAAGTAATTCAAGGTGAGATTTGTTCCGAGGGGTCTCTGAATTAATAAGGAACTATTGATAAACAAAAACAATAACAACCCCCTCCCCCAAAACACCTTCTTATTCTTTACCCCAAACAACAACTTCTAGTGACAAGAAAGGAATGTTCTTAGTAAGCAGGGAACATCAAGGAGTCTTGGGTACTCCTGGCAAGCTGGTGGATATGCCCTCCACCTTGACATCTGATCAAATTCTGTGTAACATGGAAGCTTTGAGGCTGAGTGAAAATTTTAACGGCAGTCAGACATCTCCCTGGGATTCATACGAGATAGAGTTTCATTCCTTGAGGCAAACGAATTAGAAAAACAGACCAAGGGGGAAAAAGTGGTGGTGGTGGAAGAAGGGATTGAATAAATTAAATATGGCATCCTTTTTAAGTGGATGTAAGAAGAAAGAGGTCACTCTATATGTTCTGACATGGCTTGCAGTTCAGATACATCAGCCAATTCTCAATCTGCAGAGGTTACACCAAAAGAATATACTTGAGAGAATATGTTGATCACAGTTGAGACCAACATTAATTGGTTGTAATTGCTCACTTGACATTGAAGATCAAGACCTGTGTTCTATTTGAGAGTCCAGCCAAGATCCTCAGATACTACATTAATATACCTGCTAAGTGTCTGTGATATGAGATGCAAACTCATTCTATTTGATACATCATCAATACTCAGTAGGAGAGGTGCCAAGGGTCATCTTACAAGCCACTCAAAAAAAGTTTTTGAAAGTCACAGTTTGAAGGACGATGATAGTTGTTACTGTTGAAGACCGCTTTTCTACAAAAGTCTCATGAGAAGGAGTTGACTCACACCAGGGTCCAAACCAATCACACCATTTGAACATAGTGCAGATGGTGCGATATTCAACAGGCCAGTAGGTCTTAGGGTGTTATTAATGGCATAATGTCACCAGACCTGATCAGAATCATTTTGACTCCACTGAAAATGAATAAGATAAATGAAACATTCCCCAACTAACAAAGATTTAATTAGTCTAAACTAGGAATTATGGATTTGGACTAAAGTTCTTAAACTGAGGGTTTACAACCTCCTGAGGTAAACATATCCAAAGGGCAAATCTGTCTTGTGTTCACCACTGATCACCTGGAAAGACATTCTTTGTAGGGTGATTTGACAGCACAAAGCCTTGAGAAGCATTTCTTCCATAACCATTTGATATGGGACTTTTTTTTTCCCTCTATTCCTCCTAAAGATACTCTGAAGCCACAAAACAATGAAAGCAATAATTCTTTATTTAGTTGAAATGGAAGTTATTCACCACTGGATCAATATCACTACGTGCCAGGTACTGTGCCAGGTGCTTTAAATGTGAGCTGAAAGGAGATAGTTTGTGCTTAGATTTATACCCAAAAATATAATATAAGGATAACCTTGAGAAAGGACATCTCCCTTATTGGTTAAAAGATTACAGCTAGGGGCGCCTGGGTGGCTCAGTGGGTTAAAGCCTCTGCCTTCGGCTCAGGTCATGATCCCAGGTTCCTGGGATCGAGCCCCGCATCGGGCTCTCTGCTCAGCAGGGAGCCTGCTTCCTCCTCTCTCTCTGCCTGCCTCTCTGCCTACTTGTGATCTCTGTCTGTCAAATAAAAAAAAAAAAAGATTACAGCTATAAGGTTCATACTGTTATTTTATTCTTTTTTTTTAAAAAAGATTTTATTTATTATTTGACGGAGAGAGACAATAAGAGAGGGAACACAGGCAGGGGGAGTGGGAGAGGGAGAAGCAGGCTTCCCACTGAAAAATGAGCCCAGTGTAAGGGCTTGATCCCAGAACCTTGGGATCATGACCTGAGCCGAAGGCAGATGCTTAACTGACTGAGCCACCCAGATGCTCCCCTGATTTTTTTTAAAGAGTTGGTGGGGGGGATACAGGTGGGAGGGAGAGGAAATCTAAAGCAGGCTCCACACCCAGTGTGAGCCCCACACGGGGTCTAATCTCACAACCCTGAGATCATGACCTGAGCCAAAATCAAGAGTTGGATGCCTAGCTGACTAAGCCACCCAGGTACCCCAGTTTATTCCTTTTTTAATGCAGTTGATATTTGTGTACCTTGGGAGAGAGAGGCTGCAAGTGAACGTGTATAGTGCTTTAGGCTGGAGTTGGTTCAAAGGAGTTTTTATGGATAAAGAACTGTTTGACGGAAGATCTTTTTACCCCTTGGTGGGCGCAGGTGCCCAGAGCAACAGTTAAGCCAGAAAGTTTCTGGCATTGTTGGGCTGGGGAGGGTTGGCGGGGGGCATGTAATATTTAGAAATCTGGATCCGTCCACTGGCCCAGTTATTTCAGGGTTTTCCTGCTTCTGCTGTTATATAATGAGGTGCTCTTCAAATTCTCACTTCCCCTGCCCCCTTGCACTCTTCAAATTACTGCTGAAGCAGCTGGAGCCAGGGCGGCTGGAGCCTTGAAAGCTGGCCAGGGCAGCTGCTGCCGGACTGGGAGCAGCGGGAGCAGTAAGATTCTAATCTAATTTGATCATCTACCTCCCTTCGCACTCAAGAAGTGTGAGCTCTGTTTTCTCCCCCATAAATAGAGTGAGAGTGCTTTTGATACTGTATACAAGATGGAGGATAGTCTATTTCCATAAAATATTTTTAAAATATAGGCATTACCTAGAAGTAGAGCAGTGAACCAGATATGGTAGTCTCTCAAGCTACCACTGTTTTGCTGGGCAGCCCTCCTTTTCATTTCAACCTTCTTTAAAAAGAAGATAATGCTAGTACTTCCCTATCACCAAAGGAGGCACAAGGAGTTAAATAAAACTCCACTCTCTAATTTTTGCTTTAGAAAAATAGCTTCCTGCCATTACTGGCAAAGAAATGCTTTGTTGGGCAGTATAGAAAATCAATCATAGGCATTGGAATGCCAGAAGTCCCTAAAGAAGTAAATACAGCAGGAATAACCCAAACAAACGGATGCGTAATGGCTCATGCCATGTGATTACCATCATCGGTGGCCCTGACTCAGAAATTTTCTGACACTGGCAGTGACTATGCCCTCAATTCTGCCCTCACTGGTGGAAACTAACGCAAGCACACCATTGCTGATAAGTCTGTCTGGAATCTGAGCCACAGCCTATCCTATCCCTGTGCCCTACCTCTGAGCAATCCTGAGCCCATTTATGGAGGCAAAAGCACATCTCCTGAGGGCTGAGAAAGCCTATTCAGAGTTTGGGTCTTTGTATCCAAGGACTGTTTTCCTAATGTTTTTGGAGATTTATCTAACAAACGCCATACACGGATGGTCCCCGACTTTATATTATTCAACTTACAATTTTTCAAATTTACGATGATGCCCAAGGGATACACATTCAGCAGAAACTGCGAAAGATTTTGAAATTTTTTTTTATCTTTTCCTGGCCTAGCAATATGCCGTGTGCTCCTCTCTTGTGATGACAGATAGGAGGGCTGAGTGGCAGCCTCCCGTCAGCCATGCCATCACGAAGGCAAACAACTGATACCCTGACAACCATTCTGCAAGCATCCAACCTTTCTGTTTTTCACTTTCAGTACAGTATTCAACAAATTCTACAAGATATTCAACATCTTACTGTAGAATAGGCTTTCTATTAGATGATTTTGCCCAGTTGCAGGCTGATGTAAGTGTTCCGAGTATGTTTAAAGTAGGCTAGGCAAAGCTAGGGGTACTCAATGCATTTGGACCTATGATATTCTCAAGTTTTACTAGGTTTACTGGGATGTAACTAATGAGTAATTTATTTTCCCATTTTTATTTGTCAAAGCAAATACGAATCTGCCCATGAGAGTATCTAATTGCAAGGAGGTATCAGAGTCACCACACAAAAGCCCCTAAGCCTGTTCATTTAACCAGCCCATGAAAATTAAATGTAAAGAAGTGCTAAAGTCCTATTGGATTTATTGGAATAATATGGCTTTGGACCTACTGTTTCCTTCATGGACTTCCATCTAGATATTGGAGATAACCTTCAAGGTGCTTGTGTGTGTACAAACAGCTTCATTAGTGTGCTAATTTTTGTTCCAAAGGTATGTACCAGGTGATTCAGATGCAGGGAAGACAGAACACCTGAGAAGATTTGAAAGTGAGCGGGAGACAAGGACACCTATCTGGTGTCTGGCTAGGCAAGTGGTGGTGAGGAAGAGGAGAGAGGACACTTCAGCTGGCACTGGGTATAAATTATTCTGTGGTTTAGTTGCTTTTGAAGAGTCAGCACTGTCTCTAGGGTGTGACAAAAGGGCATGAAAAATTAAAACGTCCCGATTTGGGGTGCCTGGGTGGCTCAGTCAGTTAACCATCTGCCTTTGGCTCAGGTCTTGATCTCAGGGTCCTGGGATTGGGCCCGTGTTGGGCTCCAATGCAGGATGCGGAGAGTCTGCATCTCCCTCTTCTCCTGCCCCTCTCCCCTCTTCGTGCTCTCTTGCTCTCTCTCAAATAAATAAATAAAATCTTTTTTAAAAGTCCAGATTCTGTGGCACATAAGCTCTGTTTTAAGGCTAGGTGACTTAGAATTGAAATAAGAGATAATTAGAGGTAGCTCTGTTGGCTGTACTACACACATGTGCATGCCCATATGTTTGCATGTGCACACACACACACACACACACATACACATCTATACAAAGGTCTACTTATAACTCTTCTTCAAAATCTTGTATTCTCTAAGTCATAGATATGTTGCTTTCCTACCTCAAGTCTTTGAAAATAGTAAGGCTGAAATTCCAAAAACAGATTACAAGAAATGAACCTGATACATGGCGAGGCATCTTGCTTCACATAAGAATGTCTGCCCAACTGATATGGATATGGATAAACGTCACTCTAGACCCTGCTTGACTTTGGAAAACCATCTGAGATGAGGTGATACAATAGAACTTTCCTAAAACTGATGTTTCCGTGGAAGTTGTGCATTTAACTCTTTCTTCGGGGTTCATACTCTTTGGAAAATATGCCATTTTTGCCATTTTGCTCTAAACCATGATTTCTCAGCCTCAGGACAACTGATAATTTGGGCTGGATGATTCTTTATTGTGGGAGGTGTAGAAGCTGCTTTTAGGCCACAGGCTTGAGCAATGGTTGAAGGGCCTACCTAGCTGAATGCAAACAGGCTCATTAAACCATAGTTCCTAACTGACCAATGGGCTCCTTACTACCTGGCATACTTCCTAAGATTACCAAAAAAGGGAAAATTCCATACATCTCCATACACCCTCACTCCACCCTAAAACTATAGCTCCTTACCACTGCCTCGTAGACAGTCTCTTCTTTGCTGTCCTGCCCGCAGCTCCCTTGCAGGATAGTCAATTAACTTCCATCTCCTTTGTTCAGCCTTGGCTGAATTTTTTTTACCACACACACCCACTGGCCCCCACCCAATCAGGACACCCCCAAAGAGGCTGTCATTGTGTACATCACAGGAGGGTTAGCAGCATCTCTGGATGCCAACAGCACGATCTCCTGGTGGTGACCACCAACAATATCTACAGACATTGCAAACATCTCCTGTGGGGCAAAGTTAACTCTGATTGAGAACCACTGCTCTAAACTAAAGCATACTTCTGACAGGACAAAATCTCTTTGGGCCTCCCTTTGGAATTCATATAAACAATAAGCTGTAAATCCAGGTATGGATTTCCTCCATGTGGTCTTCATAACACCAAAAAGAACGTGACTCAATTTTCACCTTTAAATTTATTGTCTCGGGCAATACAAAAACAAAGCATGCTATCTAAAGGTAGGAATAATAGACTGGGAATTGGGAGAACCTGTTTCTAGTCCTGATTCTGCCACTAACTCACTTTTTGACCTTGGATAAACTGCCTCGAGTCCCTGGCCTCCCTTGTGTTTTCATTTGTAAATGAAGTGCTTGAGTAAATTTTCCAGTTCTGAATACAAAGATTGTGAGACTCAAAATTTGATGCCACCACAATAGTTGATATGGTGGACTAGAAGAAGAAAGTTCTTTGTCCTTGAGTGTTCCCTTTATGTTAAGCCTCCTAAGATTACTTAACTCCATCGCCTTAAACACTAGAGACATGTACCTGCAACCTGATTCTTCTGAAAGTTCAGAGAAACCTTTGGAGTAGGGAGTGGCTAGAAACTTATCACCTGACCCTTAGGAGTGGCTACTTCATTTAACAGCAATAAGTTGGCCATATAGAGATCAATGTGGTGAGTGGTGGAAGACATTCCTCTCCTTATGCAAACCAGTATTAAAAATCTGGGACTTGAAATGACCTGGTAACAACTACCAAAACCCCCCAAACCCTATTTAGTACTTATTAAAGACCAAAATCCTGAGCTAAGTCAGTAAATCTTGGATCCTACAATTTTGTGTGGGTACTGTGCTTTGTTTAAAGCCATGACAGAAAGAAGGAATATTTTCATTACCTTTGTAAACACAGGAGCTGCAATGATAGGTTTTCCATCCAATCCTTGCAGATAGTTGGTAGGGCTCTGACACTATTAGAAGGGAACCAACAATAGATTCATTGTCACCATGATTACTACCTAGATGATAGATAAAACAAGTCTATAGCATTTTGTATATGCAATTATTCTAAAACCAAAAGACTGACCTTTCTAAGTCTGTGAACCACAGACTTCAAATTTGATACTGAATTGATTGTATTTCTTTCTAGGTCATGGTGGTTATAAATAAGTGCTGTCTATCCCCACAGCCTCAACATACAGAGAGAGCTCTACTGGTTATAATAAACCCTAAACCCCTGAGGAAGTTCCATAAAACCTGAGTCTCCACATACCACAGCTTGAAAACTCCTGGGTTAGAACTAAAATGTGACCCCTCTACATTATTAAATGGATTAAATAAGAAACTCTGTTTGAACTTTTTTAAAGTTGCAGATTAATATGTTTACTCATACATAAATAAATATATCAATAACATATTACAAATATACTTAGATTAGTATGACTTCATATTTTAAAAATATTATATATATTCATATACATGCACAGAAAATGCCTAGAACTATCTGCTAGCAACTATTAACAAAAGGTACCTCTGAGGAGTTGGGGCATGGGAGTAATATCTTGACCAAGGTTTTTATTGAATATACTTCATATCTTTTGAATGTTTTTACAATATGCATGCATTATAATCATCATCATTATCATAATCATCATCATTAACTTGAAGGATGAGAGCATTAAATGCTTTCTAAAAAAATCATTTCCTGGTTTTTGTATCTTAGAAAGTAGAATTATTTGCAGCTCCATGAAACTGAGTTTCATGAGATAGTATCCTGCCTGGGCCAGTGTGAGAGCTGGCAGCTCTTTGTATACCTAACCAATGCCCTTCATTAAACTGGAATATCAAGACTACTTAGTAAAGTTTCTTTTCCCGTGAAATCTGCCTATGACGCTAGAGAATATGTTCTCACAACAATAAGAAACGCCGTTATCATGATCGTGGAAGTGTGTTGCCCAAAGTCATGAAGTTGCCACAGAGGAGAATACAATCATGCCGTACAAGATGGCCATGGTCACAGCGCCTGCTCCTCACAGTCCATGGCACCTGTGTTTCACTTAGACTCTATACCTGTTGGATGGCTGACACCCTGGGCTGGGCCACCACATGCTGGGCTTGGGGTGCTGCTGAAGGAATGGCTGCAGAAGTAGTGGGAGTAGATGATACCTCTTTTGGCTTCTGGATTCTGAGAAATGATTAAAATATAGATTTTAAAACAGACCTGTCATTGTTTTTGGGAAAATTCTTTCATAAAAGCTAGTAATGTCATCACTTCTTGCAAGTTAGATGTACTAAAAATTTTTGTTCAACAATATTCAACAAATGCTTGCACTTTTTTAATATACACTTTAAAAAATATTTTTATTTATTTATCTGAGAAAGAAGGAGAGAAAGTGCACAGGAAGAGTAAGAGAGAGAGTGAGAGGGAGAGGGAGAAGCAGACTTCCTGCTGAGCAGAGAGCTGGATGCAAGACTCCATCCTAGGAGCCCAAGATCACGACCTGAGCCAAAGGCAGAAGCTTAACCAACTGAGACACCCAGGTGCCCCTTTTTACTATACATGTTGATAGGCAATGTCAACAGGAAGATGATAAGTTGCCACTACTGTCCTTGAGTTACTCGCCCTCAGCTGGGGACTTAAGAATATTCATAACTAACGGAGATTCAAGCAAGACAATTGCAGAAGATAATTACTTGAGATTTTTGTTGTCGTTCTATTTTCCTCTGTATTTTCCCTCCCTCTTCCATTCCAAGTAAAAGTCCAGGTTTCATAAACATTTGCTTCTGGCATTTTGGCGTGGCATAAAGCAGAAATAGCCTGAGTCAACAAGCTCAAGTTTACGTGAATTAAGTTAAATTAAAAAGATTATTTGAAGGGCAAGAGAGCCAGGAAGTAGTCACAAGAAGACTGTGGAAGGGAGATTATTTTAGTTTTGCTGTGAAGAAGAGAGATGTCTGAGGATCTTGTCAGAGAGCCTGACAAGAGGGAGAACCAGAGTTCAGAGGGGATGGCAACCCCTCTAATTAAAAGGCTCCCAGTCTTACTAAAGATATCAGTCCCCCAGCATGTCAGGAGGCAACAAAGCGCTGGACTTGAAGGGACCTTGAGGTCTGGAAGATAAGACTCCCTCCCATATCCCATAGGGATAGATGACTGATGACAGGATGGGCTTCCCTTTGGTCCAGTTATTACCTCCCTCTTCCTCAGCTCCTTTATCTCTAAAATGTGGAAATAATAATTCTTACTTCAGAGGTTTTTTGTGAGGGTTAAAAAAGGTAATTCATGTAAGATGATTAGAACAGTGTTTAATATCAAACACAGTGTCTATGTCTATATATATATATCTACCGTCTTTGTACATCTGTGGAGGAGGAAAGGGATGGCCAATAATGAGTGATTGAATTTTTTTTTCCAGCCCAGAAGGGTGGGGTCTCAGAAACAGAATTATGTAGTGATACAGAGGCTATCTGTGCCCCCAAAGCATCCATCTTCTTCTTCAACAATAATAGAATTCCTGATTTCTTTATATGGCTATTCTAAATAAAGACTGCATTTCTTGACCTTTATTAATCTAGGTATGGCCACATGACTACTCTGTAGTCATGGGATATGAAGGATAGTGATGTATGTTGATCTAAGGGAAATGACCTTAAGAAGGGGGTGGGGAATGCCCTTCATTACTTGCAATCTAAGACTAAGATGGGGCTATCCTTTAGGAATGAAATGAAGCTGGAAGCCACTGGAACCCAGTGAAATGTAGAGCCATTCTACCAGCCAAATCCATATGTTTATGTGAATGAGAAATAAATATCTCTCTTATTTACATTACTGTCATTTGGGCTATGTATTACACAGAACTGAAGCTAAATCCTAACTACCAAAAGTAAATTTAAAGAAAATAATCAACCAAGATATTTCTTACTTATTCAAGTTTGTATATCAAAATTCCTACCCATGAGGCTTGTAAACCATGTTATGAGAGACTTGAGGAAGAAGTTAGGAATGTGCGGTGGAGGAAGAGTTTATTAGAGAACTTGACTGTGTCTTGAAGGATACATAGTTTTCCAGGCAGAGGGGATAGGGCATTCCTAGCAAAGTGAACGACTTGAACAAAGGGATGAACATAAACTATACATTGTTTGAATGAGACAGGAGCAGTGTAGGGAACCTGAGGTGGCAGAAAGGAGGAGGAAGCAGGAAAGCCTGGTTGATACTCTACTCAATAGGCTTTGTATGTCATGTTAACTTTTTTTAATGTTGTTCATGTTGTGTTTGTTTGTTTGAGATTTTATTTACTTATTTGACAGAGAGAGAGGGAATACAAGCAGGGGGAGCAGCAGGCAAAGGGAGAAGGAGAAGCAGGCTCCCTGCTGAACAAGGAGCCCAGTGCAATATGGGTTCATCCGAGGACCCTGGGACCATGGTCTGAGCTGAAGGCAGACATTTAACTGACTGAGCCATCCAGGCGCCCCTTGTGCTTGGTTTTTATTTTCCCATTGATAATACATTTTTTTTTAAAGTTAGGGAAATGAGAGGATCAGAATTATCTTTTAGAAAATATCTGGTTGTAGTTTGGAGGCCATGAGAGGGAGAAAAGGGCTGGAGCAACCATAAGGAGGTGGCTGGCATAAAGAGGCAGGAAAGAAGGAGGAATTGACCAAAAGCCACGAGAAAAATAAGGAAGAGTTAAAAAGGAGAAGTCATTTACTCTGGTTATGAACTTTCATATCTGTGAAAAAACTAAAAGCAAATTATTATTTCTATTCCAAGGCAAGCATACACAAAGGTATTTTAAAGACTAAGACATGGGGCACTTGGGTAGCTCAGTGGGTTAAAGTCTCTGCCTTCGGCTCAGGTCATGATCCCAGGGTCCTGGGATTGAGCCCCACATCGGGCTCTTTGCTTGGCGGGGAGCCTGCTTCCTCCTCTCTCTCTCTGCCTGCCTCTCTGCCTACTTGTGATCTCTGTCTGCCAAATAAATAAATAAATGAAATCTTTTTTTAAAAAATATTAAAAACAAAAAAACTAAGACATGATCTCTGCCCTGACGGAGCTTCCCCTCTGCAGGGGAGGACAGAATTTGCAAACACAAGTCAACAATTCTAACCAGTCTTCCAAATGTTGTTTGTTTCAGGTAATCTCAGAGAATGGAATTTGCATCCGTTTCAGGTCCCATGCCTTCTGTCCACAGTTTCCTCTGCCTGAAATGCTCTTTCCTTCCTTGTTTGGGGGTGTCCACCTACTGCTCTTTTAAGACTCAGCTCAAGGTCACCAACTCTGTGAAGCCTTTCCGGACCCTTCCCAACCAATAAATAGACCTTTGTGCCAAGTCCAGTACACCCTGCCCATGGTTATATCATTACACGTTATTACTCTTGCTTTCTATATGCTTGGTATACATCTCTTGCTATATTTGCTATGTATTTCCCTCTAGTAGACTGTGAACCTCTCAAAAGTAGGAAGCATCTGATTTTTCTTACTACACATTGTGTCTAATGAAGTGCCTGGTGTAGAGTAGGTGCTTAACTGATGGTTGGGAAAGTAAAGAATGGATAGATATAACTTTGTTCAGTACTAAGTATAATTGTTTAGCAAAAAGGTTATGACTTACTTACATCACTCACATATATAATTTAAGGTAACCAGATTTTGTGTCTTTATGAATGCTAATATAGTCTAGTCACAAAACATGAATTTTTTTTGAATCACTGGATTATTTGCTTTTTACTCTGTAGATATAAGTATGATATAGCATGATGATATAAGTATGATGACAGGTGATACCTCATTTTTAAAATATTGGCAATATTAAAATTCTTCTTCTAGGAAAGACTTAAAGCAAAAGAAGTAGAGTTCTCTAAATCCACTCAATATTTACTTTTTGAGGCCAGACCCTGGAGCCACCCTTTTCAAGTTCTACTAAACCAAATACCAACTTTCTCAGGATCTGAGGATGCTAAAGCCATAAGATAGAAAATTAGAATTACCGATTCATCTCTTCCTTGTTAGGGTCCCCTTCTGAGTCAGAAGAAGAAACCCCTGGAAAAGTAAAAACAAGACATGAAATCTTAAAGACGATAATTTCTTAAACCAGTTCCTAGGCATTTCAGACCTAGATATGAACTCAGTGATTTCCTACACTAACACCCAATTTGACAGATGAGATACAGATCCTATGTAGTTGAAGGACTTGTTCAAGGTCACATGGCCAGTTAGTGACAGAGTTCAAATTAACCGGCCTAAATGTCAAATGTACTTATATATAAAACACCTGCTTATGCCTCTAACAGAGCCATTTTTGCAGACCTTTTATGCTGTCCATAAATCCTCTTGCTTTTGGCCTACACAGATTAAATAAAAGGAGGGATTACATTGGATTCTGAATATTGTAGGTGTAGGTGGATGCTCTTCCGCCCAACCCTAATATTAACAAGTCATACTTCATCTTGGGAGTGGGGGTGTTTGAAGCCCTGTTGCCACAAATTTAAAAAATCAGCAATCCAATCTCAGCACGGCTAGCAAAGCTTTGATCTCGGATTTACTTCTCAAGATAGTGAATTCCAGGAACATATAACTGAGCTAAATCTGGAGGTATTTATTATACTTAAAAATTTGCATATAAAAACATACAACACGGGGCACCTGGGTGGCTCAGTGGGTTAAGCTGCTGCCTTCGAATCAGGTCATGATCTCAGGGTCCTGGGATCGAGTCCCACATCGGGCTCTCTGATCAGCAGGGAGCCTGCTTCCCTCTCTCTCTCTCTGCCTGCCTCTCTACCTACTTGTGATCTCTCTCTGTCAAATAAATAAATAAAATCTTAAAAAAAAAAACAACATACAACACATATCTATCATGCATTACTCATTATTATCATTATTCATGTATCTATTCAATAAATGTTTTTCAAATATTCACTATATATTTGGTATTACATAAGGTATTAAAGATATAAAAAGGAATGAGACAGTTCCAGCTTTATAATCTAGTTGGTGAATGAGCATTTATACCAAAATAATACAATATTTAAGTGCTAAAACCAAGGCATACATAAGGTATTATAGATGATAAAAGTGCTAAAGAATAGTTCTTTATTCTTTTCTATTGTCTACTCTATTCTCTGAAAAAACTCAGAGATGAGATAAAATGGAAAAAAAATTCGGTAAATATGTAAGGAACATGAAATGATTTCTTCCCTAAAGTTAGTCAAATAAGTTTGGTGCTGATGTAAATGCCTGTCCAATGCTCCCAAATGGTCTCCCTGCTTCTACCCTCGACTCCCTGAGGTATATTCTCAATCAGGAGCCAGGGTGACCTCATTAAAAGCTGTCAGATTATGTCACATTTCTGCTCAGAATCCTCTAGAGCTTCCCATCTCCCTTAGAGTAAAAGCCAGAGTCCTTACAATGACCTACAAAGACCAGCATGATCTGTTTACCTGCCTCTTCCTCCCTCTACCCCATCTTGAACTTCTGACTTCATCTGTTACTTTTTTCCTTGTTTCCTCCATCCAGGCCACATTGGTTCATCTTTACACCTAAACACAGGGTCACTCCCACCTCAGGGTCAGTGTACTACTGATTTCTCCACTTAGAGTAGTTTTCCCTTGAATATCATTGTGGCTTACTCCCTCCCTTCCTCCAGGTCTTCACTCATGTCACCTGGATAGTGAGGTCCTCCCTGACTACACTATCTATAGAACGACAGCCCCCATTCCCCCACCCACACACTCACGCACGTGCACACTCAAGCAAATATGCACACATATGTGTATTTCCTATCCCTTTTTATTGCTTTCTATTTCTTCTCTAGTGTTACATATACTGTGAGATACAGAAAATATATCTATTGGTCTCTGCCCCCAGTTCCCAGCACAGAGCTGCTAAAACTCTTATAATTTCCTAAGTCATGAGCATATCTTGTTCTAACATTTGTCTTTGAACCCCACAGAACTAAAACTCTTACAAATTTCTAAGTGATAAGAGCACAGGAGCATCTTTTGTTCTAATGAAGTGACTCTGGTTGGCTCCTAAATGGGGTCTGGTCACCAGAAAGACCAAGCCATGATTAGAAGCTTGGAATTTTCAGCACCCCCCCACCACCAGCCTCCTAAGAGGGGAGAAGGGCAGGAAATGGAGACAATAATTGATCATGCCTACATGAGGAAGCCTCCGTAAAATCCCAGTAGCATGGAAAGCTTCCAGGTTGGCAAATGCACCACTGCATTCACATTGGGAGAGTGACACAACCCAACTCTACAGGTACAGAAGCTCGTGCACCCAGACCACCGAAGACCTCACTCTATGTATCTCTTCATTTGGCTGTTCATCTATATTCTTTATCATATCCTTTTCCCTGAGTTCTGTGAGCCACTCTAGCAAATTAATTGAACCCAAGGAGGGGGTTGTGGAAACCTCCAATTTGTAACAAGTGAGACAGAAATTGTGGGTTATCTGGGGGCCTAATACTTGTGATTGGCATCTGAAGTGAGGTAGAAGCCATCTTGTAGAACTAAGCCTTTAGCCTGTTGGATCTAACACTATATCCAGGTAAGTGATGTTAGAACTGAGTTAAATTGTAGGACACCCAACCTCACATACCACACAGAGGTTGGAATTGGTGATCAGAACCATTTTGTATACCTATCATATTATATATTTAATTAATTTATTTAATTTATTTTTTTCTCTCTCATTACAGTGCAAATTCCACCTGTCCATAATCTTTTTTCTGTTTGGCTCACTGCTATTGTCCCCACTACCTAGAAGAATGCGTGGTATAGTAGTCCTTTGATAAATATTTATTATAAATATGTCTTACTAATAAGGGCCATGATGTAAGAGTATTTTGTTTTACCTTCTATATAAATCTCAGCAGAGGTTGAATCTGTCCCATAGATGTTAGAAGCAAAGCAGGAATAGCGTCCTGTGTCTTCTTCAAAGGCTTCAGCAATGGTCAATGAGTGCAGATTTCCTGCCTGGACAATATGAATGTCTGGGGAATTTTCAAGCTCCTTTCCTTCACAGTACCACCTGCAAAGAAGGGAATATTGCACATGACCAAAGTGTGAAAATTAATAACGTAAATGCTCCAGATGTTCTGTAAGAGGAAAACTGTGACAACTTAGAATCAGAACATTAAATGGTATTAATTTGATTGTAACAATAAGAAGAGTTGGCAGTATTCAAACTATATTGACACTTTATTCAAGAAATTTGAGAAATGGCTCCTATCAAGAATGATACAACTGAGTGGGGTGCCTGGGAGGCTGAGGTGGTTAAGTGCCCGACTCTTGGTTTGGCTCAGGTCATGACCTCAAGTTTGTGAGATCAAGCCCTGAGTCAGGTTCTATGCTCAACAGGAAGTCTGTTTGTCCCTCTTGCTCTGTTTCTCCCCTCCTCTTGTACTCTCCTTCTCTAAAATAAATAAATAAATAAAATCTTAAAAAAAAAAAAAAGAATGATACAACTAAAAGCATATGGATGAGAAAGTAAATCCAGACAACCACAAGGAACTAGATCTTTGCAGTGGAACTTGGCTTCTCCTAAAAAGATGTACAGCTTTCCATCCTATGCATTAAGTAAGTGCTCCTTTGGTTATCTGGAGACAATCTAAGGGATATTAAAAGTTCATGAGGTTGAGTGCAATCATTCCCTACTATGAAATTGCATCTGACCTACTAAATGAAAATTATTTTGTTGGATTACTTGAGTAGTCAGAGTAAGGAAGATGGGTCATATTCTTCAGTAGTGGCCCAACTTTGGCAAATAACCTAAGTATGTTTCCATAGGTTATGGCATTTTATTTTGATTCCACACACTTGGAAGTTAGAAATTTTTATTATAGTTTTTTGGCCAAAAATTTACATAAAATAATACATATAATAATGTTTAGGGGTGCCTGGGTGGCTCAGCCAGTCAAGCATCCACCTCTTTATTTCAGCTTAGGTCATGATCTCAGGGTTGTGAGAGAGAAACTTGCAATGGGCTCTGTGATCAGCCAGGAGCCTGCTGGAGATTCTCTCCCCTTCCATCTCCTTCTGCACCTCCCTGTTGCTCATGCACATGTGTTGTTTCTCTCCATCTCTCTCTAATAAACAAGTAAATCTTTTAAAAAATAATGTTTAAAATGTGGAGGTGCATAATAAGAGAAAAAGACATCAAAACTGCACAGAAATGCAATTTCTCATGTTACATGCTAACAAAACTCTAAAAGTTTGATGAGTGTCATCTACAGTTAGTAGGAATGCAAAATGGTGCAACCCCTATGAAAGGAATATGACAATATCTGCTGAAATTACAGGCAAGTTTATCTTTGGACCCAACAATCCCACTTGCGGGAATCTCTCACACAGATCCACTTGCATGCATACAAAATGACAAATGTACATGCTATTCATTTAAACAGTGAAATATTAGAAAGAACTTGAGTGTCCAACACCAGGGGTCCTATGAAATAAACTATGGTACAGCCACATAGTGGAACACTTTGCAACTGTGGAAAGAGATTGAGAAAGATCACTATGCATCAATATGGAAAGAACCCCAAGATATATAGTTACAATTTTAAGAGAAAGGTACAGGATAGTGAACTTAGAGTGTTTTTCTAAAATATGTGGGTTGTTAGGGATTGAATTTTCTTTACCCAAAGGATATGTTGAAGTCCTAAATGCAAGTACTTGGGAGTATGACCTTACTTGGAAGAAGGGTCTTTGCAGACACAATCAAGTTACAGTGAAATTACTAGGATGGGTCCTAATCCAGTATGAATGGGTTCTTTAAGAAGAGGAAAACCCTATGTGAAGACAGAGACACACAGAGGGAATGGCATGTGTTGGCAGAGGCAGGGATCTTCACAGAACCTGTTATCTGAAATCAGTTCACTTTGCTCTTGTGAGGGCCCCCACCACTGAATTGTAAAGTGTCCATGACAGGACATTATTAGTTTTATTTATCAGTGTAATCCCAACAACTACCACAGTGCCCTGACACATGGCAGATACTCAGGAAATATGTGTTGCATGTGTTGAAAGACCAAATGATAGAAAGAATTGATAGTTAATATTTTGTAAGAATTTTGGTATTAAATTCACCAAATTCTATGCCAGTTTTTGATCTGTTGTGACAGTGCTATATGTAGCTACTGAACTGGGTTTGTAAATCTCCAAGGCATAAATCTCAATAAGACCCAAAGGAGTTTACAGGGCACCTTGGTGGCTCAGTTGGCTAAGTGTCTGCCTTCAGCTCAGGCTATGATCTCAAGGACTTGGGATCAAGCCGTGCATTGGGCTTCCCGCTCAGTGGGACATCTGCTTGTCTCTCTCCCTTTGCCCCTCCCCTGCTCACGCTCTCTCTCCCTCTCTCAGATAAATAAATAAAACATTAAAAAGAAAAAGTCCCTGAGGAGCTTATATGAACAAACCCTCAGAGCATATGTGGTTCTAAATACAGTGAACATCCAGTCAAACATGATGTATTAAGCACATGTGTTTACCTTTACTCCCCTCCTGAAATGCCCCTAAAATGAGAATAAAGATATTTTTAAAAGGTATAAAAGTACAAGAACCAAAAGATTGAGAAGGGAGATGAGAGCAGTACTGAGATCTTGAAAACTTTTACAAGGTGGAAAGTAGATTGAGGAGCCAGGAGAGTCAAGAAATCTGAAAATCAAGTGTCTGTGGATGTCAGTGAAAGAAGCCAATTTGTGCTGTACAACCCTATAAGTTTCAGAATTTGGAGACACAAGTTTGGATGTAGAAACACGCTAATAACAGGGAAGAGAACTTAAAATAGGGTACGTGATTTCAAGTTTGGGAAATGCACATAGAGATCCCCACAGTGGGGGGCATCCTCTCTTCTGAAAGTTAGGGGATGCCCAGGGATGAAGACTGAGTTGCTGGCTGTATAAGCAGCTGCTCCATATTAGAACAAGAGGAAGAGGGTTCTGGAGAGATTCTCTAGAGAGAAACAAATGGGCCTGATGGCTCACCTGAATGAAACCGAATATTTAGGAAACACTTTACAAATGTATTGGAGAATTGAGACAAATTTATGATAGAACCACAGAACTAAGCATATAAAGAGAGAGAGAGGGAGAGAGAGAGAGAGCGAGAGCGTGTGTGCAAGATGGTGGAGGAATAGGAGACCTAAATATCATCAGGTCCCAGGAGTTCAGCTAGATAGTTATCAAACCATTCTGAACACCTACAAACTCAAAAGGAGATCAAAGAGAAGAAGAGCAGCAATTCTTGGAACAGAAAATCGACCACTTTCTGGAAGGTAGGATATGTGGAGAAGTGAATCTGAGGCGATACATGGGAAGAAAGACTGCGGGGGGGGGGGGCAGTGGAGCACAAAATCAGAACTTTTAGAAGTCTGCTCCACTGAGGGACGTCACTCCAGAGGCTAAGTGGGGGGTGTGGGTGTGGAGGGGTGGGGATGGTGGAGCCCTTGTAGTGTGGTCTCAGGACCCACGAGGTTACAAAAAGTCCAGGGGTGTCTGAGGATGGTAGAGCTGCCAGGTGTCAGAGAGGGGAAGCCGGCCTCAGAGATGAAGCTGAGAAATGGGCTCTCAGCTCGGGGTTACCTTAAACCATGATCCAAGACACAGTCGGACCCCTGCTCTTTGCAAGGACCCCACAAGTGGCAGATCCAGGGATATCCTCTCCTTCCTCCTCTGGGAAGACTGGTACGGAACTGCACTGCAGGAATCTCTTGGGTTTGGGGACTACAAAAGGGGCTGTGCACCGGAGATAGAAATGCTTAGTCACAGGCCTGGTGAGCACAGAGCACAGCTGGAGACAAGGGAGACAGGAATGATTGACGGCTTTTCCCTGAGGGCGCACTGAAGAGTGGGGCCCTGAGCTCTCGGCTCCTATAGGGCTGGAGCCATTTTCATTCCCATCCTCCAAAGCTGTATGGAAAGCATTCAGGGAACAAAAGCTATCAAGAGCAAAACTGAGCAGATTACTTAGCCTGGCCCCCAGCAAGGGCAGTGCAAATCCTCCTCGGGCAAAGACATTTGGGAATCATAGCAACATGCCCATTCCCCAGAAGATAGGCAAGAACATCCAGCCAATATCAAGTTCACTGATCAATGAAAACTGCAAAACTCCAGAGCTGAAGGAAAGCAACACATAAAATTAATGGCTTTCCCCCCCCATGATTCTTTAGTCTTTCAAAGTTAAGTTTTTTAAATTTTATTTTTTCTTATTCTATTTAAAAAATTTTTTTCCACTTTCTTACCTTAATGTTTTTTAACTATTTTATCTTATCAATATCTTTTTAAACATCTTTTTAAATTTTCATTGTTATAGTCATATTCTATTCCTTATTTAACCTTATTTTTTGTATACATAAAGGTTTTTCTCTCTTTAAAATTTTGGGATACAGTTTCTTCTAATAGATCAAAATATACCCTAAATCTAGTGCAGGGCTTTGTTCTAGTCTCCAGCCTGATCACATTCTTTCCTCTTTTTTTTTTTTCTTTCTTCAACCAACTTCCTATCTTATCAATTCCTTTTTTAGAATATTTTTAAATTTTCATCTTTACAGTCATATACCATTCCTTCATCATGTTTACCTTTATTTCTATATCTATATCTATATATCTATATTTCTTTTTTTTTAATTTTGGGAGGTAGTTTCTTCTAACAGACCAAAATACATTCAAAATCAAGTGTGTGGCTCTGTTCTATTCACCAGATATCTATATCTATATATAATTTTTTTCGTTTTTTCCTCCTTTCTTCTGCCCCGGTTTCAGGTCTCTTCCGATTTGGTTAGTGTATATTTTTCTTGGGTTGTTGCCACCCTCTTAGTATTTTGTTCTCTCATTCATCTATTCTTATCTGGATAAAATTACAAGGTGGAAAAACTCACCACAAAAAAAAGAGCAAGAGGCAGTACTGATGGCTAGGGACCTAATCAACACAGACATTAGTAAGATGTCAGAACTAGAGTTCAGAATGACAATTATCAAGGTGCTAGCTGGCCTTGAAAAAAGCATGGAAGATACTAGAGAATCCTTTCTGGAGTAATAAAAGAACCAAAATCTAACCAAGTTGAAATTTAAAAATCTATTAATGAGATGCTATAAAAAATGGAAGCTCTAACTGCCAGGATAAATGAGGAAGAAGAGAGAATTTATGATATAGACGACCAAATGATGGAGAATAAAGAAGCTGAGAAAAAGAGAGATAAACAACTACTGGACCATGAGGGGAGAATTTGAGAGATAAGTGATACCATAAGATGAAACAATATTAGAATAATTGGGATCCCAGAAGAAAAAGAAAGAGAGAGAGGGACAGAAGGTGCACTGGAATGAATTATAGCAGAGAATTTCCATAATTTGGTGAAGGGAATAAGCATCAAAATCCAGGAGACACAGAGAGTCCCCCTCAAAACCAATAAAAATAGGTCCATACCCTTTCCTCTAATAATAAAACTGACAAGTCTTAGTGACAAAGAGAAAATCCTGAAAGCAGCTTGGGACAAGAGGTCTGTAACATAAAACGGTATAAATATTAGAGTGGCAGCAGACTTATCCACAGAGACCTGGCAGGCCAGAAAGGACTGACATGATATATTCAGAGACTAAACGAGGAAAATGCAGCCTAGAATACTATATCCAGCTAGGCTGTCACTGAAAATAGAAGGGGAGATAAAAAGTTTCAGGACAAACAAAAACTAAAAGAATTTGCAAACACCAAACGAGCCCTATGAGAAATATTGAAAGGGGTCCTCTAAGCAAAGAGAGAGCCTAAAAGTAACAGACCAGAAAGGAACAGAGACAGTATACAGTGACAACCACCTTACAGACAATACAATGGCACTAAATTCCTGTCTTTCGGTAGTTACCCTGAATGTAAATGGGCTAAATGCCCCAATCAAAAGACACAGTGTATCAGAATGGTTAAAAATCAAGAACCATTGACATGCTGTTTGCAAGAAACTAATTTTAGACCCAAAGACACCTCCAGGGCACCTGGGTGGCTCGGTGGGTTAAAGCCTCTGTCTTCGGCTCAGGTCGCGGTCTCAGGGTCCTGGGATTGAGTCCCACATCAGGTTCTCTGCTCAGCAGGGAGACTGCTTCCCCCTCTCTCTCTGACTGCCTCTCTGCCAGCTTGTGATCTCTCTCTCTGTCAAATAAATAAAATCTTAAAAAAAATAGACCCAAAGACACCTCCAGATTTAAAGTCAGGGGGTGGAAAACCATTTACCATGCTAATGGACATCAAAAGAAAGCTGGGGTGGCAATCCTTATACCAGACAAATTAGATTTTAAGCCAAAGACTATAATAAGAGATGAGGAAGGACACTATATCATACTTAAAGGTCAGTTCAACAAGAAGATCTAACATTTTAAATATCTATGCCCCTAACATGGGAGCAGCCAATTATAGAAACCAATTAAAAACAAAATCAAAGAAACACAAGAACAATAATGCAATAATAGTAGGGGACTTTAACACCCCCCCTCACTGAAATGGACAGATCATCTAAACAAAAGATCAGTAAGGAAACAAAGGCTTTAAATGACACACTGGACCAGATGGACATCACCGATATATTTAGAACATTCCATCCCAGAGCAACAGAATACACATTCTTCTCTAGTGCACATGGAACATTCTCCAGAATAGATCACATCCTGGGTCACAAATCAGGTTTCAACTAGAACCAAAAGATTGGGATCATTCCCTGCATATTTTCAGACCACAATGCTTTGAAACTAGAACTCAACCACAAGAGAAAAGTTGGAAAGAACTGAAATACCTGGAGGCTAAAGAACATCTTACCAAAGAATGAATGGGTCAACCAGGAAATTAAAGAAGAATTGAAAAAATTCATGGAAACAAATGAAAGTGAAAACACAGCTGTTCAAAATCTTTGGGACACAACAAAGGTGATTCTGAGAGGAAAGTATATAGCAATACAAGCCTTTCTCAAGAAACAAGAAAGGTCTCAAACACAACCTAACCCTACACCTAAAGGAGCTGGAGAAAGAAGAGCAAAGAAAGCCTAAACCCAGCAGGAGAAGAGAAATAATAAAGATCAGAGCAGAAATCAATGAAATAGAAACCAAAAGAACAGTAGAATAGATCAGCGAAACTAGGAGCTGGTTCTTTGAAAAATTAATAAGATTGATAAAGCCCTGGCCAGACTTATCAAAAAAGAGAGAGAGAGAGAGAGAGATAGGACCCAAATAAATAAAATCATGAATGAAAGAGGAGAGATCACAATGAATACCAAAGAAATACAAATAATTATAAGAACGTAAGAGAAACTACACACAAGCAAACTTGACAATCTAGAAGAAATGGATGCATTCTTGGGGACATATAAACTACCAAAACTGAACCAGGAAGAAATAGGGAACCTAAAGAGACCCATAACCAGTAAGGAGATTGAAGTAGTCATCAAAAATCTCCCAAAAAACAAGAGACCAGAGCCAGACGGCTTCCCAAGGTAATTCTACCAAACATTTAAAGAAGAATTAATACCTATTCTCCTGAAACTGTTTCAAAAAATAAAAATGGAAGCAAAACTTCCAAACACATTTTATGAGGCCAGCATTACCTTGATCCCAAAACCAGAGAAAGACACCATCAAAAAGGAGAATTATAGACCAATATCCTTGATGAACATGGATGCAAAAATTCTCATCAAAATGCTAGCCAATAGGATCCAACAGTACATTAAAAGGATTATTCACCACAACCAAATGGGATTTATTCCTGGGCTGCAAGGTTGGTTCAACATCTGCAAATCAATCAATGTGATACAATACATGAATAAATGAAAGAACAAGAACCATATGAGACTCTCAATAGATGCTGAAAAAGCTTTTGACAGAGTACAGCATCCTTTCTTGATCAAAACTCTTCACAGTGTAGGAATGGAGGGTACATACCTCAATATCATCAAATCATCTATGAAAAACCCATGCAAATATCATTCTCAATAGGGAAAAACTGAGATCTTTTCCCCTAAGGTCAGAAACACAGCAAGGCTGTCTACTATCACCACTGCCATTCCACATAGTAGTAGATGTCCTAGCCTCAGCCATCAGACAACAAAAGGAAATAAAAGGCATCTGACTCAGCAAAGAGGAAGTCAAACTCTCACTCTTTGCAGATGATATGATAATTTATGTGGAAAACCCAAAAGACTCAATTCCAAAACTGCTAGAACTCATACCAGAATTCAATAAAGTGTCAGGACATAAAATCAATGCACAGGAATCAGTTGCATTTCTATACACCAACAGCAGGACAAAAGAAAGAGAAGTTAAGGAGTTGATCCCATTTACAATTGCACCCAAAACTATAAGATACCTAGGAATAAACCTAATCAAGAAGCAAAGAATCTGTACTCAGAAAACTGTAAAGTCCTCATGGAATAAATTGAGGAAGACACCAAGAAACCATGGAACGAGCAAGATGTTCCATGCTCATGGATTGGAGGAACAAATATTGTGAAAATTTCTATGCTACCTAAAACAATCTACACATTTAATGCAATCCCTAAAAAAACCATCAATTTTTTCCAAAGAAATGGAACAAATAATCTTAAAATTTATATGGGACCAGAAAAGACCCTGAATAGCCAGAGGAATGTTGAAAAAGAAAACCAAAGCTGGCGACATCACAATTTCAGACTTCAAGCTCTATTACAAAGCTGTAATCATCAAGACAGTATGCTTCTGGCACAAAAACAGACACATAGATCGATGGAACAGAATAGAGAGTCCAGAAATGGACCCTCAACTCTATGGTCAACTAATCTTCGACAAAGCAGGAAAGACTGTCCAATGGAAAAAAAGACAGTCTCTTCAACAAATGGTCTTGGGAAAATTGGACAGTTACATGTAGAAACTGGACCATTTCCTTACACCACACACAAAAATAGACTCAAAATGGATGAAGGGCCTCAATGTGAGACAGGAATCCATCAAAACCCTTGAGGAGAACACAGGCAGCAAACTCTTCGACCTCAGATGCAGCAACTTCTTCCTAGACACATCGCCAAAGGCAAGGGAAGCAAGGGCAAAAATGAACTACTGGGACTTCATCAAGATCGAAAGCTTTTGCACAGCAAAGGAAACAGTCAACAAAACCAAAAGACAACTGACAGAATGGGAGAAGATATTTGCAAAGACATATCAGATAAAGGGCTAGCATCCAAAATCTATAAAGAACTTATCAAACTCAACACCCAAAGAACAAAGAATCCAATCAAGAAATGGGCAGAAGACATGAACAGACATTTCTGCAGAGAAGACATCTAAATGGCCAACAGACACATGAAAAAGTGCTCACCATCACTGGGCATCAGAGAATACAAATAAAAACCACAGAGAGACCTAACACCAGTCAGAATGGTTAAAAATAACAAGTCAGGAAAGGACAGATGTTAGTGTGGATGGGGAGAAAGGGGAACCCTCCTACCCTGTTGGTGGGAATGCAAGCTGGTGCAGCCACTCTGGAAAATGGTATGGAGGTTCCTCAAAAAGTTTAAAATAAAGCTACACTAAGACCCAGCAATTGCACTACTGAGTATCTGCCCTAAAGATACAAATACAGTGATCCGAAGAGGCATGTGTACCCCAATGTTTATAGCAGCAATGCACACAATAGTCAAACCATGTAAAGAATCTGGATGTCCATCAACAGATGAATGGATAAAGAAGAGGTGGTATATGCATACAATGGAATACTATGCAGCCATCAAGAAATGAAATCTTGCCATTTGCAATGGCGTGGATGGAACTAGAGGGTATTATGCTGAGCGAAATAAGTCAGAGAAAGACAATTATCATTATAGACAATTATCAGACAATCCGCTCTGATTATGAGGAATTTGAGAGGCAGGGCAGGGGTTTGTGAGGGGTAGGGAGGGAAAAAATGAAACAAGATGGGATCGGGAAGGAGACAAACCATAAGAGACTCTTAATCTCACAAAACAAACTGAGGGTTGCTGGATGGTAGGAGGGGAGGGATAGGTTGGCTGGGTTATGGACTTTGAGGAAGCTATGTGCTATGGTTAGTGCTGTGAATTGTGTAAGACTGGTGATTCACAGACTTGTACCCCTGAAACAAATAATACATTATATGTTAATTTTAAAAAAGTTTAAAAAAAAAGATAATAATCAACTCCAGGTCAAAACAAACAAACGAATAGTTGTACACGCAAGGAAACATTCATTTTGCCCTACCTGGATTGTCAGTGAATAATACATACATACTAAGAAGAAAGTAAACATGAATATTTTTTTTTGATAGAGAGATAGAGAGAGCGAGAACGTGAGTGGGTCTGATGAGATCATGACCTGTTCTCAAGAGTCAGTCACTTAACCAACTGAGCCTCCGAGATGCCCCACATAGAATATTCTTTAAACAACTTCGTGATATTATTATAGCGAGGCAGTGAAGGAACAGAAGTGCTGGTTTATTAAAGAGATGCTGAACTCCCATCTTCTGGAGCAGAAAGTCAATAGAAAATAGTTAACACAGGGGCGCCTGGGTGGCTCAGTCATTGGGTGTCTGCCTTCAGCTCAGGTCATGATTCCAGGGTCCTGGGATCAAGCCCCGCATCGGGCTCCCTGCTCAGCGGGAAGCCTGCCTCTCCCTCTCCCACTCCCCCTGCTTCTGTTCCCTCTCTCGCTGTGTCTCTCTCTGTCAAAAAAAATAAATAAAATATTAAAAAAAAAGAAAATAGTTAACATCAATATGCCAAGCAATAGTGGTACACGTATATTACAGTAGTTCTCAAAGTATAGTTCACTTTCTGTGAAGACAAAGCTATTTTTTATATAATATTAAAATATTTGCCTTTTCAGCATGTTGACATTCGCCCTGCTGGTGCATAAGCCACAGGAGGTAAAACTGTTACAGCTGCTTTAGCCGGACAAATTAAGGCATTGTCAAAAATTGGCTTGTGGTCGTTGTGTTCCTCACCTCCACGCTCACAGTTAAAAAAATTTTCGGTTTCATTTAAAAATGTCCTCAGTGAAGCAGTACAAATCATTACTTTTATTAAACCTCAACCTTGAGCCTATATCTTTTTCATATTCTGGGTGGTCAAATGGGAAGTAGCACAAAGCATTTCTATAGGATATGAAAGAGCATTTGTGTGTGTGTGTGTGTGTGTGTGTGTGTGTGTGTGTGTGTGTTTTAGTTGAACTAAGCATTAAATGCATAGAACAATATTTGAACTTGAAAGAACTCACAAATTATGGTTAGTCAGACTTGGGAGTCTGGAAGATTTTTTTTTACAATGAAAGAAATAAGCCTTTTGTTTCAAGTAAAAATAGCTGATACCTTTGTTGTCAATAAAAAATTGGAGCTTTCAAGGAAAAGTTAAAATTTTGGAGAATTTGTATCCCCCACTGTGAATTTAGGGCTTCCCAATACTTAAAAGATTTTTTGATAAAATCAAATGATGATATTAACATGTGTTCTTTTACTATTAAGTAATAAAATGTGTTAACTTTTGGAAAATCCGTATTACTCATTTCTCAAATTACCAATGCATGATATTATCCACTTAAAGTCCAAGACAGGGGCACCTGGGTGGCTCAGAGGGTTAAGCCTCTGCCTCTGGCTTCAGGTCATGATCTCAGGGTCCTGGGATTGAACCCCATGTGGGGCTCTCTGCTCAGCGGGGAGCCTGCTCCCTGCCCTTTCTCTTCCTACCTCTCTGCCTACTTGTGATCCCTCTCTCTCTCTCTCTGTCAAATTAATAAATAAAATCTTAAAAAAATAAATAAATAAAAAATAAAATCCTGGGCGCCTGGGTGGCTCGGTGGGTTGGGCCGCTGCCTTCGGCTCGGGTCATGGTCTCGGGGTCCTGGGATCGGGCCCCGCGTCGGGCTCTCTGCTCGGCGGGGAGCCTGCTTCCTCCTCTCTCTCTGCCTGCCTCTCTGCCTGCTTGTGATCTCTCTCTGTCAAGTAAATGAATAAAATCTTAAAAAAAAAAATAAAATAAAGTCCAAGACGGAAGGTCCTTGGTCTCATAAAGTCCAAGACGGACAAAGGGTTTTAGTATAGCAGAGTATGGAAATTTATTGATAGGGTTTCAGATTTCACATTGCAGCTAACCTTTAAGAAAGCATTGCTAGCTGAATTTTGATGTAGTACCAAACAGGAATAGCCATATTACCTGAAAAGGCTACTGAAATATTCCTCTTTCCAACTACATATCTATAAGGCCAGAATTTTAAAATTTGCTTCAACACAAGCAACATATTACAATAAACTGAATGCAGACACATGAGAATCTAGCAGTCTTCTATTTAGCCAGACATTAAAGAGATTTATAAGACATGTAAAAGAGGGGGCACCTGGGTGGCTCAGTGGGTAAAACCTCTGCCTTCAGTTCAGGCCATGATCTCAGGGTCCTGTGATGGAGCCCTACATCTGGCTCTCTGCTCAGCAGGGAGCCTGCTTCCCCCTCTCTCTGCCTGCCTCTCTGCCTACTTGTGATCTCTCTCTCTGTCTCTCTCTCTCTCTCTCTCTGTTAAATAAATAAATAAAATATTTTTAAAAAAGAAATGTAAAGGAGTACTACTCTTCTCACTAAATTTTTTTGAAAATATAGTTATTTTTCATGAAATTATTTATATTAGCATGTTCATTATTGTTATTTTTTTTTAAAGATTTTATTTATTTATTTGACAGAGAGAGATCACAAGCAGATGGAGAGGCAGGCAGAGAGAGAGAGAGAGGGAAGCAGGCTTCCTGCTGAGCAGAGAGCCCGATGTGGGACTCGATCCCAGGACCCCGAGATCATGACCTGAGCCGAAGGCAGCGGCTTAACCCACTGAGCCACCCAGGCACCCCTCATTATTGTTATTTAAAAATGAATAAGAAATGCCTATTTAAAACATTTCTCAGTTTTCATCTCTAATATGATAATTACAGATGTAATTCACATAGACAAGACCTCTTTTTGGCCTCAATAACTTTTAAAATTGTAAAAGTGTCCTGAGAACAAAAATTATGAGAACTGCTGGAGTATGATTTGGAAATACAGAGGTAAATAGATAGGAAACTGCAAAAAAGAGTTGAAATTGGTCTGTTCTTTAATGTTACTTGACTTTTTAAGCCCTGTACCTGTATTAATTTAATAAAGCAAATAGAAATAACTATTTCAAGACAAATAAAGAAGTACATTCCCTTACATAAACATTATGAGGTTACCTCATTTCTTTAATGTTTTTCTTCCTTACCAAAATGGGAGTGGAAACATCTAGAGCAATTAGACAGCCAGAAGGCGATAAGTGAAATGATTCAAATGCCCAAACTCTCTGTCAGAAGCGTTTTTGTGCTGCTACTCAGATGGCAAGGATAGCTTCAGCCAGTCCCAAAGAAAAAATCAGTAACCGTCACTCTGACTTTTAACACCGTGACCCATTCAGAAATAACACACCGGTCAGGCTGCCTTCTCAAAAAGTATTAAACTTTATCCAGCTTCCCTGAAGACTTTTGAAGATAAGGAGGAAAACACACTCTCTTCAAACATTATCCATGTTAGGGAATGCTTTCACAGAAACGCCCTGCCCAAGGTGTGTGTTTTAGGACGCCAAAGCCTCATGACACAGAATGACAGTGGTGCCAGACATGATTCATGGCTCAGCAGAAATGAGTCAGTGATCTGGGAAAATAAGGCAGGTCCAAATGAAAAAGAAGGACCCGGCTTTTGTGC
Source organism: Lutra lutra (assembly GCF_902655055.1). Classification (NCBI taxonomy): domain Eukaryota; kingdom Metazoa; phylum Chordata; class Mammalia; order Carnivora; family Mustelidae; genus Lutra; species Lutra lutra. Next base: position 30,679,858 of record NC_062291.1, on the reverse strand, counting down.
ACTCAGGACAGCTTGCCAGATCTGCTTATTTGGCTGGCTACCAAGCCTGGGAATGAAGACACTTGAAGAAACACATTTTTCAGATTTAACTGGATTTTTGGTTACTGCTGTTAGGTTACTATTTTATCATAACTATGGCTCGGATAAATGTTATGACTCATTGCTTTAGCACATTAACGACTTCTAAATGTAATTTGAATGTGTTATTCTGACTCACCAGCAATAATGCTCATTAAAAGAATGATTACTCAGAGCGTTTCTTTAGCCCTGTCCCAGCCCTTCCAATGTCCCTATCCTACCTCCTATTATTGCCACTCCATGTTTGTTTCCTTTACAAACCTATCTATCACTTATAATTATACAGTGGTTTGGAGGTTTATTTGTTTAGTATTTCTCTCTCTGACAGAACAGCAAACACTACTGGTTGGAGATAATCATGTTTGTTTTGTTTATCACCTGTTTATCTGGTTCCTGGCACAGTGTATGGGATATCAGAGCTGCTCCAAAAAATGTTTGCTGTATGGATGGTAAATGAATGAATTCATATTAGGATTATTAGCGCCTCAAGCCTGTTTTGTTTTCATTCTTCAAGAAGGTTTGGTGGCTAAAAAAGAACTTTCCTTGAATTGCCTTTAACCAGCTTTGTCTAACAATGCCTGATCTCTTATGTGGAGGGTGGAGGGCCTAAAATAGATGAAAGTAGTTTACTTTGTGAGTCCTCAGCTCTCTCCCTTCCGCAGAGGGACTCTTCCCTAGGCAGAGTGCACTGGACTCTGGACTCTATGGGACAATAAGGTAATAGTAGACATTTTCTAACAAAACTCAAAGTTATGTTGGATTTTCGCAACAGAATTTGGTGTTTTGTATGTCCTGTTTGCTACTGAGTTAACAAACTCAAGTGTTCATGACCAGTGGCTGTATTTCAATCATGGGGCTGTGGGAGTACAAGGAAGGGCATAGGTCTATGCTTGAAATTTTATTAAAATTTACTGAGCTCTGTGGTGCCTGGGTGGCTCAGTGGGTTAAAGCCTCTGCCTTCGGCTCAGGTCATGATCTCAGGGTCCTGGGATTGCGTCCCACATCGGCCTGTCTGCTCAGCAGGGAGCCTGCTCCCCCCCACCCCCTGCCTGCCTCTCTGACTACTTGTGATCTCTTTCTCTGTCGAATAAATAAATAAAATCTTAAAAAAAAAAAGTGGGTTAAAATTTACTGAGTTCGGGGCGCCTGGGTGGCTCAGTGGGTTAAAGCCTCTGCCTTCAGCTCAGGTCATGATCTCAGGGTCCTGGGATGGAGCCTCATGTCGGGCTCTCTGCTCGGCGGGGAGCCTGCTTCCCTTCCTCTCTCTGCCTGCCTCTCTGCCTTCTTGTGATCTCTGTCTGTCAAAAGAATAAATAAATATTAAAAAAAAATTTACTGAGTTCTTCAAGGTGGAAACTTCTTGGTAACTTAAGAGAAACATAAATAAGCACTTGGTTAATATCAAGATATCAAGATCTAGCTAGAGTGAAGATTAATAAAGTGAAAATGAAAACAATTCCTAAATAATTTTTATTTATTTATTTATTTATTTATTTATTTATTTATTTATTTATTTTAAAAGATTTTATTTATTTATTTGACAGACAGAGATCACAAGTAGGCAGAGAGACAGGCAGCGAGAGAGAAGGAAGCAGGTTCCCTGCCGAGCAGAGAGCCTGATGCGGGGCTTGATCGCAGGACCCTGGGATCATGACCTGAGCTGAAGACAGAGGCCTTAACCCACTGAGCCACCGCGGCGCCCCCTAAATAATTTTTTTAAAGGAGTACATTACTTTGGGTAGGGCTGACTAGAAACTTTCTGTTGTCTCCTTCTAGAACTCTTACGTTTTCTTTTTCGCATAGTACTTATTACTAAATTACTACATAATTTACTTATTTATTAAATTTATGGTTTGTCATCTATTTCCTTCACCTCAACTAGAAGAGAGTATGGCAGGAAACTTAGCCTTATTTGCTAATGAATTTCAAGTGCCTCGAATAGTTCCTGATGCATAGTGAGTGCTGAATAAATTTTTATTGAGTGAATGAACAAATATTAAATTTTTTAGTTTTGTTGATGCAATGTACTTGAATCTTTGCAATATTGATATTTTAAAGTATAATTTTTTTCTTCTGTTATACTATGTTAATTTTCTTTCAGAATAAATTCTTCTATTCATTCAATTTGGAACCACTTTGATGGTATTGATTTTGTTTATCCCAAGAATTCAAGTTTGACTAAACATTATAAAATCAATATTCTTTACCATATCAAAAAAATTAAGGGGAAATTCATACAATGATCTCAACAGATACAGAAAAATGTTTTATAAAATTCAACATCCACTCATGATTTAAAAAAATCTTAATTTTCCTAAACAAAAGAAACCAACAACGAAATCTTATGTAAGGGTGAAAATGGAAAGCATTCCCTTTAAGATTATAAATAAGACTAGAATACCCACTGTCACCATTTCTTTTTAACACTGTACTGGAGGGTTTAACTAGTTTAATAAGTCAAGAAAATGAAATATAAGATACGGGACTGGGAAGGAAGATCACCCATACAAAAATATATAGAAAATCTCTAGAATGTGGCAACATTGTTGGTTAGAAAAACCAATATACAGGTGGGTGGGGGGATGGGATAACTGGATGATGGGCATTAAGGAGGGTATGTGATGTGATGAGCACAGGGTGTTATATGCAACTGATAAATTATTGAACACTGTATCTGAAACTAATGATGTACTCTATGTTGGCTAATTGAATTTAAATTAAAAAAAGAAAAAGAAAAAATATACAAAAGTTGATTGCATTTCTCTATGTAACAATCATAGGATGCAATTTTTTTTAAAAAGCTATCATTTATACAGAGTGAAAAGGAGATACTGTTGGATAAATCTAGCCAAATAATTGTATGACTGAGATAAAAAAATTATTTAAGCTTACCATTTAGGTAATCTAAATAAATGGAGAAACATATTATGATCCTGAATATGAGACCTCAATATTTTATTTTTAAAAAGATATATTTTTTGAGAACGAGTGAGAGAATGAGTAGGGGATGGGGCAGGGGATGGGAAGGAAAGAGAGAATCTCAGAGTGACACCTGAGTGCAGAACCCAGCTCGGAGTTTGATCTCACAACCCTGAGGTCATGACCTGAGCCAAAATCAAGAGTCAGATGCACAACCGACGGAGCCATCCAGGTGCCCTGAAGCCTCAATTTTTTTAGATGTCAATTTCCCCCTAAATTGGTCTACAGATTCAATGCAATCTCCAAAATCTTAATAAATTAAAAAATTCTTATGAAATTTGATAAGATGATTTAGATAAGATCTAAAATTTATATTGTAGAGCAAAAGGCCAAGAAGCACTAAAATTCCTTAAAATGAAAAAGCTGGAAATAAGGATTATGAAAACTCTATTGCAATGAGATAAATAAACCACAGGAAAGGAATAGAAAGCTCAGAGCTAGATCCACATATTTATGGAATTCTGACTTATGATGGAGCTGGCATTATAGATCAATTGAGGGGGATACACTTTCAATAAACTGGAGCTGAAATAGTTGATTACCCAATCTAAAAATAATATAAATGGATCCTCTGCTTTACACCATACACAAAAATCAGCTTTAAATGGATTAAGAAATTAAATGTGAAAGACAAAATTACAAAACTTTTAGAAGACAATATATAAGAATATTTTATGTTGAGGTAAGGAAAAAATTCTTAAGCTAGACACACACTATAGAAACCAAAACTACAAAAAAAAAATTTATACTGAAGTTAAAAATATCTAATTATTAGAGATAGCATAGAAAAAATAAGAAGGCAAGTCAAAGTAGGAAAGGATATTTTCATAATCTATATGTCAATATGTCATATGATTAGTACCTTAATCATATTTTTTAGAAGTCTTACAATTCAATAAGAAAAGAACAAAATGACAGAAAAATGAATGAAAGATGTAAAGAGGTCTTTCATATAAGTGAATGCTGAATGACCAATAAACATAGTTTTAAAAATTCTCAGCTTCATCAGTAATTACAGAAATGAAAAATTAAAATTACAACAAGCTAACACCTCATACCTATCTGACTGACAAAAATTTAGAAGTCTGGTAATATCAATATTGGCAATGATGTAGGACAACCAGAGCTCTCATAAATGTTCATGGGAATGCAAGTTGAAATAATTTCTTTGGAAAAATTTGATATTATTATAAAGTTGAAGTTGTACTAACTCCATCAGCAATTCCATGCCTAGACATACTCATGTACCAGAAGAATATATTAGAATGCTTATAACAACATTGTTCATCTTAAGAAAAAAACCTAGAAACAACCCAAATGTACATCAACAAATACAATCCTCTAGCCTTACAGTGTAATCCTATATAGCGATGAAAATGAGTGAATTAGAGTTACATGCAACATCATGGATATAGTTTTTCGAGAAAAAAATTCAAGCAGCAGAAGAATATAAACATCATGATCCTACTTATATAAAAAATTTTTAAGTATGTAAATTTTACTAATATTATTTTTTTTAACTTTTTATTATGGAAACTGTCAAGCATATACAAAGTAGAGACTTATATAATGGGCCACCACGCACATATCCCTTAGCTTTAATAAATTATCAACAAGTGGCATATGTATTTCTTTTATATTCTCCACTTTTTCCCACCTTGAATTATTTTAATGTAAGTCCAGGATTTTGTATTATTTCATATGTAAATGCTTCCATACCAATATTGTTTAGGGACATAAAAATATGTTGTAGAACTATGAAGAAAAATTGTTAAGAAAAATTTAAAGAGAAAACACAAGATTTGAACTAGTGATTACTTCTGAAAGGGGAGGAAGGGAGAGGATTAGGAAGACAACAGTCTTAAAAATAATGGTAATGTGGGCACACAGATGTTTGTGCTATTATTCCTATCCCATGAACATAAATATGCGTGTGCACGTGCACACACACACACACACACACACACACACACATATTCTTTAGTATTTAGTCAAAATATACTTTAGAAGACAATTCAGGCAATTCAGTCTGATGATCCGTGTCCATTTTGGGAGTGTATGTGAAGTCAAGAGTCTGATTAAAGAAAGTTGGTAGGCAATTGCAGGAACTTATGTAGAGGCCCTTGGAGAGCTTGATTTATAGTCTCTGGAGTCTGTGGGGATACAGAGGTTTATACCCAATTCTTACCTCAGAAACTTTTATTTTATTTATTTATTTTTTAAAGATTTTATTTATTTATTTGACAGAGATCACAAGTAGGCAGGCAGAAAGAGAGGGGGAAACAGGCTCCCTGCTGAGCAGAAAGCCTGATGTGGGGCTCGATCCCAGGACCTTGAGATGGTGACCTGAGCTGAAGGCAGAGGCTTAACCCAATGAGCCACCCAGGTGCCCCCAGCCTCAGAAACTTTTAAGGTGACAGGATATTTAGTATTGCCCAAGAGAGAAGGACAATAGGAAGAGCTTCAATGGAAGCAGCCTAGATTTCCAGACTTTATGGGAGGAAGATGTGGGTTTTCCCATGGACACAGTGGACACCACAGAAACTAGCCTGGTGTTCCACCTCAAAACAGAACTCGCTTCAAAGAACCGCCTACGAGGCTGAGGTGACTCCAACAGAGAGTGTGTGAGAAGTATTCTGTTGGAGTAAGAACTGAGAAACAGGTCCTAAAGTGTTTACCTGGAGATTGCAGCCTCTGGGTCAAGGAACAGAGTGTGGGGAATCCCTCCCTCTGAGGTAGTTTCCGAAGAAATTGCAAAAATTCTCAGCACAGCAGCAGACAGCAGTTTGTTAAAACACAGGTGTTTGGGCCTCATTTTTAGAGACCCCGATTCAGTAGGTATAAGGTGGAACTACTGCTGACCAGCTGGTTCAGGAACCACTTTGAGTAGCGGGTTCTAGGAGGCTCTCAAAACGTAGCCTCCTCTGCCTCTTTGGACTTAATCTCAAACCATTTCCTTCTCACTGAATGTTCTGGTGACATCAGTTCTTTCAATTCCTTAAAGTCAATGATGATCTTGTAGCCTTAAGAGCTTCGAATCTTCTGTTCCCTCACTCTGAGACACTTTTTCCTAAGCCCCACTTTGTCAGGCTAACTCCTAGAAATCTTTTATTTCTCAGCTTAAATACTGCTTTTTAATACAACCTTCTTCAGCCTACCTATAAGGTTTGGTGCCTTCACTACATGCACCCTCCTTTATCACATTTATCACAATTACAATTATTTAATAATTTTGGGAATTTTTGTTTATTATCTGTGTTCCTTACTAGACCCTAAGCTCCATGAAGGCAGGGAATTTTTCTTGTTTTTGCTGTTTTAATCTTAGTGCCTATAACAATACATGGCACATAGTAGGCACTTAGTATTGGTTGGATAAATGAATGAAGGCATCTAGATTTTCCCAAAAGGTAGAAGAAAAAGCCCATAAATAAAGTAATATTTCAAATATTTGTACAACATATTATACATGATATGTGTAATATGTATACATCAAATACAATTGTTTATAATATTTTTATAATTCCCCTGTGTCATTTAAAATATCCTGTTTTTGTAACTAATTTATTTCCTGATCATGTCACTTGTAGGCTATTGTCCAGAAGCAGCAAAAACAAAACCGAGCATCCAAAGCAGGCATTGATGCCTATAAAGGGTAAATTTGTGCTGCTTCAGAAGGTTGTGCACAAGCAAACATACTTAGTGTGACCCAGCTGCACATTCCTGGGAAAAGAATTTGAAGTCAGGATACAAAACGGGATCACAGCCATTTGCTGTGAATTCCAACAGACGCTTTCATCTGTGGGTGATGCATGAATGTGTTTCATTTTCTAAGGCCCCTCCTTCCATGAAGCTATGTCCAAGATTAACAAGCTTTTTCAAAAGGCTACTACCTTCAGTGACGTGGGATCTCACCTCTACAAAACAAAGCAATTTCTGCCCAATTAACTTGGAAATCAACAAATACACCAAAAACAATTTTTCAATTTGCTAAACCAGAGTTCAAGAGCATGGATAACATACTGATTACACAGAGGGGCGCCCAGATCCAAGGTTAGACCTCAGTTGCCAGGTACGCTTATTGCATTTTCCTGCAAAAATAGTGAAAAGGATATGTTTCTTATTGACTGCGCCGTTCCTACATGGCAAGCCAAAATGTCTCATTATTTTAATGTATTTTTAAGGTGTTCTCTGCATCAAAATCTGTGCTCCTGGGTTCTATGGGGATGCCTTAGGAGTTTCGGGCTTCTTCCACTCCAACGCTCTTCAATCTCAAAAGCTCTAATTTTATCCTTAAAAAAATGTGTGTGTGTGTGTGTGAGAGAGAGAGAGAGAGAGAGAGAGAAAGAGAGTGTTGGGATAACATATAACAGATTCATTGCCGGGAGAAAACTGGGAGTGAGTTACTGCTAAAAGAAGGTTGGGAAACCTTCTTTTGGCACTAGTAGAAGTTAGTTCCAAGTGTTATCTGTTTATATATAGTCCCTTTGTAATTACAGAGATATTGTGTCCAGATTTCCTAGTGTCCAGGGCATTCCTTGGAATGTCTCCAGTTCCACTACCCTCTCATTTGACCTTCAGTCGTGCATTTCCAACTGCCTATTGGAAATCATCCCTTGGTCTCCTCAGACTCAAATCATCAACTCCACCATTCGTCCATCACCTCTTCCATTTTCTTAGTCCTTGGCAGTGACCCCAATATTCTCTCAGGCACCCGGCTTCAAACGTGTGGAGTAACATTTTTTTTACTCATCCTTCCTATCCAGTCAGCCACCAAGTTTGGCTTGATTTCTTTTCTTCTAAATCTTGCTCCCACCCCCATTCAAATCTGACCAGCGCATCTGACGCCTGGGATATCTCCCTCAGCTTCCTAAGTGGCCTACACTCTTCATTCTTTTCAAGTCGAACTCCTCCTTTCAGGCTAATTCTACTTAAATGCTCCCTTTCATCTTGGTACTTCTCGATACACAACCTTGTAATGGCTTCTAGGCGGTTTTGAAACCAAGTCTGAACGATTCTGTTTTGCTTTCAAGGCTCTGCAAAATCATTTGGCTCTACTCTTTTCAGGTTAGGCCAGTCTCCTCCCTGTCATATAAAAATATTCCTCTCCCAGCGTCTGTGCCTTTATATGAACATGTTAAATTGACCTGACCCAAGAGCTTTTCTCTCATCTTGGCTCACCTGTTACCCCATGTTCTTCACATAGCCAGGGAACTCAGTTCCTTGAAAAAAAAAAACAAAAACAAAACACTTGTCTTTAGACTTTTGCACTTGCTTCCTCCTCCACCCTTGGTTTCTTCAAACTGAAGGCACTTCCTTTGTGAATGCTTCCTTTCTCCTGCACTAATCACATTTTCCTTTGAGCTGCTGTTGTGTTCTATATATACTTCTGTTATAGCCTTTATTATACAATGTTGCACCTTTTTTACTACATTCCTGTCTGATTGCCTTTTCGATTGTGAGCTACCCTCTCAGAATAGTTTTAGACTTGGTTTCAAAACAAGGTCCCTGACCTCCAATAGCTCACAGTTGTTTCGTACTCCCAGTGAGTCACTTTAGTAATTCAATAGGTATTTGCTGAATGATTGAATGAATAAATCCTAAACCCTAAATCCTCTCAATCTTTCTCATCCTACATGTCGGAAGTCTTCTCTGATCTTTCTAGTCCTCCATCCCTTCTCTGAAGCCTGATAGTTCTTATGGTTTTGTACTATACAAACTTGGATGATTTCTTTAATTGAATCACAAGCTCCTTGAGGTCAGGAACACCGTCTTATATTGTCTCTGTCACTGCAATAATCAAAGTGCAGAGCACATAGTAAAAATATATTTGCTGTCCAATTAATTAGTTTTGTAAACTCTGGGCTTAAGACAATAATGACAGCTAATAGAAAATTCTAAACTTTTTCGAATATAATTGCTGCCATAAATTAAATACTAGTTCATTCAGAAAATATTTAATGAATACCTAGAAATTTTCTGGCACCAAACCAATGGTTGGAATACAGGCATGAATTCTATCAGGAAAGAAATTCTTCCAGATAAAATTAGTATTGCTACATAGAAGCTGTGTACATTTTTTTCACTTTAAAATTTGTAAATTTGTATCTGGTTGATTAAGTAGTTTTTGAGGGACCACTAGATTACTTTGTTTTGGTGGGGGTGGGTATCTTATAATTCTTCCTGACTGATTTTTCTCACAAGAATACTGAATTCTTTTTTGTATCTGAGATTGTCACAGTCAAGAAATGGGGAGAATCAGTCCTGAACGATCTGGTCTAGTTTTTCTGGGTTTTTTGGGTCCATTCTATGTTTAGAAATTAGTGGGTTGGACAAGACTAATCTAAGTAAGTTGTGTGTGTATTATAACTGAGTACTCACCAACTTACTTAGCCTGACCAAATGTCACTGAGTGATTTCCATCATGGTTCTGTGATGACATCTCACCAGCATTACCAACAATACTTCCCGGGAGTGTCATCAGGCATGCTTAGAATAGAAGGTTAGATACTGATCTGTGTCATACAGTTTCACCCCTTTGTCATATCTTAGGCCATATGACCAAATCCTGATTTAAACTGATTGAGTTTCTTGTTTTCCTGTTTCTTTATGCATTAGTTTACTTAACATTTCTTAGTGATTACTATGGGCCAGAAATAAACAAAGGAGATATGAAGGTGTTCAGGATACAAAGGAGAACCCCTGCCCTCAAGGAGCTCATTTGCATAACTGGATAGTAGTGTATATGACATTGTAGAAATAATATTTAACATTGCATTCTGTTGCCTTTGAAAACCAAAATTCAATATATGAGTATGTCTTTGGGTTAAAATCTCTTGAATCAATAGGTAAATATAAATAAAACTATTATTTTTTTTTTAAGATTTTTATTTATTTATTTGACAGAGAGAGATCACAAGTAGACAGAGAGGCAGGCAGAGAGAGAGAGAGAGAGGGAAGCAGGCTCCCTGCTGAGCAGAGAGCCCGACGCGGGACTCGATCCCAGGACCCTGAGATCATGACCCGAGCCGAAGGCAGCGGCCTAACCCCTGAGCCACCCAGGCGCCCTAAATAAAACTATTATTATTAATACTATTACTGTCCTATAATATGAATACTGTGTGAGAAAAAGACGAGACCCTATTTACACACCTAGAATAAATGTTAAATAGTAAAGAAGTCATTCTACTAGTAAATAAATTGTTAGGAAGGCAAAGTGATTGTTACAAGTCTCTAAATACTAGTAATTCTCTACAAAAGCAACACACTTAAAGCTCTTTATTCACATATTATTACATTGTAATATTAGAGTTTGCAAATGTCACCCTGGGGCTGCGGTCAGATCCAGGTTGTGGGACCTGGAGCTCAGATATGTGGAAGGGCCCCTTTAAAAAATGAAATAAAATAAGACCACAAAATTAGGCATATTTTAGCAAATGAGGAGCCCCGAGGCTTAAGCTTCATTTGCTTCAAAGAAAAGCTAACTGGTAGGCACATAAAAAATTGATATCAGGGGCTCCTGGGTGGCTCAATAGTGAAGCGGCTGCCTTTGGCTCAGGTTGTGAACCCAGGGGTCCTGGGATGGAGCCCCGTGTTGTGCTCCCTGCTCAGTGGGAAGCCTCCTTCTCCCTTTCCCAGTCCCCCTGCTTGTGTTCTCTCTCTCTCTTTTTCTCGCTGTGTCTCTCTCTGTCGAATAAACAAAAATAAGATCTTAAAAAAAGAAAAAGATTGATATCCTCTCTACTCATTAGTCATATTAGGGAAAGACTTGGGCATTAGGGAGAATAGTATTCATTAAGCTGTTATGAAAAAGTTTATAATAAATATAATACATGTGGGACGCCTGGGTGGCTCAGTTGGTTGAGCAGCTGCCTTCGGCTCAGGTCACGATCCCGGCGTCCTGGGATCGAGTCCCGCATCGGGCTCCTTGCTCGGCGGGGAGCCTGCTTCTCCCTCTGCCTCTGCCTGCCATTCTGTCTGCCTGTGCTCGCTCGCTCTCCTTCTCTCTCTCTCTCTCTCTGACAAATAAATAAATAAAATCTTTAAAAAAAATAAATAAATATAATACATGTAAAATGAATCTTTAAATTGATTTTACTTAGCTATGAACTTATTCTATCTTTATTCTATTAGTCTTTATTCTATCATTTGGCTTTCTTTAAAATTGAAAAAATACCTCAGGTATTCATTGAGTATAAGTCTTAAATACTTTCTTGTTTTAAGCTTCAGGCTGTAGACTTATGCTGTCCAGTACCTTAGTCACTGACCACATGTGGTATTGGGCGCTTGAAATGTGGCTGGTGCAACCTAGGACCTGAATTTCAAATTACATTTAATTTTAATTAATTTAAATTTAAAAACTGATAATTTTGCTGTTATGGAATTTTGAGGTATGTTTGGAACAACTTGAGTATATTAAGCTACTTTTTCAACTGTAAACGTTATGAAATCTAAATGCAGATCAAGTATTTCCTAGGAAAATTAAGCAGTCAAATTGAGAAGTGCTGTTCTAAATGTAGGATTCACACTGGGTATCTTACTAATAGTTTATATTGATTACCTGTTTGAAATAATAATATTTTAATATATTGATAAAATAATACATATTTTAAAAGCTTATCTCACCCAGTTCTTTTTACTTTTCGAAAATGTGACTACTTGAAGGGGCGCCTGGGTGGCTCAGTGGGTTAAGCCTCTGCCTTCGGCTCAGGTCATGATCTCGGGGTCCTGGAATCGAGCCCCACTTCGGGCTCTCTGCTCAGCGGGGAGCCTGCTTCTCCCTCTCTCTCTGCCTGCCTCTCTGCCTGCTTGTGATCTCTCTCTCTCTCTGTCAAATAAATAAATAAAATCTTAAAAAAAAAAAAAAAGAAAATGTGTCTACTTGAAAAATTTCAATTGCATAATTTGGCTAATATTATATTTCTATTGGAGAGTGCTACATTAGACTCTGACTTTTTCTCAAAAAGAGTACATAGTTTTTGAAACCACATACTTAAAAGACAAATATGTGAGAGGATCAGGGTAGATGGAAAGCAGTTACCAAGCATTGCTAATGGGATATTTTTTACCTTACTTGGGGTGGTGGAATTCCTACCACTATGCAATCCAACTGTACTCTGGTTCCTTCTGGAACTTCTCTGCTCCGTAACTTTTGAGTGAACCGAGGAGGTTGCCCCAGAGGTTCTTCATAATACAAAGATGAAGGTGAAGAGCCTGGAGTGGTGTCTCCACCAGCGGCCTCACTGGCAGCCTGCTCAGCTTCGCGCCTCTTAGCTTCCTGCCTTTCAAGGGCATGATTCACTTCATTATCCCTAGTATCTGCAGGGATAGGGATGGGAACAGAAGATCTTTCTCTTCTTTCTGAGATATCTGACAAACTGGAGCTATTTTCCTGCGTAAGTTTGTTTTGAGATTCCAGTTTACTCTTGTGGTTTTTGCAGGCACGAGGTCTAATCCTTTTGGAGCTATGGGCTTTGAAAAGGGAGGACAGCTCTTCAATGAAATCGGCAGCTTTATTTAAGAATACTTTTTTGGACTGGGTTTCAGAGCTATACTGTGGCCTTTTTGCCTCATGGGGACTCTCTTTAGAGCTGGTAGGACCTCGAGAGTTATCCTGACAGAAGTTGGGGTCAAAACTTGATTTAGGTGAGTGTTTCATTTGATCAGATGAAAGACGTTTTCTGGTTTGAGCTTCATCTGCTTTCTCCAAAGGGTCGTGATTGATGGCCAGTCTTGCCAGATTGACACTTTCATCTAATTCTTCTTGGCTCAGGAAGGCTGAAAGATCTGGAAGGTCATCTTGGCCTCCTCCTCCTTCAGCAGCTCCAGAAGGATTGCCAAAATGGAAAGGGTTGGAGGACGGTTCTGCTCGACTTCTCTCATTGTTTCCCCGGTGTCTAGTTTCTGCTAAATAGCTCTCTCTTAGAAGCTGAGATATGGAAGTGGAAGCTTCTATGCTGTCGTCTTGCATGCTGTCACAAAATAATAATAATAATAACAAAAAGTTCGATCATTTCTAAAGAATAATAGGTCTACAAGCATGATGGAGTTTTAAGATCTTAAAGTTTAAAATAAAAAGTTGCCTGATTTTGATACTTCTATAAAAATTACATTAAAGACTTAAAGATGAACCTCAAATTGTAAAACGAAAATGAACTGAATGAGATTGCCCTGAAATATAAAATAAAAACATGGGTAATAACCACTCTATTAAGTTCTTTAATACAAGTTCAATTGTGAAAGCTATGATGTAACCATAGTGATAGGAAATACAATTTCTGAGCACAGTTTTGATGATATCTATAAAGGGCCTTTAGTTATAAAGACCTTTCCTACACAGAGATTTGCTGTCCATACTCTCCCCTTTACCTTGAATGCAATAAAATAATAGGCATTAAAAAATACGGACAACAACAGTTTTCTGTTTCATTCATTAAAAGCTCTACATAAACTGACATTGTCTCCTATGGTTTCAAGACTTTTTCACTCAGCTTCACCCACACTGGTTTCTTATTATTTCTGAAATATTCTAAAGTTACATCTGAATGCCTCAGAACATTTGACTTGCTTGCTGTTGCCTGTACCTGGAGCGTTCTTTCTGACAATGCTATGTCACTCACTTCTCACTTCCCTCAATTATCTACCTATTCTCTCCTCAGTGGTTCCTTCTTTATGGCCCAACATAAGACAGAAATACCTTTCCAGCCTATCCTTTTACACAGTTTGGTTTTCCCAGTATCACTTATCTTCATAAGAAATACCTGGCATGCACATTTTTAGCAGCTTGTCATTTTCCTCCCACTAAAATACAACTTCCACCAATGCAGGGACTTTGATCCCCAAAAATAATTGTTAAACTAATGAATAAATTCTTCTTTGAAATGGGGAAAAAAAAGATACAGGTAACATAATCCATTTAATTACTGAAAACATCAATTTGATCCAGTTCATGAAAATAAATAATGCTTTGGTTTTTGACTGGAGACAAGTTGTTTAAATTCAATGTTGTTTAGAGGTTCAATCTGCTCTTGAAAAGTGTAATGATCTAGCCTTTTCAAGTAAGGTATAATTAATTTAATTTCTACGAAGATATGAGTTAGAGCCTAGATTTTTAAAAATCTCTTTTATTAACATTGGTGAAGAGGGGATATAGGAGACAGGGAAATGAGGTTCAATACAGGACACCCCTAAATTGTATTTCACTGTATACCTTTTCCTGACTTTTGAGTGTCAATTATATGAGGCTATTACTGATTCAAAAAGTAAATAATTTTTAAAATATTAAGAAAATATTACAGTAACTTTAGTTCAAAGCCCCCCCCCCTGAACTAGAGCTTGGTAATACAAAGCAACTTTATATTACTAACATTTTATCACTTATTAAGTCACACATTTACTAGAGGGATGGCAAACTGGTGACCTATAGGCTGTTACTTCTCTCTTTCCTTAAAAGATCAGCTAACAGAGTACAGTGCTCTTCCCATGGATCTTGACTTTCTTAACACTCTACTCCTTCAGTCTCCACCAATCAAAGATGGTCATAGAGGTGAAGACCATTTGCTTGCTATTCTTGGCTACCATGTGCTAGGCCCTGTGCTGGGAAGACGGAGAGGAAAGTTATCTAAATCTTTTTAGGCTTTATGATTCTATGACGAACTTGTTTCAGTTCACTCCTTTCCTTTCCCATATAAGACAGCCTGACTTACATCACAAAGAATACTTCCTGGGAACCACTCTAATTCTTGAGCTTTTAGAGTGCTATCCAAAACCAACCTCTAAATTGGCAAAGTAAGCGGTCACCTTGAGAGGGCAATTAGAGATGGCTGAAATAATTGCCTACAGCCAAATATTTTTCCACATGCTTGTTACAGCCTGAAATTGTCACTACTGGAGTCATTTGTCTGGGTGAAGTCTACTGTGCCTTAAAAATGAATTGAAAATGCAAAGGTGCTGGATGAGTGCAAAGATTTATCTACAAAGATATTCATCACAGTATAGATGATAGTATTAAAAATTGGAACCATGTTCAATAAGAAATTAGTTAATTAAATTATAATATACTTATTAAATAGAGCTATCCAGCTATTTTAAATCTGGTAGGACCATAATGATATACCAAATAGTATATGAAAGTATAATTGATATATCAATTGAAAATTTGTCTCATTTCTGCATTAACATACAGAAGAAGAGTTAAAAATATGTGCAATATGGTGCAAAATACTATTTTAAAATGTAATTACTATACTGATGAAAAAATCCTTCTTATTTATAAATCAACTATTTCATTAGTCTCATTTGAATTTCTGCATATACAATTGACCCTTGAACAATGCAGGAGTTAGGAACGCAAGCCCTTGCACAGTCAAAAACCTACATATAACTTTTGATTCTTAGGAAACTTAACTACTAATAACACACAATTGACTAGAAGCCTTATCAATAGTATAAGCAGTCAATTAAAACATGTTTTTATATGTATCATATACTGTATTCTCACAATAAACTATGCTAGAAAAAAGAAAATGGTTTAAGAAAATCATAAGGAAGATAAAATGCATTTACAACACTGTACTGTATTTTTTTTTAAATGTAAAATAATCCATGTATAAGTGGACTCACACACAGTTCAAACCCATGTTGTTCAAGGGCCAACTGTATTTAAAAATGTAAGAGGAAAACTAAGTAATATATAAATCAGAATGATCTTCTATTAATTGGACATTACTGTATATCGTGTTTTATTGTAACTTTGTCTCTAACTCTGTATTCTAAGATGGCTTTTATCTTGAGGCAACATGGAATGGGAATTATTAGTCTTAGAGTCAGATCGGTTTTCAAATTCTGGTTTCATGAACTCTTAGCAGTTGTGTGACTTTGAGGAAATTGCTTACTTCTTTGAGCTTTGGATTCCTCATCTTGTAAAACATGGATAATACCTAATTTCTGGGATGTTGATAACATCATGACTGCAAAGCCTTTAAAACATGTATCAGAATGCAGAGCCCTGTAATAGACACTCAAATGATGTTAGCAAAAAACAATATTTAGGGGCTTCTGGGTGGTTCAGTTGGTTAAGCATCTGTCTTCAGTTCTGGGAGTCCTGGGATTGAGCCCTGCATTGGGCTCCCTGCTCAGTGGGGAGTCTGCTTCTCTCTCTCTTTCTCTCTCTGCCCCTAACCCCCGCTCATTCTCTCTCTCTCAAATAAAGGAATAAAATCTTTTTAAAAAACACAATATTTAGGTAAAGGTGATGTTAATGTTGAAAAACCTTTAAGCACTTTATATTTATGGTGGAAATAGGAAGGAAAATACTTGTAAAAAGTAATCTCTGCTCTGGATAATCTTTTTTTTTTCTTTTTTAAAACAAGAAGCCAATTGAGGTGCAAATGCATGCCTATTCTGATGCTTATGGTTATAAGAAATTATTATGATAAAAAACTTTCAGTTTTAAAAATAAAGAATTGCTTTAATTTTTAATTTAATTAATGCTTAATTAATTTATTTAATGTTCTTTAATGTAGTGTTTATTACCTAAAACTTTGGAGTTAGATAGATGTGGTTCAGATCCCAGTTCTGACACTTTCTGGCTGTATAAACTCAACAAGGTCACTTAACCTCTATAAGGTTCAGCTTAGACATCTGCAAAACAGCCATCTCACAGATTGAAGTCATGATTAAATGTGCTTGGTATTTAGTAAATGTTCAGTAAATGGTAGTTGCTGCTATTATTATTATTATTATTATTATTAAATAGCAACTATAGTGACATAGCATGATTAGAAATGGAAGTAGAGCTAGTGATGTGGTTGACCCTAGGACAAAGTTTGAAGAGCAGGTAAGCTCTGATTTGTAGTTAATTCAGCATCATCTATACTTTGTTGAAATACATGTAGTCTTAAAAAAAAAAATGTAGTCTCACGAAAGAACTGTGTTGCCTGTGGATCTTGTATACATTTTCTTTGTTTAGGCACCTGCCTGTCGCCACCTCCCTCACTGCCTTACTGGGCCAAGATCTACATGGTCTACAGTTCTTAGCTGAGACATCGCTGTGGGATTTCTTCTTTGTTCTGGGTTGGGTACCTCTGCAATGTGATCCCAAACCTCTCTGTCCTTCTCTCCAAATACAGCATTTACCACAACACATGAAATTTGCCTGTTTACTTTTCTGTCTACTTCAGTTTGTTTTTGTACACCACCATCTCTGTGCACACACAGCACATGGAATTGGATCAATCAATATCTGTTGAATTCTTTAGTTCATTAGAATTTCCTGCTAAATCAATTGTTGTTTATCTTTTATTCTAATTACAGGATAAAGTAAGAAAGATAAATAGAAATCATATTTGTAAAAAAAAACTTAGAGAAAAAGGAAAAATATAAACTGGTAAAAGCAGTAATCACTTCAAGGTGACTTTCAAATGAAAATTTATGATGGAAATTTTGGAATGATGGAAATAACTGGAATTATGCTTTTCTTTCATAGCATAAGTATCAAAGTACCTCTAGTTATAATCAGAAACCTGGGTTTAAATCCCAGCCCCAACACTAAATAACTGTATTATCTTGAGCAAGTCAGTTAATGTATCTGAGTCTCAATTATTCCCATCTTTCCAATGGGATAATAGCAATTCTCTTTTAAGAGGTTGTCAAATGAAAATGCATATATAAATTGTTAAGCTGATAAATATTACCTATAATAGGAAATTTAAAAATGTATCATTTTCTCTTTCAAGCATTAATGTAAAAACTATCTGTTGTAAAATTTGTACTTTTAAAAAGCCCAAATGCTATTATGGCTAATGTAGCTTTTATGTATTCATCCAATAAATATCTATTGAGCACCTACTCTGTGCCAGGTACCATTCTAGGCACTATGGATTCACCAGTGAACAAATGACAAAGTCCCTATCCTATGGAGTCGACATTCTGGTGGAGAAGACATAAGTGTTAAGAAGAAAAATAAATAAGACAAAGGAATAGAGAATGAAGGGGGAAAGGAGAAGGTATGCTATTTCAGCTAAGAAGATCAGGCATAGCTTCTAATGCAGTGGAGAAGTTAGTCATGCGACCATCTTGAGGTGGGGGTGGGTGGAGAATGTTCCTAACTGAGAAAGAAGTAAGTGTTCTGGGGAAGGGAGGTGAATGTTTGCTGTGTGTGAGTCAAGCCCATTGTGCCTGGAGGTGAATGAAAAAGAAGAGTAGAAGAAAAAGAAGTCAGAAAAGTACAAAATTAGATCATGTGAAGTCTTGCAGGCCATGGGAAGGACTTTGAATCTTATTATACATGTAAATGGGGACACATTTTAAAGTTTTGAGAAGTGGATGACACAGTATTTGAAAAAAATTAATCATGGCTGTTATGCAAAAAATCAAGTTGAAGGGAGCAAGTGTGGAAAGAAGCAGATCAGTTAGGAGACTTGCCATATGCTACGCAAGAGATGATGGTGGCTTGGATCAATGAATGGTACCAGTGGGAAAATGGTGAAAAATGTTCAGATTTGAGGTATTTTTTTTAAAAGTAGAGGCAGTATAATTTGCTAGTAGACTGAAAGATAAGAGAGAAAGAGCAGAGTCAAGGGTGACTCCAATATTTAGGGCCTAAGCAACTAGGTGCATTGCTTAGGCCCTAAATATTTAGGGCCTAAATATTTTCTTGGATGAGCAGGTTTTAGGAAAGGAAATTAAGAATTCTCTAAGACATTTCATCTGAGATGTTCAGAGTGACACTGGACTTTGTTTCCTTCTTTCTGTTTCTTACAAAATTGAAACAGATTTAATGCCACTTTCAGAATAAGAATGAGTGAAGGGTGCCTGGGTGGCTCAGTTGGTTAAATGACTGCCTTTGGCTTAGGTCATGATCCTGAGGTCCTGGGATCAAGTCCTGTATCGGGCTCCCAGCTCCATGGGGAGCCTCCTTCTTCCTCTGACCTTCTCCCTTCTCATGCTCTCTCTCACTTTCTCTGTCTCAAATAAACAAATAAAATCTTTTTAAAAAAAAGTTTAAAAACAAAACAAAAAAAAGAATGAGTAATTGTCCTTAAAAACAGATCATGGTTAAGGTGAGATTCCTAGGTCGGAAATGAAACAAGGCGACATCAATAATCAACACAGACTTTAGTAAATCATATAAACTAATTTGGTGACATAGATGGCTTATTGACTGCTCTTTATTTTACTTTGCTAAATAGCTCCATTTTTTTCCCCTGGGATTTCTCCTGACGAGAGGATCTGCCCTGAGAACTTGCTGAAAATTAAGGGTCTGGTTCATAATAACAAAATTTGATGTTGATACCTTTGGGTGTATTTCTCAACTCATGTTAACTAGGCACTACCTTTTTTGCAAGCTCTAAGAAGGCCTTATGGGAAATATCATTTGGTATACACCCATCTTTGGGTTATAATACAAATATTTAAACTGGGGCATTGACCAGCGAATTAGCAAAACCTAATATGAAATAACTTGGACTCAAACATAAACGCTGAAGATATCTAAATGAGATAGATACCTAAACAAATTTTGATATCTAAATGAGAAAACAAATCTCATTTCTAGGTAAACACAAAAAATAGCTTAATATTTAATAATTATTCATGTAGAGAGCTGGAATAGGACAAGATAAGACATCTTTAAGTAACTCACCTCTAAACTGAGGATAAGCAGAACTACTCTGCTTACTTCATAGTTTCGTTTGTGAAAGCACTTTAAGAATGTGCTTTAAAAACACAAATTGAAGGTGTTAATTTTCTGCTGATGTGTAATTATTATACCCAGAATGTTCTTTAGGAGAAGAATCAACAACAAAATTGGGATTTGCCTCCCTCTCACTGGTGTTGATCCATTTGTCTTGCCTTCTCTGTCCTATGATGTTCCACACAATAGAAGTATCTAATTCAGTACTTTCGGAGAAACTTGCTGGGCCAAGAACCAAATCCCATGACATAGGAACTAGTCCTGGAGAGTTGGGTACAGATCATCTTTTAAATATTTGGCTGCAGGGACCCCTGGGTGGCTCAGTTCATTAAGCTTCTGCCTCTGGCTCGGGTCATGATCCCAGTACCCTGGGATGAAGTCCACATCAGGCACCTTATTCAATGGGGAGCCTGCTTCTCCCTCTGCCTACAACTCCCCCTGCTTGTAATCTCTCTCAGACAAATATATATATATATATATATATATATATATATATATATATATCTTAAAAGCAAAAACAAAGAGGCATTAACTAAAAAAAGAAATGAGGTAATTTTTGAGGTAAATCCTTCTTCACCGTTACAGTTTCCCATCCTGTTACTATTACAGGGATCATCCCTATCTTAGTTTTATCTCTAGTCTATTTCTGGTGTGAATGACATTAGTCATTTAGTAAGTTAGTATATGTTGCATTAACAGAATAAGGACATGAAATATATAGAAATATGTCAGTAGCCTATGTCATAACCCACACTATGGAAATAGTGTAAGGTCTAGTCTCTCAATTCCTCTTTCAGTTTGAAACAGGAAAAACAGCAGATAAAAACAAATAGAGACAAATGTATACATTAAAAGAGAATGTTGAACTAAAGAGACAGAGCAGAGGTAATATATAGGAGAAACAGTAGGAATCTGTTAAATAGGGACATTCCTTAAAGGGCAGAGGTTAAAGGAAGGAAAAGGTTTTTAGATAATGGGCCAAGGGCGTGTAAGCTGTTCCCTTCTCTTACTATTGTTTTAATTGAATTGCTAAAGTGGGGAAGGTAGGAAAGAAAGTAAGGATTTAGTTTGAGTGGGAGGAAAGAGATTGGCTCCTATGAAGCATACTTTCCTATGTTTTTTGAATATAGAACAGGATAAACATGTAGGAAAGTAAAGAATACTGAAGCCAGAGCCCAAGGTTAGTATTTAACCTTGACAGCAAAGAAATTGTGTAAAAGTATACTCCACAATGCGTGGAAAGGCTAATGAAAAGCAAACAGAAAGACCTCAGGCCTCTAGGATGTAAGAAGAGCTTTGTGGTAGTCACAAAATAATGAGGTTTTATATCACTCTCAAGATCTCACCATTTGTGGGGAACTTAGCTCTCAAACAGGAAATCAAAAACGAGAAAACGTCAATCTTGTTAACTCAAAGATTATTTTAAATAAGAAAACAATAGAACAGTTTCATCCCTCTTCAGCCTGTCAGATTCCTTTAGGTGATGAAGGATTTGAAAAAGGTAACTTCCCAAATTACACTGACATAACATGCTGGCTAGATTGGGAGAGGAAGATGTGCCCCCAAGAGGCTCCAGATCTGAAGATCTAGTTTTAGTTCAAGGACTCGGTGGGAAGGATGTGCTGGGCCCCTCCCAGAGGGTGAAATGCATTGTGACTCCAAGCGGAGGCAACAGGCTTCCTGTGCAGAACTGGTCAAGGTGACTCTGGTTATACGTGAACTCTACAAATTCTGGTGAGTGCAAGTAAACAGTCATACAAACCTTTGTCCCCACCAAAAATGTATTTGCTGAATATAGGCTCTTAATTTTTTTTTAAAGATTTTATTTATTTATTTGACAGAGATCACAAGTAGGCAGAGACAGAGGTAGAAGCAGGCTCCCTGGCTGATTGGGGCTCGATCCCAGGGCCCTGAGACCATGACCCGAGCCAAAAGCAGTGGCTTAACCCACAGAGCCATCCAGGCACCCCAAGGCTCCTAAATTTTTAAACAGACTATTCTGTCTGTACTTGAATTATTCCCTTTAGGCAAAAGTGCAATTCCCTAACAGTTTTAAAAACTCTTTGTCAAGTATGCAGCACTGTAGAAATTTAAGAAAAGATCTCCATGGTGCTTGATTCTTCTGTATCTCCTAAGAGAGGAAAAAAATTCAGTTTTTGGTCTTGTTATAGGTAATGACACTGGGTGACAAGCAATGCCTTTGTCAAATCTCAATGTCAATGAAGGAAACTATTGTAATTATTCTGGGATTACCAGTATCATTTGTCTTGTATTTTCAGGTTAGCAAACTCAGTTCATTACTCCTATTACATATACGGCATTAACTGTTGAAAATTTAGCTGGCATCTTAGTTCATTAAAGCCCTTTCATGATGAAAAGTGATTTATCAGCTGTCTTATGTCAAAAGTAAATTTGAATAAACCATCTCTATGAATCACAAAACCCAGCCTGGATTAAAAACTCATTCAATTTTTGATGTCCATGAATTGTGGTTCTGAGTCCATTCCACTTATTGGACTAAGCACACTGTAATAGAAACATGTAATAGAGAGCTTGTATTCTAAATCACAGATCTATAGAACTGGGGGTTTAACACATTAGTATGAGTTCCAATAACATTAGCTATACTCTATAATTGGGAATAGAGACAAACTTCCAGAATTTGGATAGTGTCCAACCGTTTGTTTCATAGTCCATTATTACAAGATTCTGTAATGGCTATAATTTTGTCTACCAACAAAATAAATATAATGTGCATATATTTCAGATTTCCTGGAATGGCCTTGATTTTAAAATATTTTGTTTGTCGTCAAATCATGTGTCAGACAGCATATCTTAACCTTTGTTTAAAAAATACGTTTATTATACCTTTAAGTATAAACAGTCTCAATTTCCTAGAAAAGGATTGTGGATTTTACATGTACTTAAGAGTTATGATTAAGGAGAGACTGAAAAGTTGTCACAGATTCTTCATTGGAGTTTGTAGAATTCATTTTATTATTATCAATGTGAAAGTAACTGAACCACAATTTTTTGAGAACAAAAATGGATAGGTGTTTTGTTTTTTTTCAAACTGATTGATTCTAGTATCTTTAACAAGTATGAATAAAAATCGGTTGACGAAATAGAAAATTTCTTAGCACCATTGCTGTAATGTTTACTTTTGGGGAATGGAAATACAGATTAATCCAAATTCTCTTTTTCTTTGCTTACATGGTTTTTAAAATATAATTCAAGATGTGCCTCTAATTACTGCTAATAGTGCAATGTATCAGGCCAAACACTTGCCACTGACTGTCAAGTGTCTTTTTGATGCAGTTGAGGAGAGAGAGGGGGAGAGAGAGAGAGAAAGGAGAAAGAAAGAGCAATGTCCTTTGAGCAAGACTTTTTGCAGCTGTTGTGTACATTAATCCAGGGAGCAGATCTCCCAACACTAAATATAGCAAGCATATCCTTTTACATGATAAAAAAATTTAAAATGAAAGTCTTTTAGCTACGGAGTCATATTATTTTAGACTTGACTTCCTTTAAAAAGGAAATAGGCATCGCACACAAATTCTCTGTACACACTGTTATTTTAATAAGTGAACATGTGGAAATACCTATGATGTATGTATCATGTCACAACTTCCTCTGTTGAGGTATTTTTTCCTTAGGACTCAAGGAGGCTGTGATCTCTGTGACTCTCACCAATCCCTTCCAAAATCTTTACATGTAGAAAACTTTATTTTTTGTAAAATTTTGTGTCGCATCAAACACAATTAGGAGCTATCCTAGGTTTCCCTCTTAATCACAGTAACTAGGTCTCTGAAATATCCCTTTTCCCATTGTCAACGCCCTGTTATCAAAACACACTTGAGAACTTAAATCTGGATATTACCTTTCTTTTTTTAGTTGACCCAGATGAGGATGTCCAACCCAGGCAATCCACTGTGATGATAATTATCCAAGGAGAACTTTCAGATGAAAGCACAGGAGAAAAAGAAAATTCTTCACGCCCTTGGAAATCGAGAGTAGTCGTCCATAGAGAGTGAGGAGTTAACCTTAGTTTCAGTGAAGATGGCTGTAAGAAGCTGTCACCACCGGAGCCAGAGCATTTGTCAGCTCACAGGTCCCAAGTTATTTTGAGCTGCATAAACCATGTGCCTGTGAAACATTCCACCTGATTGGACAGGAGAAAACTGAGCAAAGGGATTCCATAGCGGAACAGCACCTATGGGCGGTGGGGGTCAATCAGTTTTTCTACCTACAGAATTTCACTCCTAGCTGGAGGCCCAAGTTGTTTATTGATTTATGTTTGGAATTACTACTAAATTCATGACACCATGTTCCACCTGTCAAAGAGAATGGTATTATTTTTGAAATACATCAAAATTCTTAATTTTTAGGAACTTTAATTTTAATGGAAAAATTTATTGTCATTTAAGCACTGATACATTTTAGGAAATTTGGCTGTGAAAAGGCATACAAAGCTGAGGTCTGACATTTTAAAAGTGGAGAGTTTTGGACCAAAGGCTAGGCAAAGGCAGAGAAGATAATATTAAAAGTTGTTAATTAGAGATCACACCCCCCAAAAAATGGAGAGAAAAGAAAATCAGCCTGAGAGTAAACCCAACAACAAATGAGTTCGAACAAACTTCATCAGAAAAAAAACAAACAATCAGACATGTTCAAAAGAATATATGACTGTAACATAATAGATTACAACTCCTATTCTTGTATTAGTATCTGGAATAACATTTTTGTGTATTATTTGAAAAAGTCTATGCCAGATGTCTTCTTTCACAAGCATTACCAATTATCAATAAAAAAGACTGCTTAACCAAACCAACATCTGCTCAAAAACCTTCTTTGTCAAAGTATAGTTTCTTTCATATTAATTTCATACTTTTTCAGAACAGAAATTTGGGGAAAAGAAGTCAATCCCATTGCTTGGTACAGATTAAGTGTGCTGTAATGTCATTAATCTTGGCAGAAGCCTGCATTTTGAAAATTCAGGTAAATGTCATTGGTTATTTTTTAAAAGGGTCATTCTCAGATTTAGATAGCATGAAATAATGTATTGGCTTGTATCTAGATTCTTAATTAAATCACTCAACAGTTTGTAGGAATTCTTCTCATTCATTCATTCATTCATTTAATCAATAAATATTTACCAGATTCCTACTATGTATCAGGTACTGGGTTTAAAGCAGTACACAAAATATACCAAAATTCTTAACCTTATGGAATTTACTAAGAGATCTTTTTACCCTTTTTAGGCATTTTGAGACTCCTATTGTAAGTTGAATAGATATAAAATTTCTTAGTTTATTTTGATCACATCAGGGGTTTCCCTATTCCCTTCTTATGGAGCTTTGTATTTAAACAGGCAAGGTGAAAAAAAATTGAGGAAAACTTTTAAATAAGCCAGGTTTAAAGTACTGTTACTGAGGAGGGAAAAAAGGTACAAAAAGAACTGAATTATGCGGATAGGCTGTTTTTATTACCACAGTAGCCCAGATTTTAAACAAAGGATTCCTTTGCTCTCTTATCTAATTCTGTGTTGATACTAACCTCAAGACTACTTAATTGTGTTTATACACTTTCTATTTATATGGTTGCTCCAATAATTTCTTTTTCTTTAAAGATAAGATCTGGGAGCACCCTGGTGGCTCAGTCAGTTAAGCGTCCAACTCTTGATTTCAGCTTAGGTCATGATCTTGGGGTTGTGGAATCTAGCCTCACATCAGGATCAGTGCTTAGCAGGAGGTCTGCTTAAGATTCTTTCTCCTTGTTCAAGTTCCACATTGGGCTTCACTCTGGGCATATATATATGTATATACATATATGTATATATAAAAATGAGCACAGTTTGCAGATTGGTATAACGTTATGTAGTAATGCTATAGTTGGGATAGAAAACTAGTAAACTTGAAAACACAGACACACACACACACAAGATTCTCTCTCCTTCTCCCTCTGCCCCTTGCCCCGATCCTCCCTCTAAAATAAATAATAAATACATCTTAAAAGGGAGGAAAAAAGCCATTCTCCCCTTTCGAAATAAATAAATATAAGATCATCATCCCCCACTATCCCACTCAGATCTTGAGACCTAATCAATATAACTGCTACTAGTTCCTCATTGGGGATATGGGAAAGCGGAACTTCTATTTTGGGTAAAAATAGATGTGCTACAATTTGATTTTCCAAAGGGAAATGTATACACATGTTGTAAGTGAACACATTTCTACTTCCATACAAATTATGCCGTGATAAGACAGTGTACAAAATTTTTTGAACACTGGGGATAAAAAGCTGGGTGGAAATATTTAAAATAAATAATATTCAGCAATTGTGGACATCTTGCTTATAATACAGGAAACTTGTATTCTAAACTCTGTTTTTGTTTTTTCTCCCAAGTAACCACAGCCTCTATTCTGGTTATCACTGTAGTACTTATATAAACATTGTACCACACACCTATTAGTTCAGATTTTACCAGAATTTATTGATACAAAGAACAATTTTTTAAACTTTAAAAAAATTTCCAACATAGTTAAAAAGAAATTTCAGAAGTGACAAGTAAACACAAGATTACATGCCTTAAGCCTTCCCCATAAAGTTGAGGGGCCCATCGAACAACACATGTGTTTATTGTGGTTTAAACATGATCCTGTGCTTGCCTTCAGCTGTTTTCTTAATTCAGTCACTCAGCTACAGAAACAATTTACTCACGTCAGGGTGATCCACAGGCATATTAAGGAACCTGGAAGATCTATGACAGAGGAAGTCTTCACTTGGAGGGTAAACATGCAAGAATTCTGTGCTAGTAGATTCGTAAAATTTTGGATTTCCTATTTTTTTCCATATTGCTGTAGATTTTAATTCTTGAAAAGAAATTGCTCACATAAACCAAAGTTTCAGTAAGTTTTGTTTAAGTTCACAGGTTTATATTGACTTACGACCCCCCTCCCCCAGTATCAGATGAGAAGAACAAAAACTCCTCTACATGTTATTTTAAAGAATAAAGACATGTATGGGTTTCCTAACCTTTGTTAACGAGAAGAGTACTCACACCAAAGAAAAGTTCTTGTCCATCCAAAATGATATATGTATGGTAGATTATACAGGGTCTTATCCAAACCCCACGATACAATGTAACTGAGAAATACCATTAAATCCTTACTGAACTTCTTTTTCATCTAAACGGTATTGAAAATGGTTACCTAAAACTAAAACCAAAAACATGAGAAAAGCTCTACATCCAAAACCCACTTCGTTTCAAAAACTAAAAACATTTTTTGAAAACTATACATAGAAGATCTATTTTAAAACATTATCTTGAGAAGTCAATTTGTGGTTACCTTTAGGAGAAACACCATTCCTGTGTCAATCAGCCAGGATCATCCAAAGCCCAAATCTCACTGCCTCGCTGGTGTCAGCCACAGAAGTATCATGAAGGAAATGTGACACTACCCCGCCAGAGTAATGAAGGGTATTTACAGGGTTCTGTGGCAGATCCAGGGACAGTCGTTTAGAACAGATTGCTCCTTCAGATCGACTTTAATAACTCAGTCTGCACGATGTTCTTAGCCTGGAGGGACGGTGGAGGCGGATAATGACTAAGATGACTAAGGAAATAGACTTTTCTTGATCTTTCCTTAGATAAAAAGGATAATAAGGATGGAATTTTTAAGAATAAAGTAGAGGAATGGGCAAAATGTCTATACACAGGATGCACATGACATGTATAAATACTTTTTATTTGAATAAAACTAAGAATATGGTTAATACAGTTATTAAAATAAATATGGGAAAACAATCAATTATTATAATAATGTGTGCTCCTTCAATTTTAAGGTAGAGTAAAGCTTTACTGTATGGTTTCCATGAATACACAATAGGTCTTTCTTCATTTGTTTATTTTTGCGAGAGAGAGAGAAAGAGAGCGAGCGAGCACGCGGCATGCACAAGGCGTGGGTGAGAGGCAAAGGGAGAAACAGGTTCTCTCTTCCCCCCGTCCTGGCCTGTGTGCACTCCCCTCTAACCACGGTTCTGCTCTGTCTCTACTATGACAGTTCTAAAGCGGAGTTCTCCAGTATTTGTCCCTTTGTTACTGGCTTATTTCAATCCACAGAAGGTCAAGGCTCGTAATGCGTTGCCACGTGTGACAGGCTGTCCTTCCTTAGAAAAGAGCGGGGAGACTGATGTGGGGCTCCATCCCAAGACCCTGGGATCATGACCTGAGCCTCTGGGAGATGTTTAACCTACTGAGCCACCCAGGCACCTGACACAATAGGACTTTCTTTACTTGTGCTTTTTGAGATGGAGAATGTATCAGTGTTTCCACTTTTTAGAAAGTATTATTTCCAATGAGAAAACCTGCATCCCCGAATTTTTAAAAAGAGTGTCTGTATTTAGCACTAAGTTACTGAAGATATTCAAAACAATATCAAGTACATAATCCTCAGGTGTACAATTGATTCTCTCCTCTCACCGCATTAGTATGTTATATTAACACACATATAAATATATCATCTCAGTAGAAATAAGTTAACATTCCTTAGTTGTATGCTACATACTGTGCTAACCTCTTTATGGACATTGTGTTTTATTTCATGTACTCCTCCAGTGGTCTATGAAGTAGGTACTATTAGAATTCTAGCAATGAGAACCTGAGACTTAGAGGTTAAAAATTTGCCCAAGGCCACACCAGTGAGTGACTGAGTCAGGATTAAACATAAGGCTAACTTTAAGTCTGTGCTCATAACTACTACAAATATTTAAATGTTCACATTTCTAAAGTATTTGTGAAAAAAAATTTTTTTACGATTTTATTTATTTATTTGACAGAGAGAGTGAGAGAGGGAACACAAGAAGGGGGAGTGGGAGAGGGAGAAACAGGCTTCCCGCTGAGCAGGGAGCCTGAGGCGGGGCTCGATCACAGAACCCTGGGATGATGACCTGAGCTGAAGACAGACACTTAATGACTGAGCCACCCAGGTGCCCCTTTGTGAAAAAATTTAAGGGTAAAAATGAACAAAAAACATATTCTCTTTTAGTGAGTATTTTAGAGGAATGCTATATAGAATTTTAAGTTTATAATTTTTCTGACTGAAACCGGCTCTGAGATTTTTTGGATGACTAAACAAATTAACAAAAAGAAGAGAAAATACAGAAGGAAAAAAGCAAATGCTTTCAGATACACTACCTGCAATATTTTAGCTGAGAACATGAATTGTTATGTAGAAAGAAGCATTGGGTAGTAATGCTGAAAGACTGGAAGACAGTCTGAATGTTTTGAGAGACCTATTTTTTTTTAAATTTCTATTTATGATAGTCATTTTGCTGAGACAATTTAAGAGCTTTGCTCCTTGGGAAGTAAATTTAAATGCTCTGGTGTTACTTTTCAGCTCATCAATATGGGTCAATAAATATTTTGCAAGTTAGGAATAGGAAAACAGCAGTTGAAATAACTCTCTCTTGATAATGTTAGCACTGAATATCTTAAATGCCAGTATGCCAGGCTCTGGGTGATTCCATTCAGATTCTATTTTTGGGTAGCACTGACATCTCAGAAAGCCAAAAACAAAGTTCGGTGTTCTTACCCATGACCCAAATAATCGCATTAACACTAATGATGTGAAGGAAAGGAAATGGGAATTAACATTTCTTCCAAGTGTACTTTAAGCCAGGAGTAGCCTAAGTTACTTCTTATTTAATACTCAGAGCAACTCTTGTTGGTATTGCTTCTTGCAAGTTACAAGGAGGAAACTAAGACTTAAAGTTTAGTTTTCCCAAAGTTACCTAACCAGTGAGCTGCACAGCTGGACAAATGCAAATCTAGGCATTTTAGTTTAAGACAAATTCTCTTTTAAAGACAAATACCTTATGATTTTGCTCTTGTGTGGAATTTAGGAAACAAAATGGATGAACACAGGGAAGGGGGAAGAAAAGAGAGGGAAGCAAACCATAAGCAACTTTTTTTTTTTTTTTAAGATTTATTTATTTTAGAAAGAGAGAAAGAGAGTGCACATGAGTAGGGGCAGGGTAGGGATGGGTGAGAGAGAATCTCAAGCAGATTCCCCATTGAGTGGGGACCTGACCCAGGGCTCGATATCACAACCCTGAGATCATGACCTGAGCTGGAATCAAGAGTCAGATGCTTAACTGACTGAGCTACTCAAGCACCCCAACTCTTACCTATAGAGAACAGACTAAGCATTGATGGAGGGAGGTAGGTGGGGGATGGGTTAAATGGGTGATGGGTAGTCAGGAGGGCACTTGTTTTGATGAGCACTGGGTGTTATACTTAAGTGTTGAATCACTAAATTCTGCTCCTGAAACTAATATCACATTATTTGTTAACTAATTAGAATGTAAATAAAAATTTGAAGGAAAAAAATTCTCTTTTTATTGGCCCCCAACTGCCTTCTCATGAAGAATAATTGTGCAGATGATTTAAAGAATCAGAAATCACCCAAAGGAAGAAATTCACATTATTTTAATATGTATCGATGGGCAAAGGGTTATTAAAGCTATGACTTTGATTTTGGGACTATGACGTTTCTTAACAGAAGCAAGAGGAGAACAGAAAAATCACATGTGACTACATCCAGGGCTACTTTCTCAAAAAGATTCAGTAAAATTGGTTGACTGAAATATCAAGGGCTGATACATATTTCTGAGAAGTTATCTTATTACATGAAATCTGTCGTGAAATTAGCAAATGTTGAATGGAAGCAACTTGTTGGCAAGTAGAAAACAGTACAGCATAAGAGCTTGGAAAATACAAACCATGAAAAACTCAGAAGGAATTTTTATTTTACATCCTTAACCAAGTTTACATTTTTATCTGAATATGGATCTATCCATTTGGTGTTTCTTGCTTTAGTAAACTTTCTGTCAAATAAAGGCAGCATACTTTAATGTAGGAAGACCTGGGAAATCTTTTTTTTGTTTTGCCTTTTTATTCATTTCTGCTCACCACCCAATTGCTCTTCATTCCAAACTGAGAATTGATTGTTAAAACCTAGTCTGTTCATGTCTTAGACATACTTTCCTTTTTATTTCTGGCCTAGACAATAAGCTTTAATTCAAAATATGGGTTATAATGTCAATAAAAAGGATAAGTACACATATAATGTCATAGAGAAATTTAAAAAAATTTACCACTGTGTAAACTGAGCTGCGGATAAATCTATTTGTAGATAGTCTACTTGCCTCACAATTTTGTACAAATTTCAGCCAAGTAAAGTATAAGCAGAAATGCGATCATTTTAATCCTATAAAATACATGCTTCTTTTCTACAAGAATCCTGTCTCCAAAAAGTTTCACCAATATTTCCTTGCCTTTTCTTTTCCTCCCTGCCTTTGTTCACTGTTTCTTCACGTTATTATATAATTAACTAGTGGTCCAACATTTCTCTTATTGCTGAATTAAACTAATTTTGCATGTATGTATTTATGCTTCTTCTATTTAACTAGGTCAACTCCTTGAGAATTGGAGCCATAAAATTTTTTCTCTATAGGCCAATCGATTTTAATCTCATGGCATGACACAAATATCTGTCCATAGCAGGATGATGCATTAATTGTTGAGTTGTCCTAAATTACTCACTCAATTCTACAAATATTTACTGAGCGTTTATTGTGTTCCAGGAACGATTAAATGACTAAGCTCTCAGCAGCATTAAATGACTTGTCATTGGTGGTTATGACATTAGTTTAACATAGAAATACTATTAAGAATCAATTCTATATGTTGGCTAATTGAATTTAAGTTTAAAAAAAAAAAAAGAATCAATTCAATTGAGGAAGGGAGCTCATTGTGCACCAGTCATCAAGTAAGGAGCTACGTGCTTTGGCTCAGTGGATGCTCTCAATTCCTGAGTTAGTTGATATGGGGTACCCTTGCTTTCGGAAAAGGCTTGGAGCTTGCCCAATCTTGCCTGAGAGTTTTTCCGTAGGTGCTTCCTGGAGGCTCTTTCATACCCTTGCATCTTTTTGAACTGGCTTTCTACTATTTTTGCTTCCCCTTCCCCCCTTTTAACCTTTACATAACTTTTGCTTCCTATCAGGTCCTTGCTTTCTGTTCACCCCATAAAATCAAACTCTCTTTTTGCTAGCATAGACTGCTTCTTTGAGTTTGGGTTTTCAGGACCCAACTGCCCATCACTGAGGAGTGGTTCTGTCCACTCTCATGCCCTGGTCTTTGGGATTCCAGCTCAAGTCACAGACTGAGCTCCCTATTTTCACAGAAATAAACCATACACTTAAAATACATATAATATTCTCTAATTTAGATTAAGATTTCATCTATTTGTGACTGACTCCAAATTGGACTTCTGAAAGACAGATAAGCCAGAATGAATTATTTAGCTCTCTGAGGGATCCTAGCTGACCCAGCCCAGTGTCCACATCAACCAAGCTTTGTTGTTCATATTCAATATATAATTTAATTTAATAGAACAACCCAGGAAGTATGGGTCATTACCCCCATTTTATGGAGGATGAAACTGAAAAAATTATATGGTACTGTGGTTTTGCAAATTCAGGGATCTGAAAAAGTCTCAGGAAGTATACCTGGAGATTGTCTAAGGTATACTATATTATTATCCTAATTTTATAGAGGAGGAAACTAAAGATCAGAGAAAAAATTTGCATAAGACCACTCAGAGCTGTGATTCACACCCAGGTCTACATGACGCCAAAGCCCAAGCTCTTCTCGATTATATTACACTACCTTTCAGAGGAATCCACGCTGTTACTAATGCCTTTAGGAATCAATTTGGGAAAAAAAAAAAAAAAACCCTCAGACGATGCAGAGTAACAAGAAGGAGGCCTCCAGTGATTTGGAGGTTATGCTGATTTACTGATTTGCTCCAAAGTCCTTCCAAGTTGTTAGACATTTGGATGACTCACTATCTCTAACCAGTCACAGAAAAAACTTAAAGGAATTGAAGCAACAATAAATAATGGACAATCCCCTCTGTGCATCTCGATCTGCCAATTACTAGACATGGTGAAATCAGGCATGAGAGACCATATGTTAACTATATTTTAAGAAGACATTTACTTAGCATTTCATCTTTTTTGAAGTTATTTGCAATCGCATACTGGTTATTAGGCTTTAATAAAAACAACAACAAAAACAAAACAACAGTACTGTGCTTGAAGTCTTTATTATTATTATTTTGTACAGAGGAACATTACACACTAGGATACCCATACTACATGTAGATATATATTAGCAGTAAAACCCCAGTTGCCAAGTTTCCATTTTTCATTTAGTTCAATAACAGCTATTTTGGGGGATACCCCAAGCTTTATCTGTCAGCAAAATTGGAACAATAAGTATGTGCTAAATGAGACAACATGCTTTGAGTAAGTGACTGTAGATGACAACTAAAAGAAACATAAAAAGTGATTATAGGGGTGCCTGTGTGGTTCAGTGGGTTAAGCCTCTGCCTTCGGCTCAGGTCATGATCTCGGGGTCCTGGGATCAAGCCCCGCATTGGGCTCTCTGCTCAGCGGGGAGCCTGCTTCCCTTCCTCTCTCTCTCTGCCTGCCTCTCTGCCTACTTGTGATCTCTGTCTGTCAAATAAATAAATAAAATCTTTAAAAAAAAAGTGATTATACTTTTTTATTTCTACCTGATAGTTATAGCAAATAATATTTCATTAAGTCTTAAGAAAACTAGTTGTGAGAACCAATGAATTTATTTTGTTCATTAAAGTGATCTAATTGCTTATGAATTTTATTTTAATGGTCATTCATTTCAAGGTACTAAAACCTTTCTCCCTAACTACTGGGAAATCTCATAAAATAGAGGCCCAGATTTTCTTTTTTATTTTTTTAAAGATTTTATTTACTTATTTATTTGAGAGAGAGAGTGAGTAGAGTATAGGGGTAGAGGGAGAAGCAGGCTCCCCAGTGAGCAGGGGACCCGATGCAAGATTCAATCCCAGGACATGGGGATCATGACCTGAGCTGAAAACAGATGCTTAACTGGCTGAGCCATCCAGGCACCTGAGATCCAGCTTTTCAAAAAAAATTCTTATCTGCCTTTTTATTTTGTGTGAATAGTAAGTGGGAGATTTGGATGATCATTTACTACATTTGCAATTGCGATGGAGTGGTTGGCAGAGTTTTATTTTATTTGATTATCTCTTCTCTATTAATTTAGAAAGATAAGGTGAGAGAATGTTTCCAAGTTCAGGTAATATTTAGCTCAAACAGTGAAAAAATAGGTGGGCAGAAAAGCCATTGTAAAAATCAAGATTTTCCCCCCATAAACTCGGAATAATGATGCACATGGATCGAATTTAAGAAAGATTCATCACCTCTTTCAGAAATAAACAATAATAATAATATCTAGTTCAGAAAGATGAACAATATTAAAGTTGAGACATTAATATATGTTGGTTGGTTTAAACACAGAATTTTAAAAACTATATCAGTGGTATAGTAATATGGTAAAAAAAATCAAATAAGCGCTATAATTAAGCAGAGAATAATTGTATAGAGAGTTGGCTTCCAACTCCACCATTTCCTATGTGAGAAGCCTCAGGCAAGTTATTTAATCTGAGTTTCCTCATCTCTGAAAAATGCAGAAAATAATAGTATCTATCATAGGACTGCTGCGAGAATGAAGGGAATTAATACTCTTAGAATAATGCCTGGCTTCTAGCAACTGGCCCATAAATGTTAGCCATCATTATTACCGTCTTTATTATCAGAAGATTATTTTAAGTATTTATCTGTTAATCTAGCTTTGTGAAGTCCTAGGGAGTGAAGGAGACGCAGTTGCACTAAGCTATAAACCCTAAGGAAAGGCCAAGGGCTGAATGGGCCACCTAGACTGATGACTCAGACATAGTGCAGTTCAGGTTTCCAGACTGATTCAGTCCTTGGCTTGTCTCCTGACACTGACAACAAGAATGCTAATTAGTGCCAAGAGTGATGAGTTTTTGTAACACGGGGTGTTGTTCATTAGAGTCAAATCAGATCACTTACCTCTTGTATGGAACACTAATAGTGATCAACCAAGTTCAGATTCAAACCAATGAAATAGAGGTAAAAAGCTTCATATCTAGTTACCATGCTCCTCAGCCATCTGCTTCTGAATTCTAAATTCTCAACTCACCCACTGCCAAGGGGCTAAACATAGCTAAAGGATTTAAATTATAATTTGATCTGACAACCCAGGTATCAAACGAAACTTCTTTAGCTAAATAAGTAGAGTGGTGACAAATATCTGAGCCGTATATCCACTCTATGGTATGTGCTTTATGACAAGAAAATAGTAATTGAGGGTACTGGTAAGTATCTTATTTCTCATCTGATCTAAAAGAGGATGTCAGCACAAGACTGGTATTCAACTTAGGTAACAAAAGAATTGTTAAGGTTAAGTGATTTAGATAGGAGAAAGCTAGGGAAGTGAGGAATATCTTAATTTTTCCATGATTCTAAATTATCTAATAGACAAATGTTGAATGCATAGAAAGACCATGCAGAATAAGATAAAACAGATTTAGAGCTATTAAGTAAATGCTGGAATGGAAATGATGATGAACAGGGTGAGATGTCAAATATAAAGAAAAGCGATGTTTTAAATCTTATTATTTAAATGCTCTATGTATTAACACTGTATTTGAAGTGTGTTTTATTGTTTTTTATTAGTTATTTCTCATCAGAGTCCTGTCAGCAAATGTTTTTAATACTCTTGTTTTCCATATGAGGAAACTGATATACAGAAAGAATAATTACCTTAGTTACACAACCACCCAATATTAGAAAAAAATTTGAGTGTTATTATTGGCATAGATCACTATTATTTTATTTATCTTCAAGTTTTCATGAACTGTGTCCACATATGTAGGATTTAGGAATTATTAGAAGTCAACATCTTGTGGGGCCTGGGTGGTGCAGTCAGTTGGGCATCTGACTTGGTTTCAGCTCAGGTCCCCATCTCAGGGTCATGAGATTGAGCCCCATGTCAGGGACTGCACTTGGTGCAGGGTCTGCTTGAGATTTTCTCCCTCTCCCTTCGCCCCTCCCACTCATGCTCGCTCTCTCTCTCTCTCAAATAAAGTTTAAAAAAAAGTGTCAGCATCTTTTGCCCATCTCTGAATCAAATTCATACAAAAAAGAAATAACATGTCTAATTCTGTTCTATTTTCAAATTCTGAGAAAAGGTCATCATCAAAAATCTATTTAGAAATCTCATCTCCAGGTAACATATTCTTCTTTTAAAAATGTATTTATTTTAAAAATATAGATTAATTAAGTTAAAATTAATTGTGGTAAAATATACGTCAGATAAAATTGACTATTTTAACCATTTTTAAGTGTATAGCTTTGTGGCATTAAGTACATTTACATTGCGCGATCATCACCACCTTCCATCTTCAGAAACTTTTTCATCTTGCAAAACTGAAACTCTGGACCCATTAAATAATAAGTACCATTCCCATCTACACCTAGCCCCTGGCAACCATTTTACTTTCTTTTCTTATAAATTTGACCACTTGGAGTTCCAGGTAACCTATTATGAACATTCAAAAAAAATTTTGTGTGTTTTTAAAGAAAGCTTGGAGGGAAATTCCTTAAATTGCTCTTTCTGATCAGATTCTGAAATGTAAGGGTTCTCCTTTGAGGGTCTACAAAAGAGAAAGGGTTCTCTTTTGGGGGTCCTCCTTCGAGGACATTCTAGGTACTCAAGAGTTTGTAGAGTTGTGAAATGGCTCATATTTCAAAATGGAGGCGGGACCTCCATCTGTGATGTGGTTTATGGTTGGAACTTCTGCCCTGCCAATGCCCAGGACACTTCTGCGAACAATGGTAAGAAAGTTACTGGCATGCCTTTCATGTCTCACCTCTTTTCATGTCTTACATCTTTACACGGTTACTAGCCACTTATATTTTTATTTTCTTTGAATGTGCTAAAGAACGAGCCCCAGTAAGATTATCTTAGGAGAGCACAATTTACATATCACAAGGGAAATTTTATTTGTGATAAAATACTGCTGGCTATATTTTTATAGCATGGTTTTACCAAGAGTTTAAGCCATTTTATAATACTTGAAAGAAAACACAGTGAACTACAGCAAGGCTGAAAGCAATTTCCTAATTCTTTTAAGGACAAGGACACATTAAAAAATGTTGTGGATCTCTTGGGGCACCTGGGTGGCTCCATTGGTTAAGCATCTGCCTTCCACTTAGGTCATGATTTCAGGGTCCTGGGATTGAGCCCTGTATGGGTCTCACTGCTCAGCCTGGAGTCTGCTTCTGCCTCTACCCCTCCTTCCACTTTCCCCTCCTTCCCCTGCTCATGCTCTCTCTCTCTCATATAAATAAATAAATAATCTTTTAAAAAAATGTAGATTTCTTAAGTGATGATAAATATAATTTTTAATCCATTGATTCAAAAATTTTAAGGACAAAAAGCAACCATTAATTTAATACTTATTTTTAACAAATTTATGTTCTATTACTTATAATACTATCCTGTAAATAAAATATTTATTCTGTTTGCAGACAAGGCTTGATGTACACATGGATTGTCAACCCTTTACAATTGCTTCATGACTGTCCAGGGTTGTTACTCACAAGTTGAAAATCACTGACCTAAGGAAAAAATCAAGTTCTAGCTCCAGCTCTCTAGCTATATGACCTTGAGCAAATCATTCTATATGATTCAGCTAACTTATCTTTTCAGTTACTGAAAAATGAGGAAAATGTTTTAAGAGATTATGAATATAATATACAAAGTATTTAAAATCTAAATGTGAGGGGTACCTGGGTGGCTCAGTTCATTAAGCGACTGCCTTCAGCTGGGGTCATGATCTTGGGAGTCCTGGGATCAAGTCCCTCATCTGGTTCTCTGCTCGGCGGGAAATCTGCTTCTCCCGCTGACCTCTCTCCTCTCATGCTCTCTCTCTCTCATTCTCTCTCACCCCCTCTCTTTCTCTCAAATAAATAAATAAAATCTTAAAAAAAAATAAATGTGATAATAAAAAAATCTTTAAAAGGATATATTGGGCACATGGGTGGCTCAGTCGGTTAAACATCTGCCTTCCACTGGGGTCATGATTCTGGAGTCCCAGGACTGGGCCCCACATTGGGCTCCCTTCTCAGCAGAGAGTCTGCTTCTCCCTCTGCCCCTCACCCCATTCTTGTGCTCTCTCTCTCTCAAATAAATAAATACATAATCTTTTAAAAATAAATAAAAAATAAAAGTGGTATATAAATATGATAGAATTTTATATTGGGACACTGGTGTGACTCATTCGGTTAAGCGGTGACTCTCCGTTTCGGCTCAGGTTGTGATTTCTGGATTGTGAGATAGAACCTGTGTGGGGCTCCACGCTCAGCATGGAGACTGCTTGTCTTTCTCCCTCCCACTTTCTCCTCTTCCTCTCTCACTCTCAAATTAATAAGTAAAATCTGTAAAAAATAAATTAAATAAATAAATAAATAAAAGGGCTAAAAAAGATTTTATATCATAAAAAACACATGGAGGCATCAGCCAAACACCTCTAACACTCTGAACATTAAAATAGAAAATCAACATACAATGACTAATGTATGTAAATTTAGGCACCTTAAGAAAAGAACTATCATTCCAATATATTTATAAGGATGTTCATAACTGTTTGTAATAGTAAAAAATTAAAAACAGCATACTTTCTTTTTCTTTAAAGATATTTACTTATTTACTTGACAGGCAGAGATCACAAGCAGGCAGAGAGAGAGAGAGAGAAAGAGGTGGAAGCAGGCTCCCTGCTGAACAGAGAGCCTGATGCAGGGCTCGATACCAGGACCCTGGGATCATGACCTGAGCCGAAAGCAGAGGCTTTAACCCACTGAGCCACCCAGGCACCCCAGCATACATTTTTTAACATGGAAAAATAATTGTGATATGTAAAATTAAAAAAAAAAAAAAGCAGTCTCCAAAACAGTGTTTATAATATGCCTCTCTTTTGTTTTTTAAATTTCTGGAGTAAAATATTCCTAGATGTTAAATGGTTATATCTAGGTAGTGGAATTATGGGGGATTTTTCTCTCTCATTTTTTCTTAGCTGTATTTTTAAAATATGTCTGTTAAGCACATATTATATATATATATATATATATGTATATATATAAAACATATAAATATATTTAAGCATGTATATATAATAAAATACATATAATATAAAATATATTTATAAAGAGAAAAACGGGGGCGCCTGGGTGGCTCAGTGGGTTAAGCCGCTGCCTTCGGCTCAGGTCATGATCTCAGGGTCCTGGGATCGAGCCCCGCATTGGGCTCTCTGCTTGGCAGGGAGCCTGCTTCCTCCTCTCTCTCTGCCTGCATCTCTGCCTGCTTGTGATCTCTGTCTGTCAAATAAATAAATAAATAAAATCTTACAAAAAAAAAATAAAGAGAAAAACCATCTAAAAGTCTCCCCTCAAGGCAAGAAGAAAAAGATGCTTCAAGGACACAAGAAGGGGGAAAAAAAAGAGCAAAATTTTGCTATTGCCTAATTGGTGTTATCTGTTGAATATACGTGTGTTTATAAATATAAATATGTCTCTACATTTTATCTGTATTTACATCTACATCTTTATCTAAGGAAGTAATCAGAATGACAGGTAGGAAAAGGAAATCAAAGAAGAAAGAATCAGCAGTGTTCATCCAAGAGAGCCCTATCTGCTCCTAACAGTGGTGCTGGGAGCCCCCAGGTCAACTTTGCCAAAAGGCCAGTTCCCTGCCTTGCTCCAATCCGTGCTCATGCAGCAGCATTCTGATTTCTATTTATTTTTTTATTTATGATTTTATTTATTTATTTGACAGAGAGAGACACAGCGAAAAGGGAACACAAGCAGGCGGAGTGGAAGAGGGAGAAACAGGCTCCCGCAGAGCAGGGAGCCCCTTGTGGGGCGGGCTTGATCCCAGGACCCTGGGATCATAACCTGAGCTGAAGGCAGACAGATGCTTAACGACTGAGCCACCCAGGCGCTGCTTTAGTTTTTGTTTTTTTAAAAATAGATTTCCTTATAGATGAAAAAATTAGTCGATAGGAGAAAATGGCATTTGATTTGCTATAAACCCATTTTTCTCGTAAATTAACAAACTGTAATTGTGGAGTCTGTATTACTTTTGTGGGAATTTGGTTAATAAAGTACTATGCTAAAGGACTGGATCACTATAAGAAATTTTGAAAAACAAATTACATTTCGGAGCTTGGACTGCTAAAGATCAGGTGATATAACCTGGCGATTTTATTAAGGTAATTACAGGCTGCAACATCTTAGGACAAACATCTGGACTTCCCTCAGAAGCAATCCTATAATTCAGTGTGTGACCTTTAGTGTGAAATAAATATGGGGCAGGAGTGTCTTGGAGACCTTGCCATAAGATATTTCTACAGAATGAACAATGGGGATGGCATTTTAGCTGTGATCCAGCATATCATTCTTAGTTTGGAGTTGCAGATAATTTGAGGACCAGAGAAAGCAAGTCAGCTATCCAAGATTAGTTGATGTCAGCCTGAACTTGGAATTGCAACTGGTGCCTCCCAGCCCAGCACATGAAATTGTTTTCACAGCCTATATGAAATAATATTATAGTTGTAAAATGCTCCCTTCCCCATTTTAATAAGCATTTATTGAGCAACTAGTATGCTTAAAGCACTCTGCTAGGGTAAGAGTTTCTTCAAATCTGCTATGTTTAATGGTAAATGTTCAAGTGGGGGAGAGGAAAATACGGCTATTTTCTAAGAATCTAATACCTGCCAGGCTGTGTTCTAGACATGCTGTATCTCACTTCATTTATTGTTTACTAAGCCTGAAGATATACCATCTAATGATATTGTGAATGGGTGTGCTTTATCCCATCAGGTTATATCCAAGATTATTATTAAATAAGATGATATATTACTAACATTCATTAATCACATAATTATATATAGCAATGAAGTGCTATAATCTTAGAATAATTAACTGAATAATCTTAGAGTGATGGGTTAGAAAAGCTCAACTAAATGGCGACTGATGGCAATGACAACTCTTTCAGGATGAACCAACAATTAATGCTCCCAGCGAGAGAGGGTTTTTTCTTTGCAGCTACACATTTAAACATTACTTCCCCCCACCAAAAAAAGAGCTTACAGAAGACTGCATATTGTATGTTTGCATAATGAAATCATATGCAATAAATGAAATGTTCAGAACAGGCAGGTCTATAGAAACAGAAAGTAGATCCATGGTTGCCTAGGGCTGTTGGGGAGGGAAGTGTTGGATGAAAAGAGGAGTGACTGCTTTTGGATATGTGTTGGGTTTTGTTTTGTTTTTGTTTTTTGGGGGTTTTTTGGTGTGGGGAGGAGACAAAATATTCTAAAATTGATTGTGGCAATGGTGGCAAAACTCTGTAAGTATACTAAAAACCACTGAATTGTACACTTCAAATAAGTTTATTGTGTGGTATATGAGTTATATCTCAATACAGTTGTGACTTTTTAAGTAGTTCTGAATTTCTGTTGTCTGATTGCACAATCCCTTCAGATCAACTCTGTGAGACACTTCTTTTTTTTTCTTTTTTAAGATTTTATTTATTTATTTGACAGACGGAGATCACAAGTAGGCAGAGAGAAAGGTGGAAGCAGGCCCCCTACTGAGCAGAGAGCCAGGACGTGGGGCTCGATCCCAAGACCCTGGGATCATGACCTGAGCGGAAGGCAGAGGCTTTAAATCACTGAGCCACCCAGGAGCCCCCGTGAGACACCTCTTAATAGCACTGGAGGGCTTTTTTGTTTTGTTTTGTTTTGTTTTGTTTTGACCATTAATGAGTTGTAACTTCAAAAAGCAATAGATAATAAATCTACAGATAATATGAAATCTACAGAAACCAGGAACTTACAGAAACTGTGAAGAGTGACAGATGAATACCTTTACTGAGAATAACATATGTGCATCATAAAATAAGTCACTGACCTCTTGTTATGAAATAACAACACAGAAAATCCTGGCCCCCTCCAGAATTCTGTTGTCTGTCCTCAGCCAGCTCAACTACTCTGTACTTCATCTGTGAAAATGCACACTTCATCTGTGAAAATGTTGCCCACTGAATCCTATTTGTGTTATCTCTAATCTTTCTTTTTTGGCTCTACAGTATCACACCCATTTTTTTTTTTTATGCCACTCAGAGATTTCCTCTTCCACGTGGTTTTACAAAATTTTTAGGACAGCCTCCTTCCTTTACTCCAACACTTAAACAACAACAACAACAACAGCAGCAACAACAAAACCCGGCATCTACGTACGCCAGAGAACCTCAATTCAACAAGGTAAAAAGGGGTAGTTCACTTGTATACCTTATGTGAAGATAGGTATAATGAATATTTTTATTGCTGTCTTAATTATTAGATTCCTAGAGGCACCTCATTACTAAGCAATGGTAAATCTTTCATTTGTCTGGACATCCCCATAAGAAATCTCTTGCCTCACCTCCCAAGGTGAGTTCCAGGGGAGGGCCTTACCTGGCACGAAGTGCAGTGGAGCT
Organism: Lutra lutra; assembly: GCF_902655055.1. NCBI lineage: Eukaryota > Metazoa > Chordata > Mammalia > Carnivora > Mustelidae > Lutra > Lutra lutra. The sequence continues at coordinate 30,637,577 of NC_062291.1, read as the reverse complement.
CCACAGGCTAAGGAGGGTTCCCCCAGGGCTTGGGGCCCTTCACCTCACTTATTGAGGGCAGGGAAAATTGCTTTGGCTTTCCCTTCCTGGGCTTGCCCATTCTGCTAATTTTAGGCTGCTTCCTCATGCGGCTGCCATGGGTATCAGAGCATGTGGCTCCCCTCGGGGGAGCTATTTTCTCCTTCTGAGTCTCACTTGTTTGTTTCCAACTTCTCTCCCTTCTCCACCTCCCCACCTCTGTGGGGTTGAGCTATTTCATAGTAAGAAATAAAATATCTTTCAGAATTATGCTTATTCTAATCTGAATTTATTCCTGGACTCAAGGGAACAAGGAAAACTTTTTTTAAAAAAGATTTTATTTGAGAGAGAGAGAGAGCAGGAGCAGGGGGAGAGGCAAGGGAAAAGCAGACTCCCCACTGAGCCGGAGCGAGGATCCCAGGATCCTAGGATCCTAGGATAATGACCTGAGCCAAAGGCAGAGGCTTAACCGACTGAGCCACCCAGGAGGCCTGAAAACTTTTTTATGTTAGATTTTTAATTATACCTTCCAATAGCCAGATTCCAAACATATTTATCTAAATAATATTTACTGGGTTTTTACTGTGGATAAGATGTTGCTTTAGGGATGGGTTGAAATAGATGAAGGTGATTAAAAGTACACTTACCTTGATGAGCACAGAGTAATATATAGAATTATTATACACAATATTGTAATAATATGCTGTATGTTATACTGGAATTAAAATATTAAAAATAAAATTACTTAGAAAGAGATGTTGCATTAGGTCATGGGGATACAATAATAAGCAAAGCAGATGTGTATTTCACTAATGTAATCTGGATAACAGGTTTATCAAACTTCTATTGCACCCTGTGCTCTTGCTTAAGACCTAGGAGCATAGAAATCAATAAAGTAGAGCCCCTGTCTTCAAAGAACTTACAAGGTATTTCAATAAGCACAGAGATTCAAAGAGGCAGGGCTTACAAATTCCTGTTGAGATTTAGTTTGATGTAACGAATGGATTCACTCATTTGGTTAACCAGTAAAAACAGATTTCAAATTATTCTATGAACACAGTACTCTGCCAGGCATTGGAAGAAATAATTAAAAAAGAGCATACCTCAGATTCCTCCCTTAGAAAGACTATAATCTAAACAAAGAACTGTTCAATTAACAAATATTTAATGTATATTAATTATATACATATTTCATTCTCTCTGTTGAGGCCTTCTTAATTATTGTTTTCCCCTGGAGACACTGTTTTGAAAGATTTTGTATAATAAATAACATTTTCTAACCATTTATTTCTCATGTTTTATTATTCAAAGATAAAAATTGTGCCACCTAAAGCTTTTAATATGAAACAATTTATATTTGTTTGTTTTTAGGAATACAAGGGTGAAAAGATCCAAGTTCCTCACCTTGAGCCAGTAGTCCAGTGAGGGAGAAGATAGACAATTGATTATGTTATAAAGTGTCAAGTTCTACAACAGAGGGTGGGGTTTTCCCAATTGTGACAGAGAGGGAAAGTCTTCACAAGGAGAGTACTGCTTGAGCTGAATCTTGAAAAATGATAATTTTACTAGGTTAAAGAAACAACATGAAAATATGGGAAGGTATGAGAGAATTTTTCATAGCTCATCATATAAAGATAAGGTATGATTTGGAGGATGTGGTAGGGATGAGGTTGCAGAAGGGGTAAAGACTTGATTATAGAGGATACTAAATGTCTAGATGACAAAAAATTTTAAGGAGATATGATCAAATCTGCATTTTAGAAATATCACCCCAGTGGTTGGGGACCAAAGAACCAAGATGATAGGTAGTCCGCAGGCTATGGCAGAAGTCTGGGCTGGATAATTGGAACCAAGGTTGTGGTAGGAGGGGTAAAGTTTGAATAATTATGGCAACAGAGCAAAGCAACTACGTCTTCATATGTTATTGGTATAATCAAACACATTGCTTATCAACTTAAAGGATAGAAATATATTAGTTGACAGGATGAATATAGGCTAAGTAGCATCTCAAGGCTCTCCTTTATATTCCCATAAACATTTTGCTATTCTATGGAGGCAGACTGGTTGAAGAACCTGAAGAAGCCAATTCTAGGTTGTGAAAACACAGATGGTGACTATCAGTGCAACAAGACACATCTGGATATATTCAAGTTAATAAGATTTTCTTGAGGTAAAGGAGGCATTAATTTTATTGTGGTAAGAATTTAATAATACATATGTATATCAAATCACTACATTGTACACCTTAAACTTACACAATGTTATATGCCAATTCTATTTCAATAACACTGGAAAAAAAGATTTTTTTCAACTTAAACAAAAGAATACTGAACATATCTATTATTTATTTATATCTGTAGATAACTGGCCCTGTAGTTTCATGGTCTGAGCCTATCTTCTACATGAACTTTAAGTCCCTCAACACTTGGAAAAAGGTCCTCAACACCCTATTGAATAAAAAGTAGGCTACAAAGCTCCAAGATCCGTTAGGGAAACTTACATTGACCTCGATGCATCTACAATATACTTTGGAGTAGGAAAAAATATAATGATGTTCAATAAAACGTTAGCCATGTATATCTCTCTTTTTTTTTTAAGATTTTATTTATTTATTTGATAGAGAGAGATCACAAGCAGGCAGAGAGGCAGGCAGAGAGAGAGGAGGAAGCAGGCTCCCCGCCGAGCAGAGAGCCCGATGCGGGGCTCGATGCGGGGCTCAATCCCAGGACCCTGAGATCATGACCTGAGCCGAAGGCAGCGGCTTAACCCACCGAGCCACCCAGGCGGCCCTCCATGTATATCTCGTAAGGTGGTATTTCTGATGGTTATTTTCTTCATTCTTACTAAATTGCTTGAATTATTAACAATAGGCATTAATATTTTAAAATAAAACCCATTTTAATTTTTAAATGAGAATTTCCCATACTAAACAAATTTAAATTTTAAACAGAAGAGTTTTTACATTAAATAAACCATCTTACCCAGTCTATTTGTAACCAAGTTAGAGAAGGATATTTTACCTTACCATAGATTAATTTAATGTGTAATTAGATTCTCTGATCATGCAGTACCTTAAGTTTTAAAAAGATGTTTTCCACACTAAGAACAAGTTTAACATTCACCATTCCACGGGATTCCTATTTTATTGTCAACACTATCAGAACTTGCCAATGGGAACAGTTGATTGAAACTGATTGAACAGATGAGGTTATTGTTTGCTGAAAGTGAACAGCACAACACTCCCACTTTTCAAATCCCTATGTTTACAAAGAGTAATTTCTCTCTCCCTTTTTAAAAAGTAAAACAGAGGCTTGAACTGCATGACATTCTTCTTGGACAAACATTTCTGTCATTTTAATGTGGTTAAACTGTATTTAGGCAATGTGGAGGTGGCAACTATAATTTGTCTTCTAGGAACACTCTGTCCTTCCTAGTCACTAGGCTCAACTGTTCCTTCAGGCTATAAGATTTTACATTGAGACTATAAGAATACATTTTTAAACTCTATTGAAAAATCTGTCCATAAAAATGTCTGTTTTATTTATTTTTGGATCCCAGTTATTATATCTTTTTTATTTAAAAAAATCCATGAGTAGCAGTACACTTTTTAAAAATTTGTAGTCAATAAGCATAAAATTTATCTGTATGCTGAAGGCAACTAATAGTTGGTTCTAGAGTATATGACTTGTTATGCATGTGTTGAGGGGGAGTTTATTTGTATATTTATTTTGGTTTTTTTGAGGGAGAGTTTAAAAAGCTTTTCCATCTCTTTAATTCTGCAGTGCTCTGTGCTGCCTTCATAAGATTTTTTTTTAAGTAGACCAAAGGGTGTGATTTTTTTTTAAAGATTTTATTTTTTATTTGACGGAGAGGGATCACAAGTAGGCAGAGAGTGAGGCAGGATGGGGAAGGCGGGGAAGCAGGCTCCCCACTGAGCAGGGAGCGGGGCTTGATCCCAGGACCCTGGGATCATGACCTGAGCCAAAGGCAGAGGCTTTAACCCGCTGAGCCACCCGGTGCCCCCATAAGATTTTTTATACTTAAGTAAGAATCTGAGATGTGTTGTCAGTTCCCCTTGTAAAAAGTGATAATTGATTAGGATACACAGCAAGGCTGTTTCTTTTATACCATTATTTTGGAAGTTATTAATAAAGGATTCAATAGATGAAGATATTCATGCTATAGCTAATTTCTGTTCAAAGAAGTAGTATTGTTGATTTGACAAAGACCTGTAGTTATAGTTTTAGTCCTAATCCTGTTTGAGGGCAGTGAGACATGTCACTTAAAAATTTACACTTATTAAAAATATATATGTATGGGGCACCTGGGTGGCTCAGTGGGTTAAAGCCTCTGCCTTTAGCTCAGGTCATGATCCTAGGGTCCTGGGATGGAGCCCCACATCAGGCTCTCTGCTCAGCAGGGGGCCTGCTTCCTCCTCTCTCTCTGCCTGCCTCTCTGCCTACTTGTGATCTCTGTCAAATAAATAAAATCTTTAAAAAAAAAGAAAAAACATATATATGTATGTATGTATGTGCGTACATAAGTGTGTGTTTCTGTATACATATATACAATCTCATCATTTGACTTGGTGATTATATTAATGATTTAGCTTGGTGTGGGAGCTGGGACAAGGGACAAAATAAACCAAATTTCTCAGATTTCATATTTCTAACAGCTAAATTGGAAACTTCCAACCTCAAACATCTTTATAAGACTAGGAAATCAGTAGCAACAAAATAATTCAATTTGCTACCTAAAAGTTTGATTGTTAAGCTCTAACAGGAGATTCTTCCTCTTTATTGCTATTTTAATAGTTTTTTTTTTTTTAATGAAAACACACACTTAAAAGATTCATAAAAGTACGGATCCTTTACTTCACACTTTATTGCTTTGGTGATGTTCATTATTAACTAGACTCACAGAATCCTCATCTTATGATTGTTGTGGGATAAAATTAATTTTAAAGTATAGTTTATCACACAGTTAAGACTTTGTTTAACAATTTTTATTCTTTGCTGCCACAGACACACAAAAAACTTACAGAGTGTTTTGAGAACTTTGTTTAGACAGTATAGTAACTAGAGTAATTGCACTGCAATTTCAAAGGCATGGACACATCCCCACATACTGGTCAAGGACCACATTACATGTGATTTTTCAGGCTTATGTCTATTTGAATGCCTATTGAATTCCTGTAATTAGGGGATGAAAAGCAAATACAAAGAAATTATAGAGAGTTATAAAAAGAGAGCATTTAAAAATGTTTCGGGTATTCATAATAGGAACATTGACTACTGTTTCACACTAGCATACTGAGGAAGAAACTGAAGCCAGAATGTACACTTGGAGCAGTAAAGGAGGTTAGCATAATTGCAAGAATGGCGCTGAGAAAGATTCTATAATAAAGATTCAGAATTATTACTCTTTATGTTGAGATTAAAAGGCATATAATGTAACATAATATTATTAATAAAATTGTTTTGCTTGCGTCTATTAAAAATAAGGGACATTTTCTTCTGTGATTTTTCATTTATGTGGCAAAAGAGAGTTTTTCTCCCATTTCACCCACTTTGGGCTAGGTCCACACACACCTAGAATAAGAGAAAAAAGACTTTTTATAATGCAATTCAAAAGAAAAAAAACTGTTATGGGCTAGGGTCCTCACAAATTCATATGCTGAAGTACTAACCCCTAGTACCTCAGAATATGACCATATTTGGAGATAGGGCTTTAAAGAAGTAATTAAAGTAAACTGAGGGTAAATGGGTAAGCACCAACCCAGGATGACCAGTGTCTTTATAAGGAGATTAGGACACAGAGAACACATGGCCCAAGGAATGGCCATGTGATCACCAGGGAGGAGGAGGCCATCTGCAAACCAAGGAGAGGCCTCAGAAGAAACCAAACTTGCCAACACCTTGATGTCTGACTTCTAGCCTCCAGAATTTAGAGAAAATAATTCTCTGTGGTTTATGCCACCTAGTCTGTGATATTTTGTTATGGCTGCCCTACAAAATGAATACAGAAACACATACTTGATTTTTCAAACTTAAGGTTAAAACAAAACACAATTGCTCCTAGTGAAAATGTGTCATCCCTCTTCCCTCATCGGCCATCTTCAACCTCGTAAATGTCCTCAAGTCAGAAAACTACCAGTGATCACCTAGCATTCCTCCCATTCTCTTATCCCCTACACACCACCCATCACAACTCTGTTAGTCCTATCCCAAAGTACATTTTGAATCTATCTACTTCACTTTACATCCCATCATAATCAACTTAGTCCCCACCACTATTAATCCACTTGGATTATTGCCAAGGCCTCTCAAATAACTTTCTTCATTTCACCCGCCTTTACTTCAGCATCTTATTTAGTTCAGCAGCAAAAGTAATCTTTTTAATACTTATAATTGTTGCCCCCTCTCCTTGCTTAAACCCCTTGAAGAGTAATTGCAATAAAATCCCTTAATATGACCTATTTGCTCTAGCCTCTGGCTATCTACCACCAAACATATCTAGTGCCCCTGAACTCCATCTACACTAATTTTCTTTCCATTCCTGGAAAATGCCAAGTTCTTTCCTGGCTCAAAGGCTTCACTTTGCTCCCTCCACTTAGAATGTTTTCTCATACCTCTCTTCCTACAGCTTGACCCTTCCCTTTGTTTTCAGTTTTAATAGCAAGTCCTCCATTGAGGCCTTCACTGTCCATCTATTTCAAAGACTTACTCTTTTCTCCATTTCCACCTCTTCTTTATTTCCTTAGTATTTATTACAGTATGAAGTACTTTTATTTGGTGCCTACTTGTTATTTTTATGTAGATATATAGATATATGTATACACATAGTTATTATTAGAAGTGGGAAGACAGCGTTGAGTGGGTGTTCAGTAAAGATTTATTGAGGAATCTTATAGAAGATCTGCTTGGGACACCTGGGTGGCTCAGTCCATTAAGGATCTGTCTTTGGCTCAGGTCATGATCCCAGGGTCCTGGGATTGAGCCCCACATTGAGTTCCCAGTTCAGTGGGGAGCCTTCTTCTCCCTCTCCCTCTGCTGCTCCTCCTGCTTGTTCTCTCTTTCTCTCTCTCACTCTGTCAAATACATAAATAAAATTTATAAAAAAAAAATCTGCCTGCCTTATGTTCATTTCAGGCTAAAGCTGTAATGCTAGGTCAAAGACCAAGGAGATGAGATAACCATTGGGCCTATAAGGCTGGATGAAAAGAGCAGAACTCTCCAGATGGAGGGACTCACTGAGGGACTGAAGTAAATGTGGGCATGTACCTGCTTGACTGAAGACTCTAAACTTGGAAAGCAGGAGTGGGGAAAATAACTAGAGGAGGCTTTTCCAGTTGTCCCCTTGAGGTAGAACCTATGATTTGGTGGCAGTTGGTGACAAATTATATCAAAGTTAACAATAAAAAGATTAATCTTGCCACGCATTCCATTTCTCCATTTTTGGAATTTAGGTTGTTTTAAATTTTTCCTATTATAAATCATATTACAATAAAATTCTTTGTTCATGATTTTATTTGCTGCCTCTTTGTTTTTATCTATTTTTCCTATTATAATTGGGACCATTGCACATAGTCGGTGCTCAAAATAAAGACTTGTTGACTGCATCTTGTATTTTCTTAGGACAGAGTTCAGGTGTGATATAATACAGGTAAATAGGTTAGTACGATGTCTCATAAGGGGGGGCACCTGGGTGGCTCAGTGGGTTAAGCCTCTGCCTTTGGCTCAGGTTGTGATCTCAGGGTCCTGGGATGGAGCCCCACATCAGGTTCTTTGCTCGTGGGGAGCCTGCTTCCTTCTCTCTCTCTGCCTGCCTCTCTGCCTACTTGTGATCTCTCTCTCTCTGTCAAATAAATAGATAAATAAATCTTTAAAAAAATTATAAAAAACAATGTGTCATAAGGAATATTGTTAACTATTGCTGACTGAAATGTATTGGCTCTTAAAACATGACAGCCAAATTTGTTTATAAAAAGGTTGTGTTAATTTACAGTGCTGCCAGCATTCTTAATAAATTACTTCAATAATTTTTTTGAGCACATGCTACAGGCCAAGAACTGTTCAAGATATATGGGATAGAGCACTGAGTAAAACAGACAAAACTTCTTCCTTTATGGAGTTTTCATTGTAGTAGAGAAGACAAATTTATGTATCTATCTATATAACACACCTGACCCTTCAACAATGCAGGGATTGGGGGCTGATCACCTGCAGAGTTGAAAATCCGTGTATAACTTTTGACTCCCCAAAAATTAATTACTAATAGCCTACTGTTGACCAGAAGCCTTACTGGTAACATCAACAGTTAACACGTATTTTGTATGTTATATGTTTTATATACTGTATTTTTACAATAAAGTAAGCTAGTGAAAAGAAAATGCTATGTAAAAAGTCATAAGGAAAATATATTTACAGTACTTTACTATAAAAAATTCATATAAGTGGACCCATGGACCTGCGCTGTTCAAGGTCAGCTGTACATATAGATTGTAAAAGTTGTTGTAAAAGTTATTTTAAAAGTTATCAATATATGACATGCAATATAATAGTATCCATTTGTGTATTATACAATAAAGTATCAGGTAGTGATAATGGATATGAAAGAAAATAAAGCATGATAAGATTCTAGAGGCAGGTAGTATTATGGACAGGGTGGTCAAGGAAGACTGGAAGGGTAAGAGATAGAGACACAAAGGAAGGAGGTGAGGTGAGATCCAGCACAAGCAGTATGGCTGGATGGAAAGTAGCAAGGGGTAGGGACAGGATGAATACCTATTTTAGTGGTCTTTCAACAGTGTGGGCACTATTTTTTCTTTTAATGAAAATAACCCCATAGGTAAAAGTTATTTTACATATCTTCTAATTTAAAATTGTATAATTATTGGTGAGATGAAGTGCTTTCCCAAATGTTTTATACTTTGTAGTTCAGGATAATATTAATAATAATAAAAGCTAATATTTTCTAAACACTTGCCAGGTACAAGGTACTCCACGTGTTACCTTATTAAATCCTCACAACCCAGTGAAATAGGGATTATTAACATTCCCCATCTATAGAAATTATGACTGACAAGTAATTTTCTGTAAAACAGACCATTAATAAATGTCTGTAGGTGTCTTTGGGAGTATAGAAGGACAGAAGTCTGAGATGGTCTATAGCCTCAGGCTCTGAATCCAGAGAAATGAGCACTAGAGACCACACACATCCATCTAATGCTGCTTTTATACAACAAATTTACATTATCCTAATAGCCTTCTGCACCTATACTTGTCTTAAAGATAATCACAGGTTATTTTCTAAGATCTCACACCACAATTTCATAGATTTATAAGGTTAAAACAACATCTAGAAATGTTCTTTCCACTTTTTAATAAGCCTTAAAAATATTCCAGATAGCAATGCATTCATGTGGCAGAGATAGCTGTCCACTAATTCATGCTTTCTCTTCCATAAAGAAGTACCTGGGAACTCAGACAGGTAGTATGTTTCCCAGTCCCCCTGCACCTAGTGTGTAGTTCTTGCAAATGTTATTGGTGTCAAAGTGTTATGTGGCACCTCCCTAACAAGGGTTTTAAGAGGTTCCCTGTGCCTCCATCACACAAGGTTCCTGGAAATCAGTTTCATCACTTAGTGTGAACACTCAATTGCGCTGTTAAAATATAAAAGAAAATATACTGTCATTATGTTAAGTAACTCAAATTTTAGTATTTATTTGTTGCAATATCATGTATGTATCTTAAAGATCCCAGATCCCATAACTTCCCCTTTAATGATGCATTGAAACATCAAGTCCTTAAGGTTAAAAGACAACAAAAGTCCAGGGCAAGGAAGCGATCAAAATAAGATTAAAGTCTGTTTTGTTAGTATCCCCACCACTCCCAAAATTGAAATTGTGCTTTCATTGCTTAAGTATCTTATCATTTTTATGCTTGTTTCTGTAACACACTGCTGTGAGTTGAATTGGATCCCCCAAAGAAATATGCCTAACTCTAAATTGTAGTACCTGAAAATGTGACCTTATTTGGAAAGTGGGTCTTTGCAGATGTAACTCAGTTAAAAACAGGTCATAATGGGGATGCCTGGGTGGCTCAGTGGGTTAAGCCTCTGCCTTTGGCTCAGGTCATGATCTCAGGGTCCTGGGATCGAGCCCCACATCGGGCTCTCTGCTCAGCAGGGAGCCTGCTTCCTCCTCTCTCTCTCTGCCTGCCTCTCTGCCTACTTATGATCTCTCTCTCTGTCAAATAAAAAAAATAAAATCTTAAAAAAAAAAAAACAGGTCATAATGGATCAGGGTGGGCCTTAACCCAATAAATGGTGTCCTTACAAGAGGCAAATTTGGACACAGACACACCACGAAGAACACAATATAGAGATGGAGGCAGAGATTACAGTGATACATCTACAAACCAAGAAATACCAAGGATTGTCAGCAAACCCCAGAAGTTAAAAACGTATGGAGGAGATCCTCTTTTGAGACCTCAAGAGAGAACCAATCCTGCTGCCACACTGATTTCCAATTTCTGGCCTCCGTAACTGTGAGACAATAAATTTGTTTTAAGTTATCCAATTAATGACATTTTGTTATGGCAGCCCTTAGAAAATAATAGACGTACATATTTTAGCACAGGCATTTCCTAATCTGAGATAGATTTTTCAGTGAGATAAAGAAACTTGGCTTATTGAGGAATTCTTCCTGAGTTCTCAATATTCACTCTGGAGTCACAGGTTCTAGCAAAGTCTAGCAAAATTTCAAGAGTGCCTCGTTTCAAGTTTTCCTCTTCTTAAAGAGACTGCTATGAAGATTAATCTAGGAAAGCCAGACTTCGTTTTTATGAAGTGGGGACTCCAGTCATATGCACAGCTTAATTTTCCCTGAATGAAGGATACCCTACACTAAATTTATCTTTCAGGCAGAGCGCAATGTGATGGCCGCCATCACGACAGGAGCCTTAACTGGTGGTGCTGATATATTACTTCATGCCAGTAGGTTCAGTCATTGCTATGAACGTACACCTTCAGATTAGCTCCAGTTGAGGCTAAGGGTAAAATAAAAGACTTCACCCGCCTTTATATTCGTATTTGTAATGTTTATCTGCCACTTCAAATTCTCCTCGGAAAAAGGCAGAAGGAAATAACAGAGACTGAAACCTATGAGCAGAAAGACAACCAAACCAGAAAACGGAGTCTTCTTCACTAAAATGCCAATCAGCGCGCCGAAACTTTGTTGCAAGACACGCCAAACACCTCTACTTGGCTTTCGCAAACTTCGGCATTTGGCGTTTTCCTCTCAAAGCAACGCAGAGCCGACACTGCGCATGCGCGCGAGTCGAGGTGCCCTGGGAGGATTCCGGCGCAGGCGCGCGGGCCGGGAAGTGGGCGGGCTCGCGCGCGTGCTCTGTGGTTCACTTCCGGCCTGCCCCTCCCCCTCCCCGCGTAGCTACCTTCCCCCTTCTCCCTTCTCCTCCCCAGTCTCTTCCCCAACTCTCCCCACCCCTCGCGCTCTCCGCCCCGCTTGCCTCCTGTCCTTCCCCGCCCGCTCCATCCGGGTCGCTGACGGCTGTCTCTAGACTGGACAGCGGTGGCTGCTGCTTTTTTCTGGGTACCCGGTAAAGTTTCACAGGAGCCGGGGAAGGGAGCTGCGGAACAGCGGAGCAGCGGCACCGACGCAGGAGGAGCCCTGGTGTTCGCCGCCACTGGCTGAAGAAGGAGGGTCCAGGAGCTGGAGACCTGCCTCAGCTGCCGCGCTGCCTCGCTCTCTGGGGAGGCGCCGCCCCCCGTCGCCCTGGGCTTCTCCTGCCTTGAGGGGCTGGGTGAGTCGTTGCCCCGGTGGGTTCGGGTGCCTGTGACGGCGTTAGGGAGGGGGCAGGCCGGACTGGGCGGGTTCAGGCCGGCCTGGCGCTGGGTGCTTTCTCAGCGCTTCCTCGGGGTGGGGGGCGGGGGACGAGGACTTTGTCGGTGCTCTCTGGCTGGGGGGCTGAAATGTCGCACCTCCTTGGGGAAGGGCCTCCCTGGGACTGAGGCCCGCCGAAGTGGGGAGTCTTGTCGCCTGGCCTCTTCGGCTGCTGCGAGCGGGCGGCTGCCGTAGTTGAGTGATCGGCCCGCGGGGTTGGGTGTGTGCAGACGATTTCACTCCCCTGGTTCCTCTGGGCTGATCTGAGTGCACGTTCAGGGGATGATGGGAATAAAGTGCTTCTCATTCCCCTACCTGTTGCTGGTGAGAGGACGCCTTTCTCATACCTCTGACTTTTTAAAGAAAAGGATGATAAACGATGGTTAAACCTCATGCGCTGAAATCAGAGGTATTTTTCAGTCCTCTATTCTTTAAAAAAAAAAAAAAATACGGCTAGACAATGCAGAACTCTCGGGAACCATCGAGATCCGATGTCCCCAAAGAATAAAATCAAACTTCTCTGAATGGATAGGTCATGGGATGGACAGCTTTGGTAATTGCTAGCTCGAACGTAGGAAAGTTGGATTTTGAAACTTCTCAGGTTCTGTGTAAGGAATGTGAATGACTGCAACGGGAATAAGGCTGACTTCCTGTAATTGTTATTTAGTAGCGTGTTGTGTTTAAAAGTCTGTGTGGGTTTACAAGAAGGGTACTCTGATACGTGTCTTTACAAGGGAAGAAATATTCAGCGTACTGGAAAGTTCTACAGATTTCGCCACCAGACTATCAATGTCCCATCCCCCATTCCTGTTCTTGAAAAATCGGCAGTGCTAGGGTTGTTTGCAGTTTTTTCCCATTTTCAAATACTTGTCATAGAGGTATAGATAGATATAGATTGCCCAGGGGAACTGTTTTTCTGTCACGGTTGCCATTCGTAATAGAAAATGTTGAATTTGGGGGACCATCTTGATACTGAAACTCCATATTTTGTTTTGTGAGTATATAATTATGTACATTGACTTAGTTTTAAAATTAAATAAGTGGTGAGGTCGGAGTGTTACTGTTTTGATATATAAAATACATTTTTTATAAATAAAAATATTTATAAAAATAAATTTTTACAAATAAAAATGTATTTTATAAAAAATACATTAGACGAGTGTCTTAAGATTTGGAGAGAACTATACTTTTCTTTATGGCCTATTAGTGTGAATAATTGGAAGATCATTTAAATTGTGGGAAATTTAAAGTTTCCATTATTGGTTTTATTTGTTACAAATAACTTCAGTTTGCTGATACAGAGGTAGGTATTAAAAGGTTTAATTATGTTGTGACTTGAAGGAGATTGCAAGGTTTTATGTTTGTGTAGTTGGCAAAATTTTTCATTATGTGTCTACTTGATTTTGGGGTTAGTGGATGGAAGTTTTATTTCTTGCTCAATAAAATGATTTAAAGTGAAGCAAAAATTAATATCAAAGTACTTACTATTTCCATTAGATTAGTCACAAGATAGCAAAAAGTCAAAACTGGTTACTATGTTCTAAATTTTACAAAGAATTACAGAGTGAAATTTTCTGTAAATGTTTCTGTGTATTTTTAAAAATCAACTGCTTGGTTTTTGAAACTGGGTGATAGTTATGTAGTGTATTATAAAATAGATTTCATGTTTACTGTGTAGTAATTATTGTAGCATAGCACTTGAAAGAACACTTATACATCATGTTTCCTTTGAAGTCATATTAACCTTTTTGTATCTCCTCAGACATAGGTATACCTCCAACTTTCCACTGTTTGAGAAGGAAGTTTTTTTATTGAAACTGGAAGACCAAGAGAATTACAAACATGTTGTGCTGGGGAAATGCATCTTTTGGACAGCTAGGTTTGGGTGGAATTGATGAAGAAATTGTGCTAGAGCCCCGAAAAAGTGACTTTTTTGTAAATAAAAAGGTCCGAGATGTGGGATGTGGACTCAGACATACTGTATTTGTTCTGGATGATGGAACAGTGTACACATGTGGATGTAATGATCTAGGACAGCTAGGTCATGAAAAATCCAGAAAGAAACCAGGTAAGTTGAAAATTTTTTTGTCTGCTCTTTCTAATAATTATGTCATGTAAGTTTGAAATGTCAAGTAATTTCTCTAGTCCTAAACCCGTATGTTTTTTTTATCAAGCTTTAAAAGCAAACTAGGAGTTAAATACATCCTTTACACTTGCATGTTTCTAAATACTTCATTATCTTGTGGTTTTATTATTTTAAACTACTGTTGTTATAAACCCTTATTGTATGAAGCTTCGGTTTCAGAATATAATTATGGGTGATGTAAAGCAATAGAGAAAACCAGCATGCCACTTGGATACCTTTTCTCTTGGACAGAGTATATAGGTATAGAGCATATAGAATGTAGGTCCTGTGTAATAAGTACTATCAGCTACTTTGGCAGATTTTAAAATGCATAATTTATTGTGTTGTTTTCCATACATCAGAAAGAAAAGTAAATAAGATGGAAGCGTGCCTAAAATATATTCTAATTTTTCTGTTCTCCCTATGGTGTATGAAATACATAATTTTATTTGGTTTAGTTTGAAATATCTTTTATTCCCCTAATTTCCAACTTTCAGGTAGCAGCACTAGCTATTAAAAGTTTTGTGACTGTGATTATGTACTGATTTTGTAGTAGCGGTATAAGCCAAATGTAGAATAATTTTTAGTGTAATGAGAATTTTGAGGGATTTGTTCACATGTCATGTTCTCTTTTCCTATATGTAGACTTTAAAATAAGATATTATCACACTTAGAAATATTGTTATGTGAATTTTGCTTTCAATTATGAATACTAAAAGTTAATTCTTAAGATGGTAAATTCAGATAAGACCACAGCTGTACTGATTTATAGTTTCTTCTTTTAACTAACAATAATGGCACTTAAATATTTTCTATGGGATTATTTTTCTTTACCACTTTATTATTTAAGTGGTTTCTATTGTTAATCTACTTTTGAGAGAATAATGTAGATATAAAATAGTAAGATATTAAAGCATGTTATTCATCTTTCATATCATCTCACCACCATGCCAAACCTCACCTTTCTAACTTGTAAAAACTGTAGTTTTCATCCTTTCTTTGTTGGTAGGGTCTTAATCTTTTCCCTTCTACCTAAATTTGTAATTTAAGTCTTTCGGATGAATGGTAGCAATCCTTAATACAATAGGTTTAATTATTGCAGAACTCAAGGTAAAGGGGCAGCTGTCTTGTACTCTGCCTCACTAAGAATATTTTATGGAATCTTACCAGAATTTCATAATCTCAGTGATTGAGGTTGTCATGTGTAGACACGAATCGTAATTTATTGATATGTATTTACTGTCACTGCTTCAGAGGCAGATGTATCCTTTACCTTTTTTGCTTAGCTTGGAATGCTACCTCACATTAAAATTGTCATGGTTTTGGGGCTTTTTTTTTTTTTTTTTAAATACTTAACATGCACCACAGCAATAATTGAACAAATCTGTGTATTGCTTTAGTAGTTTCTGAGAGGCTACAGGACAAGTAAAAAGTACAAAGCCAGCGTGTATAAATTGCCAGTATAGTTACTGAAATTTACTAAAGTTTAAATCTTTTACATTTTACCAAGTATCTGTTTTGTGTCCAGGACAAGGATAGAAATTGTGCATTAATAGTATATGTGTTTAACAGCTTTTAATTCAGCGGGTAAGATTCTGAGAAACTTAACTAGCCGTGAGAGGGTTTTTTGTGGTCATGTTGACATTGTGATGATTGCATTGTGACATTTATATCATTGTATTGATTCATCTTGGAAGCATTATTTGGTAATATAAAGGTGGAAGGGTGGGTTTACCTAATTTACAATACTTCTTCAGGATTGCCTTATTGTTCAGGGTAAACTTACAGACTAGAAAAATGAAAAAGGCATCAACTTTGTCTTTGAAAAATTTGGAGCCTGGGTTGGGAGTTGAGGCATACATAAATGAAAATACCTAGAGAGGATTGAAGGTTGACATGACATGATACGTCCCTTGAAACTGGGAAATTTAAATGATGGGAAGTGTCATTGTGGGGTAGGTTAAAGATTTCTGGGAGAAAATGAGGTCTTAATTTTAACTCAACCCTTCATCACATAAATAGCCAGAAAATAAATCTGGAGCTGAAATAGTTTAGTTTTAAAGGAGAAGAGCCTGATCTTGAGAAAAGGTTTTTACTGGAAGTCCACATTCAATGACACATTGAAGTTTATCCGAGAGGTAGGAGAAAGTAAAAGTTTGAAAGGAGGTAGTTGCTCTGATAGGGACTTTTCTTTTAAACTCAGTTTTTTTTTTTTTTTTTAAAAGATTTTATTTATTTATTTGACAGACAGAGATCACAAGCAGGCAGAGAGGCAGGCAGAGAGAGAGAGGGAAGCAGGCTCCCCGCTGAGCAGAGAGCCCGATGTGGGGCTCAATCCCAGGACCCTGGGATCATGCTGAGCCAAAGGCAGCGGCTTATCCCAGTGAGCCACCCAGGCACCCCTAAACTCAGTTTTGATTTAAAGTTTTTGAGTGGAAACTTTTAATGTTTTTAACTAAAATTATTTCCCTTGGGAAGAATTCTTTAATGATTTAAATGTATTCCTTCCTCAACTTTTTTTTTTTTAAATTTGTGAGTTTGAGGACTGAATTAAGGAGTTCTTATTTAATTGGTTTTAAAGTTTCCAGTTAATTGAATGAATGAATGAATGAATGAATTGAATTTCTAAGACTATGTAATAAACATAATTCATTTTATCAGGCTTTAAACTGACAGCATACAGAAAGGAGGGAGCTAGGAATTAATTCCTTGTAGATAATGGCTTTATAAGCATACTAAATATTCTATAATGAAGAGTGGAAGAGAAACAGGTGGCTTCATTCATTAAGGATAAGCTATTCTTCAGAGTTATCATAATGTACAGGAGGACTCAGGCTTACCGTGTAGTAAATAGATTCAGCCTATGGCCTATTGGGAGAGGTTTCCATTCTGAAAATTTTAGGAACCACATGGGAAAGATTCACCGATACCCTTTATTATACACCAAGAGTACAGATTGTGTCCATGTTCATCTCCGTTCTCTTGTATATGTATGCCCCTTGATATCACTTCCAGCTCTTTCTGATTATTTCTAGAGGAGTGAACATCTGTTTCACTTCCATGTATGTATTTTTCCTTCATAAGAGTTTTTCAAAACTTTTTTAGCTAGTGGCTCTAAGTTTTCTTAATTTGTAGCTAAAGGTAAATATATTTGATCTTTAATACGCTAGACCAGTCCATCTAAATAGTTTTATTTTTGTATTTCCTTCCAAATTCACTTCTGAACATTTTAAGATAATGTATAGGTGGTGTAGGTGGTGTACTTTTTTTTTTTTTAACAAGATCATTTATTCACTGTATATTCAATCATAGATATTACTCTGTAACCATGGTCCTAATGTTTTGCACATCTATTTCCACTTATTTCATGTTAGAAATACTACTAAATATTTTATGACCATAAATTTGTAAAATAATGTGATATAGTCCTCTTAAAAATGATTGTTTTAATGGTCTTTTGTGGTTTACAGAGTTCTTTCAGTTAGATTATCTCATTTAATCCTCACAAGTTCTGTGCGGTAGCTAGGGCAGGTGTTATAGTCCCCATTTTATATATGAGGAAAACTGAAGTAAAGTAAGATTTAAAACACTAACAATAGTAGGCTAGCAAATGTTAAGGGAGCACTGTGTATCCTGTGGTTTTACCTTTATCCCATGAAGGTTTTCCCATGCCATATTTAGTAGAAAATAAAATATTTATTCACGTAGGAGTAAACTAGTTTCCGTCAGTATTTTAATGTACTTCCAAGGGTTAAAAAAAACTCTTAAAATTTTACTCTTTTATAACTATGTTATACAAGGAGGATGTATTTTATTATCTCTTCCCTTTTGATGTATAAATTCAGAAGGAAATCATTTTAGGAACTGTATAAGAAGGTTGAGAGTCCTATTTTCAAGATGTAATATGCCAACATAATCTAAAAATTCAAATATATGTATTTCATTCCTGAACTGAAGACTAACTTGATTAGCAAAGTCAGCAGCAGAAAACGTTTTTAATGTATAATAAAATTAGTTGTAGCTTATGCTCAACTCTTCTACAGAAGTTGTAAAAATCATGAGCATTGGTTTTTTTTTTTCCCTGTATCCCAAAGTGGTGATTTCTACTGTTGGGTCAGTCCAATGAAAGCATTTTGGTCACATAGCAGTAATTACTTGCTTGCCTTTTTGCTACATCATTTTCTGATTTGCTTTCTCTGTTCATAAAACATAAATCTATAAATGAACTTAAAAAAGTTGAAATTTAAAAATAATATAGGAAAATAAATGTATAAATACGTGAAATAAAATTGTTCACGTAGATTAAAATTACCAAATTATCCCACAGGTTTTCTTACTGAACCAAAGCATATAATACCAGAGAAGCTTATTATGTTTTATAACTCCCTAATTTTCATAATACTTTCTAAGGATGAGAAAGATGTGGATGATATGAAGACTTGAAAAAAGTAATTACTTGGGTCAGGAGTGGAGACTTGCTTTGGACACTTTACTTTGAGGAAGGTTAGTGCCCAAGAATCACAGTGTCAAGGGTAGGGAAAAAAAATCATAATGCAAACAGATGACTACTGTTAGAGAGATGTATAATAATACTTTACTTTGTGTAGGACCCTACATCTGAGGAATTTCAAGAGCATTACACAATAACTCATGGTTCCTTTCAAAATGCTTGTGACACAATTTGCAAGAATTATCCTCATCTTAGGGGATAAATTTACGGAGAAATGGCAGCACAAGTTGGTAAGTAACTTGTCAAAACAGCAGGTGACTGGTGAACATCTATAAATTGAATCTGAAAATATAAGTCTACCAGTCTCCTACCTTATTCACTAAATTGTTCATATGTTTAGAATTATTTACAGTAATATCTTCTGTTTGAGGCAGATCAAATACTAATTTGTTTCTTTGCCATTTTATGTGATGGCCTGTTGAAATAAATCATTATTTTACCAAGATGCTTGCTTGTGTTACCACTTTGGTGTACTTCATTGTAACCTTGTGTGGTATGAGGAATACTTAAACGACTATGGTAACACCCAGTCCTTTCTCTTTCTTCTGTTATATATCATATTCTACTTCCCTTTGTTGTCTAATGCTTTGCTGTGCTGCTATCCAAGATCCATAGTAACTACCAGATGCAATTGATTTGGTGTCAGCATTGGAACTTGGATTAGTTGTATTAAGTGCCATGTAGCTCTTTGTAGGATGCATTGGTTTGATTAATGCTTTATAAAACCTTTAATCCACAAAGAAGACAATGAAAGAAGTAGATGTCTAACCTGAGCAGTTTGACAAATACAGGCTTCTTTAGGAGATTTAGAACCAATGATTTTTTGGTTTGTGTTTGGTATATTGGGTTTTGTTTTGTTTTGTTTGGATCTGATTCCTAGTGAACCACTTTCCTTGAAAGAATAGGAGTATGGTAGATTTCAATTTCCCAGTTTGGGGAGTTACCGGGAATCCTGTTGCGGGTGAAAGCTTAGGTGGTCTGGTTTCCATCATCTCCTTAGTAAGTGTTCTTAGGGTTCTGTGTTCCCAATATGTCATACAAATGTGTAGTACTATTAAAGCTCATTTCTTACAGACCCCATGTACTTTTAAAATTGCTTTGAAGAAGTAAGTCTCACTTCATAGATACTTAGTTTTCCTAGGCTTCTAGAAAGCATATCAGGTACTTGGGTATTTATCAGGTACAGGTACATACATATTAAAGAAAACCTAATAGAGGACATGTATTCATGTATTGTTGCAAGGGCTTTTTGTGCTAGTATTGTGTTAGTGAGTAGAAAAGTGGGAAGCATTAATGAAGAAACCATATTAAAGGGCCCATGATTTATCCTCATTCAGCTTCTTTGGATCTTTTTCATGCTGATGAAATTAAGAAGACAGTAGTTATAAAGATCTATTATTATCTTAATGAATTGTGATAGTTACTTTACATGCAAGAAAAACCTGTGCTGTGTGTAAATGTGTTTTTGGAATTACTATTAATAAGGGAAGTTTCTTGAATATTGGTGACTCAGTCTTCAAACTATAATATTTGCATGGAATTATGCTTTTTTCTTCAGTTCCAGGATGGCAGAAGTTTAGTTGAGCTTTTGTTGGCCTTACAGAAAATGCTCTAGAGTCCTTTAATGTTATGACATTATTTAAACTATCCTAATTATTTTTTTATTAATATCTGAATTTAGTTTCAATTTTTTTTCTTTTGCTAGGTGTCCTGCTATTCTGAAATAACACATTTTTAGTAGTTCATAGTTTTTTCTAATTATAAAAGTATTTCATGTTCTTGGTAGAGAATTTGAAAAATACAGGCAAGAAAAAATCAACCATAATACCATCATATACAGAGAAATACTATTGTCATTTAACACTTTTTCTGTACTCCTACATGTTTGTGATCACAGACTGAGAGTATATTTTTATATCTCAATTTTTTGTTTCAGTAATAATTAAATAAGTATTTCCCCATGTTTTAAAATATTGTTTAGGGATATTGTTAATGATAGTTTAGCACTTCATTTTAACGTTCCAAAATTTGCATTCTCCTGTTTTTTGGAATTTATTTCCAGATTTTTGTTATAAATTATGACACCATGTGTTTATTTCAGTTCAGTCTTTATTTGCTTCTCTTTTAATTTCTTTAGGAAAAAGAATATCTTTAATTTTAGCAAATCTAGAAGAAACAATAACTGAATTTATTTAAACAAAATTAAGCATAGTTGTGCCTCACCCTGCAAAGTTGATAAAGCTAAGAAGATAGTTGTAAATGAAAATTTTAAAAATGTATTCATTTGGCAGGCTTTTGAGTATAATGTGATGAATATCATTTAAAGAACCAGAAAGGAAGATGAAACAAGTGCAGAAAGAAATAGAAATGCATATAAAATGTGCTAAGTGTTATAAGATGCATAAACAGATTACTGTGTACAGAGGAATATTGTAACCATTTGGAATGGAGTGGATTGCCTATAGAGAAGATAGTATAGTAACTAGAAGGATATGTAGTATTTCAAGGAGGAAAGAATGAAGAGCAGTACTTTATAGGTAAAGCAGCTCAAATGGCAATTGGCAAATTGGAGGCCTATTAAAGGATGAGTAGTCCAGTTAACTAAAATGTCTGAGAATGTGAGCAAGAAGGTTAGAAACGTAAAATTGAGCTCAGATTATTGAATTAATCAAATTAGAGAGCTTGAGTTTAATTTGGTGGATATCCACTGATAGTTTCTAATGAGAATTAACAGGTTTTATAAAGGAGGGGAGAGAATTTAGGGGTAAAGAAATCGGGCTGTTACTGATGGCCCTTTAATACAAAGGAGCAGTTATATCAAGATGAGTTTAGGGAGGCAGAAAGAACTGACAGGCTTGGTCCCCACTTACTTTGATAACAGTAAGGTAAAGGGGGAGCCAGGTGTGATCCAAGGTTGAATCAGTAATTAATAGAAATGTGGATTCCAAGGAGAGAAGGAATGTTAGAGAAAAAATACGATGAGGTGAATTTTGTTTGGAACTTGGTAACAATATTCAGTGATCAACAAATTCAGTACTGTAAGTTGGGAGAAAGATCAGCGCTGAAGGCATGAGATGTTTTATTTCCAGTTTTTTTTTTCTTCTCTTCAGTACAAAGTAGGCTAGCATTTCAACTCTAAATTTCTCCCTGATTCCAGCCTATTTACTTGAGTAATTAACAATCTGTCAACAGTACTTAATTTTGTGTTTTGTGGGGACTATTTAAAGCACCTGGTGATGTAACACCTTTGTAAAATTGAAATATTTATTTGCCAGGTACCATCTGATAGCTCACTCATTTGAATTTTATTGAGAGGTTCATTTGCTTATTTTTGCTTAACTGACACAGACTCGCTAATTATGCGTGACTTGATTCCTTCCAGGTTTTACTGGAAACAAGTTTTTTTTTTTTTAAACCACAGGATGCAATCACTACAAGTTATTTTTGATTCCAAGGAGAGCTGAAATAATTGTTAATATATATTGTATATGCACTGGCATGTAGGCAAGAGCTGCTAGAAAATGTGTCCTCAGATATGCTGTTGCTTCTGTGAAAGGGATAAGGGAATGGGGAAGGAACAGCATAAGGCTATAAGAGGAGCAGAATTAGGAGCATCTGAAAATAATAGCATGAAAATTTAGCTGCTTTACCTGTTTTGAAGAAGCTTGTGATTTTTTTTTTAAGTATGGCATGATGAAAGTAGAGCTTAGATTGCTTCCCACAGTTGGTCCCAAGTATGTATTAATTAATTAGCGCATGTATACTTTGATTTTTGATCTAGGTATTGCTTACCTATAGATTTCATAGCTAGGCATTCTAACAGAACAGACATAATAGACCTGAACTTATCTTCTGGAGAGCAATTAGGTAAAAGCCTGACAGGTTGGTGTTACCAACACCAACATAGTTTAGTGAATATAGGTCTATTTCTACACTGAGTTGGGGAGTTGAGTAAGCCTCTGCAATTGGAAATATAGAGGAAAGGAGGGAACACATTAGAAGTTGGTGTGACAGTGTAAAGGGAGAGGAAAGATAACAAACCTCATTAACTAGAGAGAAATTTAACAAATATTTTTGGAATATATTATTTAGATACTGGAATGCTGATATTTAAAAATAATAATGGCAACCACCATTATGTGCCAGGCACTGAGCTAAATCCTTCAGACATTATCCCAGAATCATAAAACCACTCTGCAAAGTACATATTAGCTCAATCTTGCTAGTGAGGGAAATAAAACTTGAAGAGGCTAAAAATTTGCCCCAAATCAAAATTTAAATGTAATGAAAACAAGAACCAACTAGATGTTACCACTGAAAGAAAAGACACCATTTATAATAGCAAGAGAAAGATAAAATGACCCTGGAGTAACCTAAGAAGTATGCAAGACCTGTATGAAGAAGACTTGAAAGCATTTGAGGGACACAGAAATGTTAGACAAATGGGAACCATGTTTGTTAAGTAGGAATGCTAATCTAAGTAAATCTGTCGACATTTTCTCTAAAATTAATTTGTCATATTAAGGTGATCCTAATAAAAATACCAAAGTGGTTTTTTTTTTTTTTGAAGGCCCTAGATGAATGGATTCTCAGTTCTTATAGAAAAATAACCAGGAAAACTATGAAAAATAAGAGCAGAAATATGTAACATACTTTATTTCATTTTTTAAAGATTTTATTTATTTATTTGAGAGAGACAAAGTAAGAGAGAGCAAGTGAGTATGGTAAAGGGCAGAGGGAGAACCAGACTCCCCACTGAGCAGAGAGCCCAATGCAGGGCTTTATCCTGGGACTCTAGGATCATGACTTGAGCCAAAAAAGACAGGCACTTAACTGACAAAAAGACAGGCACCCAAGTGCCCCAATATGTAAAATATTTTAGTCTTAATAGTTACAACTGCCTCACAAATAGATGTATTAAACAATATAAAGCCCAGACATAGACCTAAATCACATCAGTGGAGAAAAATTCAGTGGGGCTGTTAATAAATGATCTTGGAAAAAAAGAGCATCATCTAGGGAACAAAGAAAATTTGGATTATTCCCTCACACCATGTATATATTTGGATAAATTCCAGATGAATCAAATACTTAAATGTAAAGACTAATGATAAATCTGCTCAAAGAAAACATGGACAAATTTGTTTATTAACTTGGAGTCAGGAAAGCCTGACAGTTGTGAAGAGGCATATCAAAGCAAATTATATGAAAAAAGTTGGTTAGGTAGAAATCACTATAAAGTTAAAAGACAAATGGGAAAATATTTGACTCAATCAAAATGCTAATTTCTTGTATAGAAAGCACTCTTAGAGATTGACAAGATGAAAAGAAAATAGTCTAGGGGTGTCTGGGTGGCTCAGTGGGTTAAGCCGCTGCCTTTGGCTCAGGTCATGGTCTCAGGGTCCTGGAATTGAGCCCTATGTTGGGCTCTCTGCTCAGCACGGAGTCTGCTTCCCCCTCTCTCTCTGCCTGCTGCTCTGCCTACTTGTGATCTCTTTCTCTGTCAAATAAATCTTTGAAGAAAAAAAGAAAAGAAAATAGTTCAGTAGCAACACGGTCACAGGATATGAACAGGCAGTTCACAAAAAGGGAAATATAAATGACTCTTAAATGAGCACTCCTCAGCTTCATTCATATTAAGAGAAGACTACACTGAGGTACCATTTTTTTTTTTTAACCTAACAGGTTAGCAAAAATCTTTAACTTTGATAATAGAATAGCTCCTTCAGCCCCAAACCAGGGTTTTAGTGTCTAAGGTTTTATTACTAATGGTCATCTGCAGGTCCAGGAGCAGATGGCGCTCCTGATATTGTCAGGAGGTCAGCAGTCATCTAATGTTATGTTACAGTGCCTACATCATTCACCTCACTTCATCTCATTGGTAGGCATTTTATCATCCTACATCCTCACAGAAGGGTGAGTACATTACAATAAGATGTTTTGAGAGAGGATGAGACCCCATAACTTTTATGACAGTATGTTATAATTCTATTTTATTATTGTTAGTCTCTTACTGTGCCTAATTTATAAATTAAATATTATGTATGTATAGAGAAAACAGTATATACAGTATTGATTACTGTCTATGGTTTTAAAATGGAACCCACTGGGCCTCAGGATATATCCCCTGGGAATAAGGGGAGGGGACTGCAATATCCTCTGTGGTGAGGCTGTCAGTGAAGAAGTATTCATAGATTGTTAGTGCAAATTGGTAAACACTAGGAGGGTGTTTTGCAAACATATGTTAGGATTGAAATGCACATGCCCTTTCTTCAAGAAGCACAAGAATATAGCTCTTGCTCTGATGGCTCCATTTGTACTTGTGCAGGATGGCTCATTGACATATTAAACTACAACATTGTTTATAATTGCAAAACAATAGAAACAACCTTGTGATGGTCTGTTGGGAACTGGTGAAATAAATTGTCATTTCTTCAGTCAGTGTGATGTAATGCTATGTAATTGAGAAAAGAATAAAGGAGTTTTTCGTGTACTAATATGTGAAGATCTCTAAGATATATATATAAGATATATATATAAAGATATATAAAAAGAGTGAGGTATATAACATTTTATAGAAAACTATGTATTAAATAAAATATGAAAAAAATATTTTTATTTGCCTACACATACATTTAAAACACCTTGGAGGAATACATATATCTAATAATAGTGGTTACCTTAGTATAGAGGTAAGATAAGGGATGAGAACTAGGTTGAAAAAGGATGATGATTGGTAGACCTAGATTTTCACTGCATACCTTTTTTAAATTTTAATAATGTAAATACACTATCATTATTTTTAAATAGGCTCTGGAATTAGAGTGCTTAGATCCAGGCTGACTTCTTAGCTGTGTTTTCTTGGGCACATTGTTTAGCCTGTCTGTGCTTAAGCATTTATTTCTGTTAGGATAATCATGCCACATTCTTAGAATGGTTGTAATGGTTAAGTAAGGTAACACAGTGAAAAGAATAGTGCCTGGCATGTGGTGAGTGTTCTCAATGTTTCTTAAAAGAAAACTGCCATTATGTCTGGTGGCGCAGTTGGTTAATGACTGTCTTTAGCTCTGGTCATGATCCTGGAATCCCAGGATCCAGTCCCACATGGGGCTCCCCACTCTGTGGGGAGTCTGCTTCTCCCTCTGACCCTCCACTTTCTCATGCTATCTCTCTCGATTTTTCTCTCAAATAAATAACATCTTTAAAAAAAAAAAAAAGAGGGGCGCCTGGGTGGCTCAGTGGGTTAAAGCCTCTGCCTTCGGCTCAGGTCATGATCCCAGGGTCCTGGGATCGAGCCCCGCATCGGGCTCTCTGCTCAGCGGGGAGCCTGCTTCCTTCTCTCTCTCTCTCTGCCTGCCTCTCTGCTTACTTGTAATCTCTGTCTGTCAAATAAATAAATAAAATCTTTAAAAAAAAAAAGAAAGAAAGAAAACTACCATTAATATTAGAGTAGGAATTTAATTTTAGGTCTGTCTTACACCAAAAGTGGGCTATGTGCTGTTTCTGTTTTTGCCTTTAGGTAGACAATGCACATCTTTTATTTTAAAACTGAACTTAAGGCATTTATTCCACAAACATGTCTTCCTACTATGCCCCAGATATTGCATTAAGCATGAAAATACTTCTGTCTTCTGTTACCTTGTTGGAGCTCATATTATGCCAAATTTTCAAAAGTATGCCAGAATTTAAAAAAAAAATTATGTTTGTGATGTTTAGAAGAAATGCTGTATGGGAACAAGATATAAAATGAATTGAATTCCTTTACCATCAGACTTTAGAGATATAGTGGATACAGAAAAATAAAAGAAGTAAAGATCCTTTATTTCCTGTAAGAAGCACATAAATGTTAGAAGTTAGATATATCATTATTTTCAAAAGTTTATTCAGTGATGAATAATTAGAAGATATCTTAGTCCATTCAGAGTGCTGTAAATTAGTATGGTCTGGGTGCCTTAAATAGCAGATGTACATGTCTCATGGTTCTTCAGGCTGGGGAGTCCAAGATCAGGGTGCTAGCAGATCTGGTGTCTGGTAAAGCCCTGCTTCTTGGTTCATAGAGGGCCACTCTCTCCCTGTATCTTCACATGGCATGAGTGAGCTCTCTGGGAAAGGTGCTAATCTCATTCATGAGGGTACCACCTTCATGCCTAATCACCTACCAAAATCTCTACCTCCTAATACCATGGCATTGTGGGTTAGGATTTCAGTATATGAAATTTGGGGAGATGGAAACATTTGGTGTGTATAACAGAAAGTGTAGTTTGTGTACTTACATTTTGAGGAACATAGACACTTGAATAAATTCTGCTTATTCACACTTTTAAATTCTGCTCCTCCTAGAATGATAGGCTGTTTAAAATAAATGCATTTGGTTACACCTTTCTATTCTTACTTTGCATTTATAGTTATAACACCCGTCTGCCTAAATAGGGTATCCATAGTTTATATGGTGTCTGACTATAGGAAGGAGAAAATCAGGAAAGACAAATATACATATTTATGAAATTACAAAACTCATAAAAATGTGGAGAAAAAGAAACATTTTAAATGGAAATGGTTATACTGTAAGTTAGCTATGTCCGTCTCTCCAAAATAAACTACAAAACAACTCTTCCTTGTTTATTAATGTTTCTTGAACTCACTTAGGTTCAAACCTTAGATTCACCTTAGGGTCTGCTTCCTAGCCCATAACATCGACATTGACTGAGTTGTCAAATCTTACTGATTGTTTTTTAAATAACTCTCCTGTCTTTTCATTTTTTTGGTAACTGGCTAAATATTTGATGTTGAGCTAGTTATTTTAAACTTTCAGGCCCTTAGGTTCCTCTTATCTCAAGCTAAAATTCCTTTGTTTTCATTCTAGTTAGACTGTTACTGTCTATGCAGACTGTGGCAACAGCTTTCCTACTGATCTCCCTGCTCTAGTTCATCTTTGTAATTCTGGATTATTCTTTCTACGGCATATTATGTCTCTGTCTCTTGAATATTGCCCAGCTGAAGGACTATCCTACATCTTTATGATCACTTTTATAAGGATTCAAGTCAAATATTTTGTGTGGTATCAAGCACAGTTACCTAGCATTCAGTAAACTAATAAGTTGCATTTCTGTCTTCCTATTGCACAGAATTATTTGGGTAAAGATCTTATCTACGATGTCAGTTCCTGAAGGGTAGAAGCCTTTCTATATCTTCATTACGATAGTGACAACACTGGTACATACAGAAGGGACCCAGGAGTTTGTTGAATAAACACATGATCATTGTATTTTATTGGATGTACCATAGGAAGAGAAGAAAACTATAGTTTTGGGGTTTTTGGTTTTTTTTTTAGGATTTTATTTACATATTTGACAGAGAAAGCACAGGCAGGGGGAGCGGCAGAGGGAGAGAGAGAAGTAGGCTCTCCACCAAGCAGGGAGCCTGATGTAGGGCTTGATCCCAGGACCTTGGGATCATGATCTGAGCTGAAGGCTTAACCACCTGAGCCACCCAGGCACCCCGAAAATTATAGACTCTTAATGAACTTGATGGCCATCAGTGATGTTATAACCAAAATTGTAAAATTTTAAATTGTAAGAATGTACATGTTGGGTATAGTATGGTTAAAGTCAGTGTGACCGTAAGAGGACACAAGAATGAAGTTGGAAAAAGTTTATTATATTCAGATTCAAGAGAAGGGGAGTCACATGCTGCACAGCCATAGGGGAAAACACTAGGGTAGTTAAGAGGCAGAAGACGAGAGCACAGGGGAGATCTTAGATCATGGCCTTCATTGGGGTTTCCTTGGTAAAGGCATCCTGGGCAGAATAAACAGTTTGGATGGGCTAATTTGGTGAATTCCTCCAGGTTTGGGCTGTAGGGTTGGTTTTTAGTTTCCCGCTACCTGGCCCTGGGGTGATTTAGGGTAAAGGAAATAGTGGCTTGGTGTGTGAGTTAGATATAAGGAGATAGGGACTGGTTGGTATGCTTATAAAAGGCATGCTTGTGGGCCAGTTGTTATCTTTAGGAATTAGCTAGCCTTGGGGAGGACCATCTCTTCTGGGGTCTCTAAGCCTCCTGCTCCCCAAATGTCAGCCTCAGGAATACAGAAAACAAGAAAATATAGTTAATGTGATTGGTCCTTTGATGAATGGATGTCAGATATATAAGAATCTAAAAAAATAGTAAAAAACTCTGATAGTATATTCTGAGGGTTCATTCTTGCTGGTCTTGAAAGCAAAGCAGCTATTTGATTGATACTATATTTATATTGGGGTCTTTATATATGAACTTCTTTTCTCCTCAAAGCAGTTAATTTCAGTGGTTGCCAGATATCCAGAAAGGTCTTTTAATTTTTTAAAGATTTTATTTATTTATTTTTTTTTAGTTAGTTAGTTAGTGCAGGTTGGGGAGGGAAGGGCATAGGGAGAGGGGGAGAGAGAATCTCAAGCACTCTCTAAGCTGAGCACCGATCCTGTCGGGGGGACTTGATCTCAAGACGCTGAAACCATGATCTGAGCCAGAATCAAGAGTTGGATGTTCAACTGGCTGATCCACCCAGGTGCCCCCAAAAAGTACTTTTCTAAAGAAAAAAATGTTAAAAAAAACCCCTAGGTATAAAATTTTAAGTATATTTTAAAAATAAATTCTTGAAACATGACCTTGTTATTTAATATTTAAATATTAACAAAGGGATGGCAGATCAATAAATAGGGAAATGTTTATATCTTAGTGCCTTTATCTGTGAAGTAGGGGTGATGGTACACCTGTCTTACGGTATTATGGGGATTAAATGAGAGTAAATAAAGTGCTTAACACATTGCCAGGCACATAATAAACTATGTATGCTATCTGTACACCTGTATGTAATAAAATATATAAAAGGCGTACAAATTTGTGAATATCTGTTACAACGAATTTTATAATTTAATTAGTTCTGTCTCCATAAGAACATTATTTTATTGTGAGCTGTCAACTAAGGCATGTAAATTACTTTATGTTAACTTTAGCTTTTATCAGGGAACTCATTAAGATGTTTTGGTGACTGTGGGTTATACCATTCCATATTCCTATTGGTGGTGATTTTAGAGAAAAAACATTTTCATGTAATTTTTGTTTTCATTTTTATTTAGTTTAGATGTTTAGTTTTATTAATTTGTTTTATTATCATTATATGCATTGTATTACAGTTCCTTTAAAAAGTGTCAGTGAACGGTAATTTCACTGTAGGCGTAGAGTAGTACATGCCTTGAGTGAAGTAGCCTTTTGGTTATTATCTCTGTAATAAAATTAGCACTGTGGTTATTTAAAGGGGGAAAAAACACTCTGAATTATTTATCAGTGCCATTCCCTAATTCCAAGTAATTAATGTCTTCATCTTTAAAAAGTCAAATCATAAAATGCATCAACTACACATATGGTTCTTTAAACAATTAAAGAATAGAAGAAGAAAAAGCCACTTGTAGATAACCAGTATTGACAATTTAGTATTTATTTTTTCAGTATTTTCTCTGCATATATATTGGGGCTGGGTGTGACATTTTTTAAAATAAGAATGAGGTTATACAAATTTCATACTAATGGTATTGCATAAACTTTAAATTTTTAGAGGTGGATTTTAAGTGTACTTTCCATTGCTCTAGTTAAGAGTTTTGAGAAATTTGGAGAGAGGGGAAAGGAAACCCATATTTATAGCAACTAATGAGGATTAGTAGGACAGAATTTTGAAACTTATGCTCTGGCAGAATTAAACTTTTAGTAAGAAGTTGAAATGGTGTTTTTTTTAAATTAGCTATTTAGTAAAGTTTATTCCTTGAGACCTCAGTTTTTAGTTGTTACCGAATTACCGTGCTTGTTGCTATCCATAACAGTATTGTTTTTTATTTTTTATTTTATTTCTTTTAAAAGATTTTATTTATTCATTTGAGAGAGAGAGAGCACAAGCAGGGGGAGAGGCAGAGTGAGAGGGAAAAGCAGACTCTGAGCTGAGCAGGGAGCCAGACGCAGGGCTTGATGCCAGGACCCTCAGCCTGAGCCAAAGGCAGACGCTTAACCATCTGAGCCACCCAGGTGCTCCTGACAGTATTGTTTTTTAGACATTGATAAACCTGAACAACATCAGCAAAGATTTTTGTTCTCTGTATAAAACATTGATGGTTGTTCAGCCTCTGTTGGAATCCGTTTTCTTTTTTTTAATTAAAAATATGTGTAGAACTTCATTAAACTTGTTGACGACATTAAGAATTAAGGTTAATTGTGGCCTGGGATCTTGGTTGGTAATTGTACTTTTATACCAGATAGTCTTTGATTTATGAATGAATTATGTAGGGTCCTCTCCTAGCTTTTGGTGGTTTGCTGTCAGTCTTAGGATTTCTTCATATGGTATTCTTCCTGTGTGACTGTGACCAGAATTCCCCTTTTGAGGATTAGAGGCCTACCCTACTCCCATATGACCTCATCTTAACTAATTATATCCTCAGTGACCTTGTTTCCGAGTAAAGTTGCATTCTGATGTACTGAGGATTAGGACTTAAACATATACATTTTGGGAGAACACATATCCTATAGCAAGATTTTGAGATCCGTAGGTGAAAAGAGGATACAGAGTAACATGGTAGTGTTCAAATTTTCTTCAAATCAGCTGTTTTAGGATTTTGAATAAGCAGCTTTTAAGAGATGATAGTTATGTTACTAATGTTTCCGTAGTATGTAGTACCTTTGGATCCAGGAGGCAGTACATTCCTTTTTGTTTTTTGAGAAGACAGTGCATTCTTTACTATTAGTATTTTTTGTTTATAAGATTCTCAGAGCACATTATTGATTATATCTTTTTTTTTTTTTTTTAACATTCATTTATTTGAGAGAGAAAGCTTGCACATGCAAGTGGGGTGGGGGCAGAGGGAGAGAATCTTCAACCTGACTTCCCGCTGAGCAGGGAGCTCACCCCTCAGGGCTTGATCTCAAGACCCTTGAGATCATGACTTGAGCTGAAACCAGGAGTCAGATGTTACTGGACTGAGCCACCCAGGAACCCCTTGCTGGTTATATCCTAGTATCAAGTTTAAACCCTGGTTAGCAAAAATACTGCTAATAGACCATCTTGTGTATTTTGTGACTGGTTGTCTAAGGTGAAGTGTGTATGTTTACTGTTATTAAATCAGCCTTGGTCAGTCAGTAAATATTCACAGGGATTTTATGGTCATTCCTGGACACACACATATGCTGAACTGCATTAATAATTGAGTCTCCTGATGTCCACACTCCCAGCTGAGGTTCAACAGAACAGTGCTCTGCTTTCTTGTTTCAGCTCTCATACTGTAAACAAATATCCTTTTTGCAGTATATTTAGTCCCACATATTTTACATTTTTATACTTTTTTGGTGATTTCACTGTTTAAAATGACCTCTTGAGTGTAGTACTAAAGCTCTATCTGGCGTTGTAAGCACAAGAAAGCTGTGATATGCCCTACTAGATAAATACATTGAAGCATGAGTTATAGTGCTGTTGGCTGTGAATTTAATGTTAGTGAATCAATATGTATTAATTATAAGATGTCTTTAAGCAGAAACACACATTAAACAGGTTACGTGTTGATCAGTTCATGAAAATGTGATCAGAGGCTTGCAGGAGCCTAACCCTGTATTTTCCCTGGGGGTAGTGTTTCAGTATTTGGAAAATAAGTATTTGTGGTGAGTTTATAAACATAACTTTTGTCCTATAATGAGAATTGATTATATTCTCAGGTAGACTAAAATAAACAGACTAAAATTGTAAGTGGAACAGTGATGGGGTTTCCTAGAAGGATGGTGCCATGAAATAAATCATCAACGTTTAACAGTTACTGTTTTCTTCATACATTGTGCAGAGTTTTATACTAGCTTTTAAGAAAATGAAAGAAGTCTCAAGTCACTGTCTTTGTAGCTTTTATTCCTCCTTTTTTATAGCTTTCATTGAGTACAAATGCAAAATTGAGAGTGCAAGATTTTTTATTTCTGTCCATAATGACAAAATTGATGGAGGAAGATGTTTCACAATTACTGGACAAATCACAAGGTGAATGTAGACCATCACTGTATGATAATATGAAATTGATCATTTAAGTGTACTCTTAAACAGTGAGTCTGGAGATAGTATGCTACATGAACTCTTAATATATTTCTTAGGTCCTAAAGGAAATAGGATGTTTTTATCCAGTTAGTTATTCAATAGGAAGGATTTTATCATGTAACATTTTGCAACAGAACCTAGATCTATCCTGTATTGCTAAAAGGATGTGCAGCTGTATTCTTTTACAGTATTTGTGCCACAAAATTTATTTGACACAATTTGTTTATGAACAAATGCTGAAGTCAGATATATATCCAGAGGTAATTGGGAGGAAATAGAGATGTTGAAAAACGGTCATTATGTTGAACATTTTAATTGGTTTTTATGTCTAAAAGTGGCTGTATTTACATTTATGTAGTAAAGATGATGGCTTTTTCCTCCTTACTAAAATGGTGCACCATTAGTTTTCAAATATACTGCATTTTTACAATGTAAGTATAAGGACAACCAGAAGTAATGATGACCTAGGACTTAATAGAGATGTATTTAGAATATATGTGCTATCAGTATTTACAAGATAGATATGTTACATCTCTCTTGTTCTTTATATTTTGTTTTTGCTCCTGTCTCTGAATAACATATTTTTTCTTTCTCAAGGTAATCTCCACCACTTGTTTTCTTTGCCCTTTAGTGCCTCCCCAAACTAAATGTTCTTTGAGCCATAAATACTCATATGAACACAGTGTTACTCTTCTCAAACTTTATATGAGCATTTGAAGCATAAAAAAGGTGGAAAGAATAACACAATGATCAACAGTTAACACTTACCACATATTTTATCTGTTTTATATTTTTTAGAGGGATAACTTCTTTTCTGAACTATAGTTGACTATAATAATCATATGCCATTATTAAAACTTGAGCATGAATTTTAGCATCATACGTTCATAATTCCAACATTTTCTTATAGCTTCTCTTTATCAAGGGAATCGACTGTTTAATGGGCTTGCTTGGCAAGTTTTTCTTTTGCTCTCTGTCCTCTAACTTATATATTCATACTAATTCTAATTGAAGTGAATTTAATTCCCACTTATTCCTCCTTTTTCTCTATTAATTTTGCTTTGAGAGTCAAATGTAGCTTAATGATTAAAATTTGGTAGCATAGTACCTGGTACATAGCAAATAATGTTAGCTATTGAGTTTGGTATGAATTCTGTTTTCTTTCTCAACAGATGGCATCACCGAGTTGCGCTTAGTGAATTTTTTGTTTGTTTGTTTTACTGGGTTCATTTATTCTTCCTTTATTCTTGCTTACCGTTTACTCTCTTTTCAGGCAATCTTGTTTTAAGCATTCATCTATGTAATTTCATTAGGTTTGAAGTGTCTTAGTATACCACTGATCTGACTTTCTAGTATACTAGGAATGGGGATATTGAGGATATTCGTTTTAAGGAGCCATTGGAAAAAACAGTAGTTTGAAAGATTTGTACAGGGATGTTTTGAGTTTTGTGTGTTTGTTGTCTGAGAAGCCTATATTAAATGCTATTTCTGGGACATATAACTGTTATTATGTTTCTTTAATCGTGTGTTTTTGAAGTAGCTATCCATTCTCAGAATAGGTATCTCAGTAATTTGATGGGACAGAAATTCTGAAAGAACCAAGATTATGTGTCTTGAATTTTTAGTATGTAGAAAAAAATTAGAGTTCATGTTGGTTTCAAAATGAAAACATTGGTTTTAGTACATGGCTTTAACTATTTCCTCTAATGTTGTATTTAATTAAGTTTTATTTTTTGTTTGGAATAGACACATATGTACATGGTTCAAAAATCAAGGTAATATAAATACACATTGGGAAGTTTTGCTCTTACATTTGACTACTGTATTTCCCCCTCTACCTGCATCACCTGTAAATATGTTTATTAGTTTTTTTGTATATCTTTTTTAAATTTTTTTATGTAGCTATAAGTAAGTATAAATATACTTATTCTTACTTCTTACACAAAAAGTAGCAAATCATTTAGTATTCCACATCTTGATATTTTTTTCTCTTTGCTTATATACTCTTGAGGTCTTTCTGTATCCGTATGTAGAGTTTCCTTATTATTATTATTATTATCTTGTTTGTGGAGCATAGTATTCCGGTGGGTAAATGGAATCTTTTACTAATGGATATTTGGAATATTTCGAGTCTTTTCTTATTATATACAGTACTGCAAATATAATACACATTTTCACACATACAAACAAACACATGTACACATGTGTATTTGTACTCTACCTTCCTGGGTTCTCTAGCTGGGGCCTGTCTAGACAAAAGGCAGATTAACAAGAGAAAAATAAACAAGTTTATTTATTTTTTTTATTTTTTTAAAGATTTTATTTATTTACTTGACAAAGATCACAAGGAGGCAGAGAGGCAGAGAGAGAGGGAAGCAGGTTCGCCGCTGAGCAGAGAGCCCGACGTGGGGCTCGATCCCAGGACCCTGAGATCATGACCTGAGCCGAAGGCAGAGGCCCAACCCACTGAGCCACCCAGGTGCCCCAATAAACAAGTTTATTAACACATGTGTTGAACTTACACATGGGACCCCAACACATGTGTTAATAAACTTGTGACGCGTAACTCAAGGGATAGAGCATGGGCTTACACAGAACAAAAGAACAGGAAATTTTTAGAGAAGTAACAGCAAAAAGGATTGAATTTCTGGGGTGGCAATTGTGGGAAGGTAAATAGGTGGGGAAACTAAGATAAGCGCTAGTTAGGAAAGTTTGTAATGTAGGTTTTCCTCGTGCCATCTCTGAGCTGATAAGAGTTTGGAGTTGTCTCTGGTGATTAACTTCTGTTCTTTCTAGTAGAGTGGTGGATACCTTCACATATTTATGTCATGATTTTAGGCAGTAAGGAGAAGGCAGAGAGCTTTTCTTGTATCAATTTATACTTAATGTCTTTGAGCTCAGAACAATCCTATGCCAACGTGGCATATTCTGCTACCCTTTAGTACTTAGGTACTTAGGTAGGATATTTTCGTGGAAATGGAATTCGTAGGTCCAGAAGGTAAATGGATAGGTTTTGTTAGGTATTGCCACATTGCTTTCCATAAAGATTGTTCTGTTTCGTACTTCTGTTATCAGTACATAAGCATGCTTTTTTCTCCAACAGGTTGTTAACAAGCTTTGGAATTTTTATGAAAAATAGTATCTTGGTGTGATTTTTATTATAATCATAAACTTTGTAAATTAATAAACTATTTTTTAGAGTGGTTTTAGGTTCACAGCAAAATTAAGCAGAAAATAGAGTTCCCATATACCCCATCCCCATATATACACAATCTCCCCCACTGTCCACAGCCTATCCACAGTGGTACATTTACCACCATTAACAGACCTACATTGACGTCATCCAAAGTCCATGGGTTCCTTAGGGTTCACTCTTTGTGTTGTACAATCTATGGGTTTTGACAAATGCATAATAACGCAGTATTATACAGAATAGTTTTATTTACTACCCTAAAAAATACTCTGTGATTTGTTCATCCCTCTCTTTCCCCTAACTTCTAGCAAACATTAAACTTTCTACTGTCGGGCGCCTGGGTGGCTCAGTGGGTTAAGCCGCTGCCTTCGGCTCAGGTCATGATCTCAGGGTCCTGGGATCGAGTCCCGCATCGGGTTCTCTGCTCGGCGGAGATCCTGCTTCCCTCTCTTTCTCTGCCTGCCTCTCCATCTACTTGTGATCTCTCTCTGTCAAATAAATAAATAAAATCTTTAAAAAAAAAAAAAAACTTTCTACTGTCTTCAAAGTTTTGCTTTTTCCAGAATGTCATGTATTGGAATCATAGAGAATGTAGCCTTTTCAGATTGGCTTCTTAGGAATGTGCATTTAAGTGTTCTCTGTGTCTCTTTTCATGGCTTGATAGCCTATTCCTTCTTATTGCTGAATAATGCTCTATCATCTGGATGTACCACAGTTTATTCACTATTAAAGGCTATCTTGGTTGCTTCCAAGTTGAGCAATTATGAATAAAGTTGCTGCAAACATCTTTGTGTAGATTTTTGTGTTGACATAAGTTTCAGCTCTTTTTGGGTGACTATCAAGGAGTGTGATTGCTTGATCATAAGATAAGAGTATGTTTAGTTTTGTAAGAAACTACCACCCTGTCTTCGAAAGTGGCTGTACCCTTTTGCATGCTCACCAGCAGCGAATAAGAGTTTCTGTTGCTCTCTATCCTTTCCAGCAATTTGAGCCATTTTAATAAGGTGTTTAGTGGTATCTCATTTTAATTTGAAATTCCCTGATATATAATGTAGGACATCCTTTCATAGGCTTACTTGCCATCTGTGTATCTTGCCATCTGTGTATCTTCCTTAGTGAGGTGTCTGTTCAGTTCTTTTGCCTATTTTTTCATTGGGCTCTTTATTTTTTTATTGAGTTTTTAGAGTTTTTGTATATTTTTGAATAACAGTCCTTTATTAGATCTGTCTTTTACAGATATTTTCTCCAATTCGGTGGCTTTTCTTATTCTCCTGATAAATGTAAACGATGCTTAAAGGTTAACCCATGTGGAAAAGTATAAAATTGTAAGTGTATGGTTTTATAAATTTTCTAAGTCAACATATTGACTTCTAAATGTAGTTTGGATTTGCAGTTTTCTCATCAATGAGGTTGAGCATCTTTTCATATGATTAAGAGCCATTTCTGTTTCTTATTCTCTGAACTATCAGTTGACATCTTTTGTCCATTTTTCATTGAATTAATGGTCTTTTTTTTCCAACTATGTCTGTAAAAATTGGGAAGATTATTTCTTCAAGGTATGAATAAAATTTTTTTCCCCTGTTTTTCTGTTAGTCTTTCCACTTTGTTTTTAGTTTGTTTTGCTATAAGAATTTTCTCAAATGGCTACATGGAATCTCTTCCTCTTTCCTTAGCTCAGGATTTAGTGTTAAGTGTTACTGTCTTCCAGAATTCTTGTATCTTAAGGTTTTAGTAAGTATCTCATGTTCCCTTGGGGCCTTTTGTGTATCTTTATCTTAGCATTTAATCACAGTTCTTACCTCACCTATTTTTCTGTAGACTGGAAACTCTTTGAGGACTAGAAATAGTTTATTCTCATTGTGTCTCCAGTGTTTGGAGCGTAAGGGTATACAGTAAATACTAAGTGTTTGGTATGAATGATTATTGTTTCTTTGTTTCTTGGATTTTGGTGCCTTTGATTGTATAGCCATTGCTATCTAATTTAAGTACTCTTCATTTGCTGTTGAACTGACAAGTCTTATTCATTTGTCTTGTCATCTTGTCATTTTCTGCTCTTTACTGTATTTCCTTTGAGGATAGTCTTGGAGATACATTGACTTAGTTCTGGGGCCTCTGTGAAAGAGAACAGATCTTTTGAGTGTTTTACTTCTTTCTTCATAATTAAGATTTATGGTACTGTTTTGATGTAAATAAATGATGTTATACTTGTAAATCCTTTTTCCTGATTTTTTTTTGGGCGGGGGACAATGTGTTATATCTTGTTCTCTTTGCTTGTTTTGTATGTTCCTACAATATAATTTCATTAAAAAACATATGTACAAAATATCTACAAATAGTAAAAGATTAGTATAATGAACTTCCACATACTGTTCACCAGCTTCACGAGTTAGTAACTCATAGTACTTTAAGGTGAGTACTTTAAATAATATCATTGAAGTTGTATAGATTCTTAGAGGCTATCTAGGGCTAACCTCCCACCCCAAAAGGCAGGGCTGTAATTCAGATAGAATGGGAGTTTCTCTAACCATAGGGACTTAAACTTTTCTGATGCAGTTGGTTTCTTTACTGAACAGCTGCATTTCTATATTGCGCTTAAGTGTGCTTCAGAAGAAATCCTGATTGATTTCAGTTTAACAACTCTTTAGCATGAGGCTTTCAGTTTATTGAAGACAGAAATTATAGTTTTCTTAGGCTAAAAAAAAAAGGGTTCATTTTAAATGACATGTTAAAAAAAACGTAGTCGTAGCAGTACTAAAAAACTGATAGACATTATACATCTTAAGGAGACTAAGGAAACAATTTCACTTTCTTTTCTGGTTTGTCAGTAGCTACTGATAATCTTATGAAGGACCAGTGTTTTA
The DNA here is from genome assembly GCF_902655055.1 of Lutra lutra. Classification (NCBI taxonomy): domain Eukaryota; kingdom Metazoa; phylum Chordata; class Mammalia; order Carnivora; family Mustelidae; genus Lutra; species Lutra lutra. The sequence continues at coordinate 30,598,879 of NC_062291.1, read as the reverse complement.
AATTATTTTCTGATTTAAAACTTGAATATATTTTAACTACATATGGGGTTTTTATTTCTTTCATGTTAAAATGGCAGTTCATAAAATAAAACCTGTTTGTTATGGTTACATTGCCTTTCAGTTCCCTCATCATATCTAGTAGATGCTTTATTTATGAGATCTGTAAAGAATTTGCTTTTTATCAGAAGTTGCTAATTCAGATTATTTCATTAATTTCAGAATCACTCCATAGCAGTGTATGTCAGTTATTTCCTTATTAAGTAATTTGGCCCAGGATATTTAAATGATTCCCTTTTCAGCTGGATTCTTCTGTTACTGGTTATGGCTTTGAATGAAGAGCCTTTCTGGGAGCAGCTTTATAAACCTTTAACTTCTTCCCCAAAATGTTCAAGTCACTGTATATCGTATTTACCACAGTGAGAATTTTATATGGCACATACTTGTTAAATTTTTCACAGTAACTACTGTTATACTTAGTCTGTATTTTATCATTTTCTTAAGCTCTTTTTTTGTACAAGATGAAGATTTTTACTCTCATTGGTAGTTCAAAACTAGAATATAATGTCTCTTTTCTTGATTTCTATAGAGCAGGTTGTTGCCCTGGATGCCCAAAATATCGTAGCTGTTTCATGTGGAGAAGCTCATACATTAGCACTAAATGACAAGGGCCAGGTGTATGCGTGGGGTCTCGATTCTGATGGACAGCTTGGCCTGCTAGGATCAGAGGAATGTATCAGAGTACCCAGGTAACAAAGGTGACCAAAAAGAGGTCTTTAACAATCTTTTTTAATAAATTTGTTATCTAAGTTATTCTGCTTACTGTGGGCAAGTAAGAGTTGACATCTAATTACTTCTCCCTTTTGAGTTCTTAAGGAATTACTAGGTAGGTTCTGGCCTTTAATTTGGGCTGAGTGCTATTTTTTATGTATTACATATTTTCCCCTAAATTATTTATGTTTGTAAAGAAATGGGATGGGGAATATATACTTTACTATAACTATTGCATTACTAAAATTTTTAAGCAGTTTAGGCTAATTTAAACTACTGGTTCTATCTTGAGTACCCCAGCTGTTAAAATATTTATTAAATATTGGTTGGTTGCATATTTCTCTATCTTGTTTTGTATTGTTTTTATTGAATATAGAAGTCCCACATGCTTAATGTAAAAAGATTCAGTCACTTTCCAATTTTTTAAAAAGCAGTGGCCACAATTTAATTTGTTACTCACTAATTCATCATAGAATTATTTCAAAATTAAATAAATGCCTAGTCAATGTTGTGTAGTCTTAGAGATATACATAAGGCATAGCCATTGTTTTAATGCTGAAAATTTTAAGAGCGTGAACATGTTTAGGTAAAAATATACAGATTTAAAGAAAAGTATCCAATTTGTTTTAAATACATAAATAATACAGTAACTCACGCTTTGTTTTTTAAATTATACAAATTCTTGCTTCCTTAAACTCTTGTTCTTTCTTCCTAGTAATAGTTATAGGGACAAAAGAAAACTCTCCAGAGAAACAAAGGTATTAAACTAATTTTAGATATAAATCTAGGTAGCATTATTTTTACACACATTTAGATATTTTGTTTTTAACTTAACATTGATTAATGTTTGTTTTGGTTTAAGAAATAGGATGTAACTTACTAGGATAAGGAAACGGAACACAGGAACTAATAATATTTCAGAACAGAAACTCTTTATTGTTAGAAATGAGTTTTTTTTAAACTAGGAAGGGTAGCTAGCTAGTTCCTTTAGTAAGCCTATGACCTTTCCTTGTATATGTTTATTGAGAACTTAAAAGTATTCGTTTAAGTATTTGCTTTGTTTTAATTTATGAAGAGGATTTTTGGTCTTTAACATTTTATATTTGTTTTAGTAAAAATTGTGAGTTGGACTTTTGGATATATCATACTCACATGTTTCCTTGATTGATCTTGTAATTAAATTCTACAGAAATCCCCAAATTTCTTCCACTTAATTTCTTTTTGTTTATAACAATTTAATAACAAACACAACTCCCATTATGCTTTTAGTATCTCTTAATGATGGTGTTCTTGGGAGAAAATATTTTTTCCTTAAGCTAAGTAAATTGAATTTTTTAGTCATTTCAGTTTTGCTTTATTTCAGAAAATGGTAATTTGCAACCATATAGCTATTGGTAATAATACAAAGCATTCATAGAAACATAGTGACCTCACATTTGTCATATCTTCTACTGCTTTTATTTCGTCCCACAAATAGCTGTTGTAGAATGGGATTTTTTAATACAAAATTCTTAAAATTTTGTGTTTTTACAATTGAAAAGGAACCTTCCTGTGAGATTTTTAAATCACCAATCCAGAATCATGATTTATGTCAAAGCTTTCCAATTTCTTTTCTATTTATTCCATTGGTTTCCTAAAATCATACTGACATTTTTGTTGCTCTTATACTTCTGACATTTTGTTGCTCCTTATACTTCTAGTGTAAGGGATTTCAGTCAGTAACCCATAGATATTTAGTAAATGGAAAGAAAGGTAACTATAAGAGAATTTTATTATATAGTTTATTTGAACAGTGCCCTTTAATAAATTATGCATTTGTGACTTTGCTGTTTCATAAACCTGGATGGGGACCTGAAAAGAGATCTTATTTGAGTCATCCGGTTTAAACTTGGAAGGTTTTTATTTGCTAAATGTGTATTAACTGTTAAGCTCTGTGTTAAGGCATTTCTCCTGTTCAACCTACTCAGTTTTCAGTGGACTGATCTGATTTCTTATGACATATACATAGTTTTTCTGATACTTTCATGTGTTAAAGGGCAATTTAGTATTTCAGTATATTTTGTTTGGGGCAAATCATGCTCAGAGACTGAGTTTGTCTTTGCCTGACCTCTATTTAACACAGGTTTACTGAAGGAATTTCACAAGCCAGTAACATATGGGATAAAAAACATATTTCAAACGAGTGATAGATAAATCATACTGTTGTTTCAAGCAAGAGGTGATAGTAATAAAAATCAAATTTAGTTTAGGTATACCTTTATATGACTTGATACTAGGGCGAAATGGCTTAGCCAACTGAGAACTGATTTTTTTCCTGCCAGCAGAAAGTAAAAGTCCCCTGTTCTAGAGCACGTTGCTAAGGAAAGATTCATCTAGCAAGTATTGATGGGCAAGAGGATCTTTTCCCTAGGATTGCTGCTCAGTTTTTACCCCTGAAGGTTAAAGTCTCCTCTACTGTGGCTGGCACTGATTACCCTGTCTTTGGAGAGCTATTTAGATTAGCTAAGACCTAAGAGTCTGGGATAGTCCTCACAAACTCTCAGTATTCATAATCTGAATGTCCTCTAGCTAGAGTTTTTCTTCATGCGTTTTTATTGGTGAGACCCCAATAGAGCCCCACAACAGCTGAGCCACTGAGTACATCCAAAACATGAGATTATGACATCCCAACACAACTTATATCCAAACAGTTTAACTCTTTTTTTTTTTTTTAAGATTTTATTTATTTATTTGACAGAGATCACAAGTAGTCAGAGAGGCAGGCATAGAGAGAGAGAGGAGGAAGCAGGCTCCCTGCTGAGCACAGAGCCAGATGCGGGGCTCGATCCCAGGACCCTGGGATCATGACCTGAGCTGGAGGCAGAGGCTTAACCCACTGAGCCACCCAGGCGCCCCAAACAGTTTAACTCTTAAGAACAGTTCCATTTCATCATAAACAAGTGAATTTGAAATCAAATTGATATATGACATAGAAATATATTTTTATGAAACACTGCCAGTGATTTTTTTCTTTTTAAATTGTAGTACCAAACTATTTTTTTCTTTTCTTTTTTTAAGATTTTATTTATTTGACAGAGGGAGAGATCACAAGTAGGCAGAGAAGCAGGCGGGTAGGGGGAGCAGGCTTCCTGCTAAGCAGAGAGCCCAATGCGGGGCTTGATCCTAGGACCAAAGGCAAAGGCGCCCCCCAAACTATTTTTAGATGCAAGGCTTTTTCTATATGCTTAGAGATGTGAGCCAGCTTTGAAATGTTTGCATTCATTTTGAATAAACCATGTAGAAGACAGGAGGAAGCTCAACTATATGGAAATAGATTTTTTAAAAATTAGTGTTTATGGGCGCCTGAGTGGCTCCTTCGGTTAAGCAGCTGCCTTTGGCTCAGGTCATGATCCCAGAGTCCTGGGATTGAGTCCTGCATCCAGCTTCCAGCTCCACAGGGAGTCTGCTTCTCCCTTTGACCTTCTCCCCTCTCAAGCTCTCTCTCACTGACTCTCTCTCTCAAATAAATCTTTTAAAAAATATATAGTGTTTATAATTTTTGTAAGAATGATCAGAAAACTGAAGAGTCACGTTAGGCTGTACTTTTCTTGAAAACAAAATTCATTTTTATGCCAGTAGATAAGGGTATTGAAATTAAGTAACACTTGAAAATGAGAGAAGAATGTAAAATTAATAATAGGTTATATTTGAAACTGTTACTACTTTGTTAATCTTTTCCAGTTTCTAATTTTATTTTTTTTTTAAATCACTACTCCCTGGGGAAAGACAGATTATTCAATACTAATGCTAGTCTCTGTAGACATACTGCATTTCTTTCTTTTTTGTTTTAAAACTATTTAAATTCAAGTTCACATATAGTGTAGTATTAGTTTCAGGGGTAGAATTTAGTGATTCATCAGTTGCATATAATACCCAGTGCTTATTACATCAAGTGCCCTCCTTTAATGCCCATCACCCCTATACCCTATCTCCCCCCACCCCCAATTCCCCTCCAGCAACCCTCAACTTCTTCCCTATATATAAACTTGCTCCTATGGTTTGCCTGTAGACCTCCATTCCTGCCTAGTTATTTCTTTTTGTGTAGGATATATGTTACACCTTTATTTAAAAAAAAAGTTAAAACTAATTTTACTACCTTTTAGTTTGATATAAGTGGAAATACATACTTTCCCATGCAAACTTTAGAAAACCAGTTATTGGTAATAAAATTGTAGTTTTTTTTTTTTTTTTAATTCTGTTTCTTGTACCTGTGCAATAAAAACTATGAGAGGGTGGTATAACATTATCCTTGTGAGAATAGCTATTTCTCGATTATAGAAACTAATTATGTTTGACTTGTCAGCTTGGTCAAAAGTAGAATTTATTTTCTTGACTTCCTCATTTTGAACATATATTAAAATTTTAGATTAAAAAGAAAATGTATTTCTTATGGTAGTGACTAGATTGTTAGTGTAAATCTTTCAAAATTAAAAGAAGAGTTGGTGTTAAGACTTTTTAGATCACTAAGGAAGTTGTGGCTTCACTGGGAAATAGAAAATTGTTAATTATGTTTAATTGGTAAAATATATTTTTAAAACCACTTTATTGAGGTATAATTGACATACAAAAAGCTGTACTTAATGTAAATGCCTTGTTGAGTTTGAATTTGGCAAAATATTTAATGTTTTAGTTCTGAAATTTTTTATTATGTAATGTAAACTTTTTACTAGTCTTTGTTAGCAGTTGGAATTTTACCTTCACAAACAACTGGAAGTGCCTAGTTTATGCCTTTAATGCCCCTGTACATTAAATTGTAAAGTATAACAGTACATTAGCACACATATTCAACAATTAATATATTTTGGCAGACTTCCCAGCGGAGGGGAGTACAAATCTTATTTCCAAGTTTATTAATACTGTTTTCTTAACAAATTTCAAACATCTTTCGAAATACAGTAAAGAAATGATTCAGTTCTTTACAGTGACTCATTTAGTGATGTCATAGCCATTTAAAATGTTTGACATACTTTAAACTTCAGCGAGTTGTTTCAAATATATAAGCAGTTAGAAAATGTTGACCCTAGATGTCTGAATTCTGATTTTCTCTTCATAGTTTTGATTAATTAGGAATCCTCATGTTGTGTATGTGCATAAGTATATATTTTTATTTACAAAATTTATTCTGGCTTATTTTTACTTCTTGACTGCATTCGAATCATTTAAAAAATTAGAGAATAATTAAATACAAATACTTACATTAGCTTTTTTACTTAAAGAGAATTACTTTTGATTAATTAAAAAAATTTTATTTCATTAAGAATTTTCTAGTTTTTTGTCCTTTAAGAAAAATGGAACATGGGGAACTAATATGGTAACTTATTACCATTCAGTATTTTTCTTTTTTTTATTCCTGAAAGCTTAAAAAAACAAAAAAGAAGAAAAACATATCCTCCTTCATCTCCCCAAACCTTCTGTATATTAATTTACATGGAGATGAAAGGAGATTTTTTTTTAAACAGTAATGCCATAGAAGAATACATTTCCTTGTCACTATAGCAGACATGGCTAAAGAAATTAGTATTTATGTTGTATTCCAAGCCTTATGATAATTTTGGAAATGTGGAAGTCACCAAGTATAAATTGTTATGCAAATTTAGAAGTTTTAGGGACAGATTTTATGAACAGTTTAATATTAAAGCTTTAAAGACATTCATAAACTCATCCTTTAACAGTGTATTCATTACATATTTTTTTACCAGGCACTGTGGTAAGTGCTGGGGAGCCTGTGAATGTAAGACACATAGTCTGCATTTATAGAGCTTATTGTTGAGCAGAGTACACTAGTAGTTAACAGTGATAAATTCTATGAAGGAAAAAATGTAAGGTGCTGAGAGTTTAGTATTTGAAATGTCTTATTTGTACTTGATACCTGGAACAAGTTTTTAAAAATAGTTAATATAGTTAAAAAAATATTTAACATAATTCAGTGGTCAGTGTGTCATGTGCCTAATATGCATAAACAGTAACAGTGAATGTTCAGTAACTTCAGCACAGTTGCACATATCCATGTATTTTTTTATTCCCGCTTTCGCATTGCTAGAGTTTGATTTTGCTAATTACAGAAAAAATGGCATTTTGCTACATTTGAAAATCTGAAGGTGCATTGGATCCTGTTAACTTGTTGGATTCTACGAAATTATAGCAGTGCAACTCTCAGGTTTTGTAGTTAAGAACATAAATCCACTAAATAAAAATATTTTTAATACGACAGTATGGAATTAGAGTAACTCTCCTTTCTCCTACTCAAAATTTGATTTGCTGAAGCTGCCTCCCGAAAATCATGGGTATCGACACTCTGGTCAGAACTTGCTCCGGACTCTCATATGGCAGAATCAGGTCAGGTGGCAGTATCAGGTAAAGGGAAATAAGAAACATATGTTTCCTCCCCCCTTCTTAGCTTGAAAACACCCATTCAGGAAAAACAAAATGACCAGGAGAAGGGGAACTGCATAAGAAACACCTGGGATGATTGATGCAGAAATATACTTGATTTTTGTAATGTTTTAAAAATTAGCTTTCAGAATTGTATTACAGTTAAGGAAAAATCAGAAAGGGGGGAAGAAACTATAAAAATATAAGAAAAAAATGCAACGTGGCAGAAATATGACTGACTATATCAGTGATCATAATACATATGAATTGATTAAATTTCTCTAGCGAAGAATTAAGTTTAATATCACTGATTTAGATGTAAAGGAAAAGGAGAGCTCAGAAGGAATAGGTTTCATAATGTGAATTGGTAGCACCACGTGATAAGAATCCCTATTGGTTCTTAAGGAACCGGATAGAGAACATGTATTAAACTAGGCCAAACGCCAATTTTAGACAAATTAGATCATGTGCATTTGTTTTACAAATATATTGCCAGGTTTCACACTTTGAGCTAAAGATTTCTTTTGGTAAAAGGAAATATCTGAATTATAAAAGCACTGTGAGGAATACTTGAGGTGTGAACATAGTTTGCTTAAATTCTTTTTTCAAAGTACTTTCTCATTACACCTCTTAATTTTTTTCACATTCAATTTTGTTTACTGATGTTAGCATAAGTAGTTGGGTAAAATGGGCTTATATAAAAAAGCATGTACTGCTAGGTCAGTAGGAAACTATTTGCACATAGTAAGTAGTCAGTAAATGGCATTAATAAATATTCAGGATCCGTTTATTAAATGGAATTAACTGATTTTGATTTCTTTTCTTATTTTCTAGAAATATTAAAAGTTTGTCAGATATCCAGGTAGTACAGGTTGCTTGCGGTTACTATCATTCACTTGCACTTTCTAAAGGTAAGCATTATTTTTATTTTCTTACCCTTTTCAGTTTTATTACTGGATACTTGAACAGAAAGTCCTTGAGCTTTGTTCTTGAAATTCAATATTGTCCTGGTTCTTTTTGATCCTTTTCATATCCAAATATATTTTAGAATTAGCTTGGCCCACAGACTACTGGGATTTTGATTGGGATTACACTGTTTCTATAAATCAATTTTAGGAAAATCTTTACAGTATTGATTCTTTCAGTTCTTGAACATATTATATCTATTTTAATCTCCATTTAATTTTTCTCAATAGTATTTTGTTGTTTTCTGTGGAGAGGTCTTACACATCTTTTATTAGATTTTCCCCTAGATATGAAATGATGTTTTTATTATTGAATCATTTCGAAGTTATTGCTAGTATATAGAGGTGGAATTGATTTTTGTGTGTAATTGTTCTATAGGGGGAAAGTTACAACTTGTCCTATCTCATTTGATCTCAGACTTTTTCTGAATAAAAACAAGTCCAAGCATCCTACTAGTTTTGTTTGCTGGGTTTGTTTTTTTTTTTAAGATTTTTATTTATTCATTTGAGAGAGCCAGAGGGACAGAGAGCACAAGCAGGGGAGAGGGAGAAGCAGACTCCCTGCTGAGCTGAGAGCCCGATATGGGGCTCGATCCCAGAACCTGGAGATCATGACTTGAGTAGAAGGCAGATGCTTAACCATCTGAGCCACCCAGGTGCCCCTGTTTGCTTTTGTTTCTTTTTTTTTCTTTTTTCAAGATTTTATTTATTTATTTGACACAGAGAGAGAGAGAGAGATCACAAGTAGGCAGAGAGGCAGGCAGAGAGAGAGAGAGAGGAGGAAGCAGGCTCCCCGTGGAGCAGAGAGCCCGATGTGGGGCTCGATCCCAGAATCCCGGGATCATGACCCAAGCCAAAGGCAGAGGCTTTAACCCACTGAGCCATCCAGGCGCCCGCTTTTGTTTCTTACTCAGCTACTTCACCTGCCTGCTGAGGATTGTAGCATGGGTTACTATGTTGGTTTTTACCATATAAAAAAATAAGCTCCAGGAGCGCCTGGGTGGGTCAGTTGTTAATCGTCTGCCTTCGGCTCAGGTCATGATCCCAGTCCTGGGATGGAGCCCCGACTTGGGCTTCCCTGCTTAGTGGGAAGCCTGCTTCTCCCTCTCCCACTCTCTCTGCTTGTGTTCCCTCTCTTGCTGTCTCTATCAAATAAATAAATAAAATCTTAAAAAATAATAATAAAAAATAAGCTCCAGGGGCGCCTGGGTGGCTCAGCCGGGTAAGTGTCTGCCTTCAGCTCAGTCATGGTCTCGGGGTCCTGGGTCCTGGTCCCTGAATCGGGCTCTCTGCTCAGCGGGGAGCCTGCTTCTCCCTCTCCCTCTACCTGCTGCTCTGCCTACTTGTGATCTCTCTCTCTCTCTGTGTCAAATAAATAAAATCTTTTTAAAAAAAAATAAAAAATAAGCTCCAGTGGCTTCATTATTACTATTATTTAATTCATTAAATGTCTAGGCTTACTGTGAATACAGCACTAGGGTCTAGCTGTAGGGAAATATAGGTAAGATGATAGAATAATTTTAGGTCCTATACCATCTAGGGGAGGGGGCAGATACACAAATAACTGGTTTGAGACAAAAATACTATTTTGGTCAAGGTCAAAGTGAAGTGCTATGTGAATGAAGAAAAAAGTGTAATTAGTTCAAATCAATAAAATTATTAATAATAAAGAGGGACTTGGTATTTGATGCAGTTTTAAAAGAATAAAGTATATTCAGAGTTAGAGAAATGTTGAGAAATAGCTAGAGGAAGTGTTGAAGATTGGCTAATGTGATAGTACTAGTAAAGTCGTAGAATTAGGAAAGTATTTTGTGTATTTGAATGTTAGCATATAGTTTTATGTAGATATTGTGAGCGTGGGAGACATAGTGATACTTCAGTTGAGGTAATATGTTACAAAGGCCTTAAATGCCTTATTAAGGCATTTGAATTTCTGTAGGCATTGGGGAGGCTGGCATCCCTGTATTCTTTGTTGTTACTTTGTCAGCTCTTTTTTGATATTTGGTAGGTAGATCCAAGATCAGATTAAACCCAGACGTTTTACTGATGAGGAGGGCAATTTTCTGTCTGGACTTAACAGGGATTTTTTTGCCTTGTTTGTTTGCTTACCACTATATATTATGTTTCACATAATATATAGTGGTAAGCAGTATGCTGCTAGCCCTTATGTTATAGTCATATTCATACAAATAACAGTATAATTACATACTATAAAAAAGAACTGTAAAGAAAAAATTAGGATATTTGGAATATATAACAGGGGGACTGGACTTAATTTAGACCACCAGGGAAAGCTTGCTGCTGGGAAAGAATAGAAATGAACTAGACAAAGATGGGGGGAAAGTCCACACAAAGGGAACTGCAAGTGTGTGAGAAATGGACATTAGAGAATGTAAAGGAGGACAAGTATCACTAGAGTAAGGGAAGAGACGGGTATGAAATGAGCTTGGAAACATAGATTATGTAGAATGTTAACGGGCTTTGTTCAAAGTGCTTATCCCAGTGTCCGTGGGAAGGCTCTGATATCTTTTTTTCAGGTGAGCCACATTATCAAATCTACATTTTAATAATACCTCTCTATATATACAGATGTCTGCTAGTATATGCATAAAATATTTTTGGAAGTACATACCAGTAATTGGTAAGAGTGGTTGTCTCTTGGGTGAGGACCCAACTTCTAATTTTAGAGGGAAACTTATTTATTTTTTTTTTTGAGGGAAACTTATTTTTAAGTGTGTACTATTTTATAGTATGAATTTTAAAAACCGTTATTAGTGTGTCAGTTATTAGTGTGGTTTAATAAAATAAAAAGATGTCTAAAGTTGCAAGACATGGTGATAGTTGAGGGAGCAAAAGTGACAAGCAGAGATGATGAAGAGTGGATCTATTTGCCATATTTTTCTTTAGAAGGAAAACTGTATATTATGTATTGATATATAATAGAGTGATACCAGTCTGTGTATAAGGTAAGAGAAGAGAGAAGAGTATGTCTTCTTTAAGCATGTCTCTTTATGTTTATGGCTCGTGCTACTGAATCAGTTATAGAGTCATTTATTGAGATAGAGAACATTGAGCATAGGTCCAGATATGGGAGGTAAAGTGGGGGGTCATAAATTGGAACACACTGAGCTGGAGGTACCTTTGTAATATCCAAGTGTAGAGGTCAGGTAAATAATTAGATACATGGGATTATTGCTAATAAGAGAGGTCTGGTCTAGTGATAAAATTTTGAATGTGATCAGTATATAATAACTGAGGTCTTGAGCCTGGTTGAGTGCCTTTTGAGATAAATCACAGAATAAAAGTGAGACTTGAGGAATAGTTCTGTCTTAAGAAACATAAGGAAATGAGTTATGTGCCTTACCCATTCATTAGTAAAGTGAGTCAGACTTAAAGTGTACTAATACAGAATGTTGTTCTTGATGTTTCTTTGAATGTTCTTCTATTATGTTTCCAGATAAGAAATCAGCTTAATAAAGGTGAATATGTACTTCCGTTTGATGAGAAGGAGAATGTCCCAAAGTAACTGATGATCTTCAAATGAAATTTTTGGGTGTGTAAGGAAAATAGTTGATTGATTTTATAATTTCTGTTTTACAGCAAGTGAAGTCTTCTGTTGGGGACAAAATAAATATGGCCAGTTGGGTTTAGGCATCGACTGTAAAAAGCAAGCTTCACCACAGCTGATTAAGTCTTTGCTTGGAATCCCTTTCATGCAAGTTGCAGCAGGAGGAGCCCATAGTTTTGTACTCACCCTTTCTGGAGCTATTTTTGGATGGGGACGCAACAAATTTGGTCAACTAGGTCTTAATGATGAAAATGGTAGGTTCTCATTATTTATTGATAAATGTACATTAAAAGAAATGATCTTTTGAGATGGATCAGTGATTCTTAATGTCAGAAAGAAATGTACCCAAGTCTTCCCCGATATGGAGAAGGGGATGAGAAGTTTATTTTAAAAATTCCATTTAATAATATTTTGAAGGGATGGTGGGAGTGCCAATGAATACCATTTTATCACAAAATAAATTCTAGAAAGTATATCTGGAAAAAATCTTTATTGTTAGATGTTCATTAAAAGAAAGTTGTGAAAAACATTACTTCAATTGGTAATCACATTATTGGCTACCATTGGTGGAAAGAGGTTGTAAAATTACTGTGGAAAGTAACATGAAGTGTTAATGTATTTGAGTTTTTCAAGGAACTATTAAAATAATCTGAGTCATTAAAACTTTATTTTGAAGCTTCACTTTTAACATTGATTCTAGAGTTGAAAATAATTTGAATTTTAAGAATTATAATTACTTGAAACAAGTCAGGATCTTGGAACTGATTTTTCATAACTACATTAATTCAGATGCCAGTATCTGAAATACAGGAACTAATTTCATAAAATTCAACATAATTGTCATGACTTAAGTAGACAAAAGTGAGTTGTTGGTCTAGTAACAACTGGTAATGATAAACAAATAATACTCGGAATTTTAAAATATTTTGTTCTGCATAAGAAAAATGTCAGATTAGGACATACTTCTTTTCTGCTACAAAATAGAAAGTATAATTTTCAAGTAATTAAATAGAATCCTGTAAGCTTAATTGTCATGAGGTGAATATAAAGAATGATATTAGAAGCAAATAGCTTTGAAATTCCTTGATTTCTAGTTCTGTAAAGATTGGCGTTAAGGGAGTTTAACACTTAAATTACTTTTTAAAACCCTCCTTTCTTATAGTAGCATGAATAGAAAGACCTGGGAACCCAATTAAGTAGGCTTGTACTACTAAATCTTTGAATCACAGTTAAAATTATGTATCACTGTCTACTGAGCATGGGAAGCTGTAGAGGAAACACATTTTAGAAGAGTTTTAACTTAAAAAATACCGTTAACGTCTCTTGTTGGAATTTTCAGATAGGTATGTTCCTAATTTACTAAAGTCACTAAGAACTCAGAAAATAGTTTATATTTGTTGTGGAGAAGATCATACTGCTGCACTAACCAAGGTATTGTATTCCTATAAAACTTCTTTATTATTACTCATGGTAGTAATTTGTAATTAGTGAATGTTTTCATGGTATTTACATTAAAATTTGAGTGTCATTGATGTCTAAAAAGTAATTTATCTTGAAGACAAGAACTAGATTATTACTTGTCAAAAACAATTTACCTTAATTTTCAATTGTTTATTGTTATGAAACATGAGTTATGATCTACTATTAAATGTGATAATATGTATTAATGAATTTCTCAGCTTTATGTGAAATACTGTTTAATATTTTGAATGAAAAATTTCCTTTTTAGTTTGTCAGACTTGCCATCCTCTGTGTATCAATCCCATTTATATTGTATAACGGCCTAATTTTAACTCCCATTTGGCTTATAAAATACTGTACAACAAGTAATGGAGGAGAATGAACCTGCCTGTTAACCATAGGCTAAGTATTACGCAAGTAGTTATAATGAGCTTTCATCACAATCTTGTTAATGGTTTTAACTCTGTCCTGTAACTTTCTTGGGTATGTCCCATTTCATTACTAGGACTGTGTAGTCGTCTAGTGATTAGAGGTAGAATGAAAATGAACACATTAAACTAGCCTTTGCCAGGAATATTATTTATAGCCATGTTAAAGGAACTGGCACATTTTTTATTAGCTGAATTAGAAATGAAATTTTTTGCTGCTTTATCTTTCTTCATTCTGCATAGTAGATAATATTAGCAAGAAAAAAATTAACTTCTAGTCAGACTTCTACATACACAAAATTGTACACCCTCCCACATTGGGAATTTTTTAATAAGAATTATTCTTAGTCATTATCAAGTATAATGTTCTCAGAGTACTTTTAAAAATATGACTAATTATAAAAGTTGGTTTTTAAAAATTTATATTACTTGCCTTTTAGTAAGGAAGTTTTATCTGATAATCTTATATTTTATTGATTTTTATCATTCAAATTACAAATTAGTCACTATAGTTTTAATAACTTATGTTGGCAAGTTATAAATTGTCATTCTCTTCTGTCATGGGTGGTTAGAAGCAATAAGGCTATATTGAAATAATAGTAAATAATAGTAAAAAATATTTTATATATTATCCCTTAGGGCTATAATATATAATATTATATATTATTCCTTTTATATATTATTCCTTAGCTTTATGGCAGAAAGACTCACAGTGTTAATGCTTATCAAATTCAGCCCTTCAAATAACCACTTAATCTTATTTTCTCAGGATATGTAACTACTTATATCTGTTGATTTTTTTTTTTATTTTAATATTCTGCATTCCTCTTAAGATAGTAGCCAGTGGTACTTGTTCACTGGAATTTTTGGTATATATTATTTCTAACAAAATAAGATAGTTTTAAATATCCTAATAGAAAAATATTTTATTTTCCCTTGATTAAGTTAGAATACAGTTTCGTATCCATATATCTTTTGTTTTTCTGGAAGAACATTTTGCAAATAAATTAGGATTGCTTTATGAAGCAGTTTCCTTGTGCAAAACCTACCTTAGCAATTTAAAAACAGACTTTATAAAAACAATAAACGTAAAGACATACATGTTAATGGGTGTGAACACACTATCATAAAGATGTCAGATTTTTTTCAGGTTCATTTACAAATTCATTATGCATATCACATATACATTTTTTTTTTAAAGATTTTATTTATTTATCTGACAGACAGAGATCACAAGCAGACAGAGAGAGAGAGGGAAGCAGGCTCCCTGCTGAGCAGAGAGCCCGATGTGGGACTCGATCCCAGGACCCGGAGATCATGACCTGAGCCGAAGGCAGCGGCTTAACCCACTGAGCCACCCAGGCGCCCCTCACATATACATATTTTAACTTAGCAACCCTACTTTTAAGAATCTGTCCCAAAGATAGGAAGTTGTATGTGCACAAAGCAGTTTAATTGCCCCATTATTTTAATAGCAAAAGAATGAAAGAATGCAGATGTCTTTTCCATAGCACTCTAGTTAAATAAACTGTAGTAACCACCCAGGACTTGTAAAACAGTATTTACAAGTCTTGTAAAATAGAATGAAGAAGATCTCTATATTATGCTGTGGAATATCTTTAGGATATATTGTTAAGCAAAAAGGTACAGAATAGTTGACTTTTGTATAAGCAGGGATAAAAGATGGATGACCTATCTGTTTAAAGTGGGGGTACTGGAGTCTCCTACAATCTTGAGAAAGAATAGCAAAGCTGGAGCATCAAGCTCCTGATTTCAAGCTATATTACAAAGCTATACTAATCAAAACAGTATAGTACTGGCATAAACAAACACATAGACCAGTCAAACCATGGATAGCCCAGAAATAAACCCACATCTGTACAGTTAACTAATCAGTGGTAAGGCACCAACAACACACAGTGGGAAAGTTTGGTCTCTTTAATAAACTGGTTGTCTATATGCAAAAGAGAGAAATTGAACCCCTGTTTTTGCCATTAACAAAATATAACTCAAAATGAACTAAAGACCTAATGTAAGGCTTGAAACTAAAACTCCTAGATGAAAACATGTGGTGAAAAACATTGGTCTTGGTCATCATTTTTGGATAGGACTCTAAAAGAACAAGTAACAAGAGCAAAAATAAATAGAACTACAAATGAAGGTTTTGCACAGCAGAGGACACAGTCAATGAAACGAAAAGGCAGCCCTATGGAATGAGAAAATATTAGCAGACCGTTTATCTGGTAAGGGGTTAATATCCAAAATATAAAAGGAGCTCCTATAACTCAATGGCTAAAAAATGAAGAATTTAGTTTAAAAATGGGCAAAGGACCTTGAATAGGTACTTTTCCAAAGAATATAACAAATGGCCACCAGGTTCGTGAAAAAATGCTTAATGTTAACCTCACAGTCATCAGGGAAACACACATCAAAACCACAGTGAGATAACACCATGCATCTGTTAGGATGATTATTACCAAAAAAACAAAGGACAGATACTGGTGAGGATGTGAAGAAAAGGGGAATCCTTGTTCCCACTGCTGGTGGAAATGTAAACTGGTGCAAATAGAAAACAATATGGAGAGAGGTTCCTCAAAAAATTACAAATGGAGCTATATGGCCCAGCAAATTCCACTTCTGAGTATATACCTGAAGGAAATAAGAACAGGTTGTTGAAGAGTTAACTGCACTCCCATGTTCACTGTAGCATTTTTTTTTAAAAGATTTTATTTATTTATTTGACAGGGACAGCGAGAGAGGAACACAGTAGGGGAAATGGGAGAGGGAGAAGCAGGCTTCCCACCAAGTAGGGAGCCCGATGTGGGGCTGGATCCCAGGGGACCCTGGGATCATGACCTGAGCTGAAGGCAGATGCCCAACGACTGAGCCACCCAGGTGACCCTGTAGCATTTTTCACAATAGCCAAGAAAAACCTAAGTGTCCATTACCAGATGAGAAAATGTGTGATGTACATGTATATGCACGCGTGCACACACACACACACACACAGAAGAATAATATTAAACCACAAAAAAGAGGGAAATACTTGTCTTTGCAATAACATGGATGAACCTGGAGGACATTATTCTAAGTGAAATAAGCTAGAGAAAGAGAAATACCATTATCATGTCATCTGTGTGGGGAATCTTAAAAAAAGAAAAGTCAAATTTGTAGAAATGGAGGATAGAATGTTGTTTCCCGGGGTCTTGGGTTGGGGTAGCGGAAATGGGGGGAAATTGGTCAGGGGTACAAACTTTCTAAGATGTACAGCATAGCAACTAGTTAACAGTACTGTATTCTATGCCTGAAATTTGCCAGGAGAGCAGATCTGAAGCATTCTTTAAAAAAAAAGCATGTGAGATGATTGGTGTGTTTAACAACTTCTTTGTGGTAGTTATTTCACAATGTATTAGTATGTGAAATCACATTGTATACTTCAGATATATACAGTTTTATTCATCAATTCATCGTACCTAAATAAAACTGGGGAAAAAAGATACTAGTTACAAAAACCATAAATAAAAAAATAAACACTTTGCCATTTCTGTCCAAAAAAGGAAATTAATATTAATTTTGTAAATATAATATTACTGTGCTTTGTATTTATATATGTGTGAGGTATAGGTCTTTAAAGATATATACACATTCATAGGTGAAAGGATTTGATGTCCACCGTTTGCTTTAAAGTACTCTAGTACTTCTTTAGTGCCTTTTTTTTTTTTTTTTGCTTAAAAGTACCCTGAAGAAAAATGGGAGGGGCATTGATGAAACAAGGTTATTTAACTTTTGCTGCTTGTTAAAGCCAAGTGATGGTTATATGATGGTGTGTGTATGTATATATATATATTTTTTATGTATATATACATTTATATATACATGTCTTTACTTTTGTGTAGTTTGAAATTTTCATGATAAAAAGTTTTAAAAAGAAAAATCAATTTCCTTACATAGTCATATATACACTTAAACACTACTAAATGCCAAAAGCATTTAGTATGAATGAATATTTATACTAAATTTAGCATGAATATTTATATTCATAAAATTGTGTATACAGCTATAATTCTGAAGAGAAGTAGTTAAATTGAAAAACCAATTGTGCTTGTGTTAAGCTGTTATGACAAATTACTTTTTTATATATTTAACCTAATCCAGTTGTATAAATTACCATGAATTTTTTAGACTATATATAGTCGACCCTTGAATAACAGGTTTGAACTGAATGGGTCCCCTTATACACAGATCTTTTTCAACAAATACATTGGTAAAGTTTTTGGAGATTGCAACAATTTGAAAAAACTCATAGGTAAACTGTGTAGCCTAGAAATACCAAAAAAGTTAAGTTAGGTATTGTTTATGTTATCAGTAAGGTTTTCAGTCAGAAGTGTAGGCTATTAGTGAAGTTTGGCAGAGGCAAAAGTTGTATGTGGATTTTTGACTGCACAAGGGGTTGACGCCCCTAACCCTGCATTGTAGCAACTGTGTGTTAAAAAGAGCTGTATTTGTGCACTCTGGTTTAATTGTACTCTTTCTGCAGAGGCTTTGTGTAAAAGCATAACTAGTTTGAAAACTGAAGACGATAACCAGTTTTAGGTTTTGTGATATATTACAGGTGATGTACTTGGGATTCAACAAGATCATGAATATAATGACCATGAAAGGCAATGCAAAAAATGATTAGTATCTCTTTAATGATGGCTTCAACTAAATATAATGATAAGAACATAGTTGCTTTTAAAATATGTGAAAATAGCCTGCACTTCTCTTAGGTTTAAGGGATTCTACCCTAAAAAGTCAGTTGTTGTCTGTTAAATTGCAAAGACAATAGAAGAGAAAAATTGACTGCATGTATTAAAGATTAACCTGTTTTCTTAAAGATTATTTTCTTTTATCAGGCCTTCTAATGATAAAGAGTTTTTTTTTTTTTTTTTTTTTTTAAGGAAGGTGGAGTGTTTACTTTTGGAGCTGGAGGGTATGGTCAGTTGGGTCATAACTCTACCAGTCATGAAATAAACCCAAGGAAAGTTTTTGAACTTATGGGAAGCATTGTCACTCAGATTGCTTGTGGAAGGTAAGCTATTATATAAGAGAGTATCTTAGTCTCCATAACACAATTATTTAGGATTTTTTTTGGTCTTCTATTTTTTTTTACACCTACCTGGTCATAAATTTATAGGGAGCAGGTTCTAGTAGCTGAAGCTTCTTTCCATTGGTTCTCACAAAGTGTACTTCTCTGGGTGGAGCAGGCTGGTACTTCAGTTGAATTCAGGTACTTTTTTCTTTGGCTTCCTTTTTGTCTGATCGTTTCCCTTTACATGTTTCAGGAAGCTCTGTCTTGGCTCTCAGAGCGTTTAATGTTTTCAGCATGCACAGAAATTTTCCAGACAAAAAGAATCTTGCCCTAGTTTATTTACAGCAATGCCAGCAACATGCTTGGTAACATTATAGACTTCATTTTGCCATGTTAACATTTGCAGGGCATTCCTATTTGAATAGGGCCTGTGTCCCCTTGATGTCTACAGTATAACCTTTCTTGTGGATTTTTATAAATATGGCCAAAGGAATAATTCCTTGTTTTCTAGAAAGCCTGAAGAACATAATGGGTGTCTTTCCTTTTTCCCTTTCTGTCGGTCGTTTTGCAGATTACTGGAGGATACTAGTTCCTAGCTGGAAGTAGGGATTTTTTTTTTTTAATTGTTAAGCAATTTAGGAATCTAAGATACAAACTTTCTTTCCTAAATGCCTAATTTGCTGCTGAGGAGTAATAGTTAATAGGAGAAATACCTTTTCTACTGATTATTTTACTTTTCTCTATTTGAAACAAATTTAACTGGGTGGGGCAAGATATTAATAATGAATATGTAATACATTGTATATAGCATCACACTTGAAGAGAAAGTACAAATCATCTTTTTTTCTTTTTCTTTTCCATTTCTTTTTTTTTTTTTTTTTTTTAAAGATTTTATTTATTTGACAGAGTGAGAGAGACAGCCAGAGAGGGAGCACAAGCAGGGGGAGTGGGAGAGGGAGAAGCTGGCTTCCCGCAGAGCAGGAAGCCCAACGGGGCTCGATCCCAGGACACTGGGATCATGACCTGAGCTGAAGGCAGATGCTTAATCACTGAGCCACCCAGGTGTTCCATCCACCTATTTTTAACTTAAAGAATGAGAAAATTGAGCAGTTAATTATTTAACACATAAAATTAGTTATTGGTAAAAATTGAATTGGAATACTGGTTCCCAGTTCTCGGGAGTAGATAGAAGAGTCACAACGTTGAAACTGAGCTTCACCTTTGGTGGACTAAATTAGGTAGACTTCCAAAAAACAAAATGTACTTTGTTTGACTAAGTTTTAACCATTTAGCTTAGTTTTTTCTATGTAGTAGATATCCCTATGCAATATGGTCCAAAAAAAAAAATTAAATATATGTGTATATATATATGTATATATACATACATATATATATATATACATATGGTTCCGTTTTGCCAGCTGTTAACTTCAGATACTTGAAATCATACTGTAGGTAGTCTTTGGTGACTTTTTTATAACATGTTAACTTGTTTGATTGATTATCTGTATGTATGAAGCTGTGGTTTGCCTTCATTAGATCTCATTGCTGTGTTTTATTCAGTTATGTGCATATATAATTATTTACTCATCCTATTACTGCCAGGTTTTTGGGTACTGATCTCCTGGGTATATAGAGTTACTTAATCATGATTTGAATTTATGTTTCAATGATTTGAGACAGATTGAATTAAATCTGTAGATCACTTTGGGAAGTCTTGACATCTTAACAATATTAAGTCTTCCAAGCCATGAATAGGAGCTGTCTTTTCATTTATGTCTTTAATTTGTTTAATTTGTTTCAGTAATTTTTTTGTAGTTTTCATCATATGTCTTTTAAATTTCTTTTTGGATTGTTCATTATTAGTATATAGCTAACCAACTCCCTTAGCTTTTGTTTATATATAAATCTTAATTATAAGTCTTAATTAGAATAAAATCTTAATTCCTCTCTCACTCTGAAAGGACAGTTTGCCAGACATTAGATTCTTGGTTGATAGTTTATTTCTTTAAGCACTTTGTGTTAGCTTAGTCTGTTCTGACCTCCAGAGTTTCTGGTGAGAAATCTCATAATCTTATTAAGGATCCTTTAGGTGTGACAAGTCACTTCTCTCTTTATGCTATCAGATTTCTTTCTTTACCTTTGGACAGAGTGTAATATATTTAAGTGCGGGTCTCTTTAGTTCATCCTGTTGAAATTCGTTGAGTTTCTTGGATGCTTATGTCTTTCTTCAAATTTGGGAAGTTTGGGGCCATTATATCTTTGATCTTTCCCTTTATTTTTTTTTTACATTTTGGAATTCCCACAGTACCTATATTGGTCCATTTGATATCCTGTAGGTCCCTTAGGTTCTCTCCAACTTTTCTTCAATCTTTTTTCTTTCTGTTCCTGAGACTTCTTTCTAATTCCCTCATTTCTTTTTCTGCCTGCTCAGATCTGCTTTTGAATCTCTCTAGTGAGTTTTTCATTTTAATTACTGTACTTTTCATCTCCACAGTTTCTCTTTGATTTGTTTTTAGGCTTTCTGTTCCTTTTTATTGATATTTCCGTTTTGTTCATATATTGTTTTCTTGACTTTCTTGTCTTCCTTTAGTTATTTGAACATTTTTAAGATAATTATTTTAATTTTTATCTGTTAAGATTTTCCCTCTGGTCTTTCTTGGGGATAGTTTCTGTTGGTTTTTTGTTTTCGTTTTTCAAAGAGTTTATTTATTTGAGAGAGAGAGAGTGGGAGCAGGGGCAGAAGGAGAGAGAGAATCTCAAGCAAACTCCTAGCTGAGCACAGAGCCCAACATGGCATTGATCTCACGACCCTGAGATCATAACCTGAGCTAAAAACCAAGAGTTGGATGCTTAACCGACTGAGCCACCCAGGTGCCCCAGTTTGGGGTTTGTTTTTTTTTTAAATAGACTTTATTTTTTATGGAAGTTTTAGGTTCACAGCAAAATTAAGTAGAAGGTACAGAGATTTCCATTGTATTTGCACCTACATATACATAGGCTCTTCCATTATCAACATTCTCCACCAAAGTGGTGTATTTGTTCCAATTAATGAATTTACATTGCCAAATCATTATCAGATAAACATAGTTTACATTAGGGTTCACTCTTGGTGTTGTACATTCTGTGGGTTCAGAGAAATGTATAATGACATGTATCTACCATCATAGTATTACATAGAGTAATTTCACTGCTATAAAATTCCTCTGTGATCCACCTATTCATCCTTTCCACCTACCTAACCTGTGGCCATCACTGATCTTTTTACTCTTAGTTTTGCCTTCTCCAGAATACTATAAAGTTGGAATCGTATAGTATGTAGCCTTCTCCGATTGGCTTCTTTTGCTTGGTAATTTGCACTTATGGTCCTTCCATTTTTGATGGCTTGATCACTGATTTCTTTTTAGCACTGAATAGTATTTTATTGTCTGGATGTAAGCATTTCCCTTCTGAAGAGTATGTTGTTTGTTTCCTAGGTTTGGCAGTTATGAATAAAGCAACTAAAAATGTCTGTGTGCAGGTTTTCATGGGTCACAACTTTTTGACGACTTTGGTTAAATAACGAGGAGTATGATTTGCAGATCTTATTGTAATAGTATGTTTAGTTTTGTAAGAAACCATCAAATTGCCTTTTAAAGTGGCTGTATCATTTGTTTACCTGTGTTGGTTAATTTTGTTTTCCTTTAAATAAGCCAGACATCCCAATTTCTTTGTAAGTCCTATGATTTTTTTTTTTTAAACTGGACAATTGACTCTAATAATGTATAGCTCTGGACATCAGATCCCTTTTCCAGGGTTGCTGATTTTTTTTTTTTGCTGATTGTCATAGGTTATCTCTGTGGCAGGGACACATAAGCCTTGAGGTGTAAACATAAGGTCTTCTCGGGTCTTGTCTTTTCTTTCTTTTTTTCTTTTCTTTTCTTTTTCTTTTCTTTCTTTCTTTCTTTCTTTTTTTTTTTTTTTTTTTTTTGATTATTTATTTGATAAGGAGAAAGAGAGCATGCACAAGCAGGGGGAGCAGGAAAGGGAGAAGTAGGCTCCCTGCTCAGGGAGCCTAATGAGGGGCTTGATTCCAGAGCCAAAGGCAAGACACTTAAACAGCTAAGCCACCTAGGCACCCATCTTTTCTGAGCCTGCACCTCTTCCTGGGCATGCACAGTGACTTTTTAAATTCCTTTGTATATAGAATTACTTTTGAATGTTCTAGATCTTAAATGTCTGACTCTCAGAAGGGGAAAAAAGACATTAAAAGGGGAAAAAGCATCAGCCCTTTAACCTCTGGAAATCTCTTTAGAGGAGACTTGGGACAGTACTTAGATTCTACTTAGATTTTCAGTAACATGGCAGACTAGGTAACTTGAAGACCCCTTTGACTCAAAACCCCTTTTAAATAACAGGTTAGTTTGCCAGGAACTGAAGGGAATGCCACAGGGAAAAGCAAAGAAATCTGAAAACTATTTGTTTTCAAAACTATTTGTATTTGTTTGAACTGACTTTGAAGGTGCCCTGAAAGAATTTGCCAGTGTAGGTAATATATTATCAAACCACCCTAAAACTTAGTGGCTTTAAACAGTTTCTTTAGAAAAAAGGAAACATTGTCTTATTTTATATATTTATGCATTGTTTTATTATACACTCCACACACCCCCTCAATCTTCCGATTGGTACTGGATTACTTGCCCACTTCTTACTATAAAATTTCTGATTGGTGTCCAGAGGTGGATCCTTATAGATGCTTTAGGCTAGAATTTTATAGGGAAGGAAAGGGGAGAACTTGGACAATATAGTTAGATGCTACCCCTTGTACTGAATTATTTCTTATTAGGAATTCCTCTATAGGTCTGAGCCTTTTTAAATTTGGACAGTTGTAGAAATTTTCTGGGTTATGCTTATGTAGCCTACCTTTGTGGTATAAAATTTATTCAGTGTAGAGTAAGACTTTTTTTTTTTTTTTTTTTTTTTTTTTTTTTTTTTTTTAATTTTTTTATTTTTTCAGCATAACAGTATTCATTATTTTTGCACCACACCCAGTGCTCCATGCAATCTGTGCCCTCCACAATACCCACCACCTGGTGCCCCAACCTCCCACCCCCCACCCCTTCAAAATTCCCAGATCGTTTTTCAGAGTCCATAGTCTCTCATGGTTCACCTCCCCTTCCAATTTCCCTCAACTCCCCTCTCCATCTCCCCTTGTCCTCCATGCTATTTGTTATGCTCCACAAATAAGTGAAACCATATGATAATTGACTCTCTCTGCTTGACTTATTTCACTCAGCATAATTAGAGTAAGACTTTTAATAACTAGTTTATACAGAAAATTTTAGAACTGTAAAGGTTTTGTTAATGTATTTTTGAAGAGAAAAAATTACATCAGTTAATTATTGTGTGCTTTTCTAAATGTAAATTGTTTGGAAGGTAACATTAAGTCTGAGATTTTCTATCATTTTACTCTAGGCAGCACACTTCTGCTTTTGTTCCTTCATCAGGACGAATTTATTCTTTTGGACTTGGTGGTAATGGGCAGCTAGGAACTGGTTCAACAAGCAACAGGAAAAGTCCTTTCACTGTGAAAGGAAATTGGTTCCCTTATAATGGGCAGTGTCCACCAGATACTGGTAAGTTTTGTTATATTAAAACTTTGCTATACAAGTTAAAGTTAGTAAAATGTTGCTCTTAAATGATGAAGTTTTCTGTGTTTGACATGAAACAGTTCCAAACTACATTGTTTAATGAAAATACCAAGATACAGAATAGTGTATGCATTTGCTTCATTTGTCTGTACTTGCTTCTTTATGCATAAGAAAACTCATGATAAAGTAGTAAAAGTGGTTTCAGAGGGCTGGGCACATGGGAACTGGACTGTGGCTAGATGCCATTGGGCAGGAGTATTTTTGTTTTGTGTAGGATACACACAACATAAAATTTATGAACTTAACCATTTAAGGTGTATAGTTCAGTAGTGTTCAGAACATTCACATTTTTGAACAACCAGTCTTCAGAACTCTTTTCATCTTACAAAACTAGAACTTTGTATTCATTAAGCAGCAACTCTGCATTCACTCCTCCCCCTGGCAGGCAAGTACCATTCTACATTTGCTGTCTATGTATTTGACTTGGCTCTAGGTACCTCATGTACATCATACAGTATTTGTCTTTTTGTGACCGACTTCATAAATTTAGCATAATGTCCTTAAGGTTTATCCATTCTGTGGCATGTGTCAGGATTTCCTTTCTCTCTAAAAAAGGCTGCATAACATTTTATTGTATGTATATACCATATTTTGTCTCCTAACTTGTTGTGGACATTGGATTGTTCCACCTTCTGTGACTGTTGTGAATCATGTAAACATGGGTGTACAGATATCCCTTGAAGACCCTGCTTTCAATGTATTTGAGTACATACAGGACTTTAAGATACATGACAGTTTCTATTTTTTTTTTGAAATTTGAATCATGTGAATATATTCCCTACTTAAAGTATTAAATTTTTAAAATTTGTTTTCATATCCCTACTGCTTTAGCCCCATCTGTGATTTATTTTTATTTTCTATTATTTTCAGTAGATCTGGTTATTTTTTCATTGGTATTAATTTCCTAAAGAGTTTGAAACATTTGAATGTGGTTTTCTCATTTACTTTTTTAACATGCTGCAATATGCTTTTTAGGAGTAAGGGTGCCTGGGTGGCTCGGTCAGTTAGATGTCTGCTTTTGGTTCAGATCAGGATCCTGGAGTCCCAGGATTGAGCCCTGCAATGGGCTCCCTGCTTAGCAGAGAGCCTGCTTCTCCCTCTGCTCCTCACCCCGCTCATGCTCTGTCTCTCGCTCTCTCTCAAATAAAGAAAATATTTAAAAAAAGATAAAATATGCTTTTAAAAATACATATATTTCCAAATATGTATATTTCCCTTATCATCCTAAACTAATCCTCAGAATTTTCTTCCTGTTCATTTTACTATGTCTGATTTCCTTAGGGATTTTTCTTTGAATTGTGTGTTCTGTCAAGATTTTATTCAGTGACGAGCATACGATGAAGATTGATATTTGAAAAGATCCATAGCTTTTTATGAATAACCTTGAAGATTTTTTTTTATTTTTTTTGGTAACTAAAAGGCTATTTCAGTTATGCTTTTATATAGCAAAGGTCAGCCTGTGATACTATTTTGTCTTGTTTTTGTTTCATTTTGTATTTAATATATGCCTTCATTTTCTTCCAGTCACTCTTAACTTTAGAACATGCATTTATTTTAGTAATACTGTTCTTGTGTCCTTAGAGGCATGTTGGTGATTTATTATATTCGTTTCTTCCATATAGTTTCTTAAAAGGAGCATGAATATTGTAGGGAATCATGTATTTTTGTTTGTGAAGTTTAGTCATTTAGGGGTGCAAACTGTACCTTGAGATTATTTGCATTCAAATGAGAAGGGAAATGGAATTTTTTTATTAACATATAGTGTGTTATGTGTTATTTGTTTCAGGAGTATAGGTCTGTGATTCAAAAGTCTTACACAGCGTTCACAACATATATCTTCCCCAGTGTTCATCACCCCAGCTGCCCCATCCCTCCCACCCTCCTCCACTCCAGGAACCCTCAGTTTGTTTCCTGACATTATTCCTCTCTTATGGTTTGTCTCCCTCTCTGGTTTCCTCTTGTTTCATTTAGGAAATGGAATTTTAAATTTATTTGTTTTGCTGAAGTTTAGTTTCATCAGAAATTTATAGATTCACAGTAGCCAAAAAGTGTGAACAACTCAAGGTCCATCAACAGATGAGTAGATGGAAAAGAAATGTGGTATGTGCATGTAGTTGAAAATTATCCATAAAAAGGAGTAAAATTTTGATATGTGATACAACATGGATGAATCTTGCAAATAATATGGTAAGTCAAAGGAGCTACTCACAAAAGGACAATATATCATATGACTGGTCTTATGTGAGGTACCTGGAACAGTCAAATGTATAGAGACAGAAAGTAGAATAGTGGTTACCAGGGCCTTGGGGGAGGGGAGAACAGAGGGGTTGTTTAATGGGTACAGAATTTCTGATTGCATCTTTAGGTCTAAAATGAGTCTCTTATAGGCAGCATATAGATGGGTGTTCGTTTTTTTTAATGCATTCTGATACCCTGTGTCTTCTGATTACAGCATTTAGTTATTTACATTCAGAGTCATTATTGAAAAATACAAATTTTGTGCCATTCTGTTACCTGTAATGTTGGTGTTTCTGATGATGTTCTGTGTTCCTTTCTTTTTTGTTGCTTTTGGTGGTTTTTTTCCCTGAAGAGTTCCCATTAATATTTCTTGCATGGCTGGTTAAGTGGTCATGAATTCCTTTAGTTTTTGTTTGTCTGGGAAACTCTTCATCTTTCCTTCTTTTCTGAATGATAGTCTTGCAGGATAAAATATTCTTGGCTGCACTTTTTTTCCCTTTCAGCACTTTAAATATATCCTGTCGGCTGCCTGCGTGGCTTATTTGTTGAGCCTTTGCCTTTGGCTCAGGTCATGATCCCAGGGTCCCAGTATGGAGTCCCACATGGGGCTCCCTGCTCCGCAGGGAGTCTGCTTCTCCCTCTCACCCTCTCCCCTCTCATGTTCTCTCACTCTCTCTCTCTCTCAAATAAATAAAAATTTAAAAATAAATAAATAAATATAAATATAAATATAAATATAAATATAAATATAAATATAAATATAAATATAAATATATATATATATATATATATATATATATATCCTGTCATTCTCTTCCGGCTCCCAAGTTACTGTTACAGATCTGTGATCCTGATCTGTCTTCCCTTGTAGCTTAAGGACTTTTTTTTTTCCCCTAGCTGCTTTCAGAATTCTTTCCTTGTTTGTGTATTTTGTGAATTTGATTATGGTACCCCTGGCGATGGCTGGCTTTTGTTGAATTTAATGGGAGTTCTCCATGCTTCTTGGATTTTGATGTCTGTGTCTTTCACCAGATTACTTAAGGGGAAGTGTTCAGCTATAATTTGCTCAAATAAACTTTCTGCCCCTTCTATCTTTTCATCATTCTGGGCTTCCTATGATATGAATGTTACTATGTTTTAATAAGTCAGAGTTCCCCAAGTCTACCTTTGTGATCCATCATCTTTGTTTCCCTCCTCAGCTTCATTGTTTTCTGTAATTTTATCTTCAGCATCACTGATTCATTCCTTCACTTTATATATCTTCATTGTTATGGCATCCATTTGGGTTTGTTGTCAGCTATAGCATCTTTAATTTCAGCTTGACTAGGTTTTAGCTCTTTTATCTCTGTAGTAAGGGATTCTCTAGTGTCTTCTATGCTTTTTTCAAGTCCAGCTAGTATCCTTCTAATTGTTTTAAATTCTGGTTCAGACATCTTACTTCTCTCTGTATTGCTTAAATCCCTGGCCATCACTTCTTCCTGTTCGTTCTTTTGGGATAAATAAATAAAATAAATAAAAATAGGGGCGCCTGGGTCGCTCAGTGGGTTGGGCCTCTGCCTTCAGCTCGGGTCATGATCTTGGGGTCCTGGATCGAGCCCCACATTGGGCTCTCTGCTCGGCAGGGAGCCTGCCTCCCCCTCTCTCTCCCTGCCTCTCTGCCTACTTGTGATCTCTCTCTCTCTGTCAAATAGATAAATAAAATCTTTAAAAATAATAATAAATATAAATAAATAAAGCAAAATAAAATAAAATTTTTTTAATTTAAAAAATATAGGAAGGGGCGCCTGGGTGGCTCAGTGGGTTAAAGCCTCTGCCTTCAGCTTGGGTTATGATCCCGGGGTCTTGGGATTGAGCCCCGCATTGGGCTCTCAGCTCGGTGGGGAGCCTGCTTCCTCCTCTCTCTCTGCCTGCTTCTCTGCCTACTTGTGATCTCTGTCTGTCAAATAAATAAAATCTTTAAAAAAAAAAAAAACAAAAAACAACTGGCAGTATTGAAACTCTTTCCTTTTTTCCAGTCAATGGTTTTGGGGAATAGTTTTCTTGTATAGTCCTATGTGTGTGTTTTCACTGCCCCCCCACCACCGCCAACAAACTCTTTCTCTCTCCCCTTTTCTCTCACTACCCACTCCACCACTAGGGCTCCCTCCCCTGTGCAGTGCTGGTGGCTTTTTTTCTCCCATGAATCAACTCTCCACAGTTCCTACCTTCCATTGGTCATTTTTTCTATTTATAGATGTGCAGCTTTATTCTCTAAGGCTTCTCATTGATTTCTTGGGTCTTGGGAATGATTTGATACTTATCTAGCTGTATTCGAGGAAGGAGACAAACTTACCATCACCCTACCCCTCCACCATCTTAACCCCTCCCCAGAGTTTCTGATTGTGTCAGCGAAAACTTTCTGGAGATGAATAATTGATAGATGGACATTTGAATGTACTTAATGCCATTGAATTATACAATTTAAATGGTTAAAATGGGAAATTTTGTGTTTATTTTACCACAAATTACATATATGTGTATCATATATGTAAGGGTTGATAATTATTTTGCACTATACTAAGGCTGTATAGTTTAAAAACTAGCTAAATGTGAATTTTTTTAAGATTTATTTCAGAGAGAGAGTGTGAGTGAGTGGGGTACAAGGCAGAGGGAAAGAGTCTTCAAGCAGACTCCCCACTGAGGACAGAGCCTGACATGGGGCTCGATCTCATGACTGATGGAGATCATGACCTGAGCCGAAACCTAGAGAGTCAGATGTTCAGCTGACTGAACCACCCAGGCACCCCATTAAATATGAATTTCCTTGGTCCCTTCGGAGGTGAAGCCCATGGCCCCCACCATAAATCACATTGTTAGCATAAACTGTCTATTGTGGCCTCAAGATCACAGGTGAACAAAAACATTTTTATTCCAGACTTTGGAATTAGGCCCTTGGAGCTTGGCACAGAGCAGACCTTTCTTTAGAAGGTATAATGTTTGGACAGCTGTGTTAGTGTTCTAGGACAGCTGTAACAAAATACCACAGACTGGGTAACTTGAACAACACAAATTTATTGACTCAGTTCTGGAGGCTAGAAATCCAAGAAAAAGCAGGGTTTCTTCTTCCTCTTTTTAATGATTTTATTTACTAATTTGAGATAGAGCATGCAGGAGCAGGGTTGGGGGGGGAGGGGCAGAGGGAGAGGGAGAAGCAGAGAGCCTGACATGAGATCATGATCTGAGCCAAAAACACTTAGGCACCTGAGCCACCCAGGCACCCCAGGGTTACTTTGTTGTGAGGGCTTTAAGGGAGCCTCTGTTCCATGTGTCTCTCCTAGCCTCTGGTGGTTTACTGGCAGTCTTTGCCATTTCCTGGCAAGTAGATCACTGCCTTCATCTTCACATGGCATTCTCTTTCTGTGTGGATCTGTGTCCAAATGTATACCTTTTGACCCCCTACACCCATCTTGTCCACCCTACCACCCGCCTTACCTCTGGCAACCACTGATTGTTCCCTATATCTATGAGCTTTTTTCACCCTTCAGATTCCACATAGAAGTAAGTGAGATCATACAGAATTTGCCTATCTCTGAGTTATTTCACTTAAGCCAATACCCTCAAGGCTCATACATATTGTAACAAGTGGCAAGATTTCGTTCTTTTTTATGACTAAATAATATTCCTCTGTGTGTGTGTGTGTGTGTGTGTGTGTGTGTGTGTGTGTGACATTTTCTTTAACCATTCATCTATCAGTGGATACTTAGGTTGCTTCCATGTCTTGGGTATTGCAAATAATGCTGCAGGAAATGTGGGGGTGCATATAGTCTCAAGTTTGGGTTTTTTTTTGTTTGTTTGTTTGTTTTTTCATTTTCTTTGGATAAATACACAGAAGTAGAATTGCTGGATCACATGGTAGTTCTGTTTTTAACTTTTTAAGGAATCTCCATCATATCATTTTCTGTAGTTGGCTATACAAATTTACATTCTCACCAACAGTGCACAAAAGTACCCTTTACTCCACATTTTCACCAGCGCTTGTTATTTCTTGTGTTTTTAATAGTAGCCAGTCTTACAGGTGATATCTCTTTGTGGTTTTGATTTGCTTTTCTCTAATAATGAGTGACGTTGAGCACCTTTTCATATACCTGTTGGTCACCTGTATATCTTCCTTGGAGAAATGTTTATTCAGATTTTCTGTCCATTTTTAATCAGATTATTTGCCTTTTGCTATTGTTTTATGCATTCTGTATTTATTTTGGCTATTTAACCCCTTATCACATACATCATTTGTAAATACTTTCTTCCATCCCACAGGTTGCCTTTTCATTTTGTTGATGGTGTCCTTTGCTATGCAGAAGAGTTTTAGTTTTTCTTTTCTTTCCTTTTGGTGTCAAACCCAAAAAATCATCTCTAAGACTGATGTCAACTACTGCTTTTGTTTTCTTCCAGGAGTTTTATGATTCAGGTCTTAATGTTCGAGTCTTTAATCTGTTTTGAGTTAGTTTGTGTTTATGGGGTAAGATAGTTGTCCAGTTTCATTCTTTTGCATGTGGCCTTCCAGTTTTCCAACACCATCTATTAAGAGATTGTCCTTTTCCCATTATATATTTGTGGCTCCTTTGTTATAAATTGGCATGTATTTGTGGGTTTATTTCTGGTTTCTCTATTCTGTTTCATTGATCTAAGTGTCTGTTTTTATGCCAATACTATACTGTTTTGATTATTACAGCTTTGTAATATAGTTTAACTGCCCTAGGTTTTGGTTGTCTCTCAAACCTTTGTGATAGTCCAAGCAGTCTTTTATTTTTTGTGGCTCCCAGTAATTGAGGGTGTGCCAAGGCCTATGGGAGTCCCAAATGGGAGGATCTCAGACAGCACTTAGATTCAGGTTGATTGGAAGCCAGACACTCAGGTAGCAGCTTTTAAGGTATGCAAATATATACGGTACTGTAGGACCACAAGTGAAAGTCCCACTAGCCACCAGAGAGCCTAGAGGGGTCCCCTGGGCGGTAGTCATGAAAATCAGGACATCAAATAATGGTCCAAGCTCCATTCCAGGAGATAGCAGTGACTTGTAGTAATGCAGAGGGACAGGGCAAAGATGGCATCTGTTTGCCTTAGTCCCCAGAGATCACCTTAGTAAGTCGATAGATGTATGCTAAACCAGAATCCTGCCCCTAAGGTTGAAGCTCCAGGACATGCAGGTAGACCTTTTTCACAGAAAGAATGGGGGTATAATTCAGTCTGCTGTTTGTGCTGTGACTGGGGGGTGGTAGCCAGCCAAGAACTCTCTTTAATTGTTACAACCCATGAGACCCCCGTCCCAGGAATGCAAATCCTGCAGTCCATCAGAACCTGGCACTCAAGGGGTTTCCACTGCTTGGCAGCCACAAAAACCAGGACACCAGATGTGTATACACTTCCTCTGTGGGAGGTAATTGTGCTCTAGATTGTGGCAGAGGGAGAGCACAGAGATAAGGCCCTCCCTCTGAGGTTTCTGGGGAGGATTACAGTAGGCCCTTAGCCCTGTGTTCAATTAGAAGCCTGCTTCTCAGACCAGAGCTACAGAAATAAGCTAATGGGACTTTTACAGAAAGATTGGACTTCTTTATCGGTTGTCTCTTGCTATACCCTAGGGGTGGTAGCTGTTTAAGAACTTTTTCTGTTGAATAAAGTCCTGTGAGACCTGTGAGCATAAACCCCACTGGTTCCCAGAGCCAGGTGACCTTAGAGGGTGACCTAGAGGTGTTCCTTAGGCAGCAGCCACAGAATGCCAGACCAGGATACAAACTCCTCTCCAGGAGATACTGACAAGCTGAAGTGAGGCAGAGGGAAGTTCCAATATAAAATGTTTCATTTCAGGGACGCCTGGGTGGCTCAGTTGGTTGAGCAGCTGCCTTCGGCTCAGGTCATGATCCCAGCATCCTGGGATCGAGTCCCACATCGGGCTCCTTGCTCGGCAGGGAGCCTGCTTCTCCCTCTGCCTCTGCCTGCCATTCTGTCTGCCTGTGCTTGCTCTCTCTCCCTCTCTCTCTGACAAATAAATAAAATCTTTAAAAAAAAAAAAAGATTTAAAATGTTTCATTTCAGCTTAACAAAGCAGAATTACAAAACTGTCGTGAGTTAGATATCTTTAGAAGAAGAACAGATAGTTCCCTTATATATCGAAAAAACAGAACATTAAAACAAAGTTAAACATTATTCTAAACAAATAACCACAATAAATTTTTCTTCATCAGTTCATCCATTCCAGTGTGAGGTGTTCTTTATCTGAGTTATGTTTCCTCAGAGGCCTGTGCCTGAGTGTCTATTCTATGAAGCATAAGTGGTTTCATATACACAGTACAGTCCTTTTTGCATGCCTCTGAGATGTCCTTCTTTTTTGAAAATGCAAACTCTGGCTTGTACCAGAGTTTATAGGAGAGA
Organism: Lutra lutra; assembly: GCF_902655055.1. Classification (NCBI taxonomy): domain Eukaryota; kingdom Metazoa; phylum Chordata; class Mammalia; order Carnivora; family Mustelidae; genus Lutra; species Lutra lutra. Next base: position 30,565,874 of record NC_062291.1, on the reverse strand, counting down.
TTTCAAATAAGCATTAGAGTAAAATCAGTAGATGACAAAGGCTTAAAATGACTGTGACTAGTTTATTGCTGATAATTGTCAAATGGAAAGATCTGAAGAGGGTTCATTATAAGAACAATACGTCTGACAGGGATATTTGGATGTGTCTGTGGCATGCAAAACAGATTTCTAAAAACGATGATTAAGCTTGTTTTCATAGAAGACAGTGACTCTTAACATCTGACTCATAAATGTAGAGGACTGTAACTCTTTTTTTTTTTTTTTTAAGATTTTATTTATTTATTTGTCATAGAGAAGCGAGAGTGAGCACAGGCAGACAGAGTGGCAGGCAGAGGCAGAGGGAGAAGCAGGCTCGCTGCCAAGCAAGGAGCCCGATGTGGGACTCGATCCCAGGACACTGGGATCATGACCTGAGCCGAAGGCAGCTGCTTAACCAACTGAGCCACCCAGGCGTCCCCTCTTTTTTTTTTTTTTTTTTGGTAACTCTTTATAGATGAAAAAATGTTAAGATATAACATGATAATCCTGAGACCTAATGTACCAGGAATAACACTAAGAATATCAAGTAAAGAGATTTCACTTGATAAAAAAATCAGTATTTTTTATGACTTCATAGTAAGTCTGAAATACATCCCATTTGCAAACCAAGAAGATACTGTATATGAATTAAAGCAGTAAGAATATACCACAAAACGTTTAAAATAACAGTTAATAACTGAAATTAGAACCAATTAGACTTTGATAAATATAGGAAAATAAAAACAATTTCTTAAGAGTATTGAATAGTGCTTTACTTCACATTTAAAAATATGGAAAACAAGGATATTGACAAATCTCCAGGGACTTATCATAAGAGACAATTTTTGAAATGTTTGTATTAATTACATTTTACCATATATATTTAACTTAGGGAAGATTAAGTGTCTCTTCTGATTTGACAACTCTTCCCATGCAACTCTTGAGATAGTAACACATCAAACAAAGCTAATTATTTCTAGCATCTCTTCTTACATATTAAAAGAATAACTTTTATAATTATCCAAGCCTCTCTGAAAAATCTCAAAGATATTTTCACAGATGCGTAAAAGGTATTTTAGAAATTTCGTTTTCCTATATTTAGGATATGATTTTGCGAATCATGTTGTTCATTTGCTAGAGCTGCCATAAAAAAATACCACAGACTGACTGCCTTTATACAACAGAAATTTATTTTCTCACCGTTCTAGAGGCTAGAAGTCCATGATCAAGGTGTCATGTTAGGAGTTTGGGTTTCTTCTGAGGCCTCTCTTTTTGGCTAGCAATGGTTGCCTTTTTCTGTGTTCTCACATGGCCTTTTCTTTGTGTGTTTGCATTGCTGATGTCTTTTCCTCTTATAATAAGGACACCACCGAGTACCCTAACAAGTTCATTCTACCTTCATCTCCTCTTTAAAGCCTGTCTCTAAATACAGTTGTATTCTGAGTTACTGGGGATTAAGACTTCAGCATGTGAATTTTGGGAAAACAATTGAACCCATAACAGGAAGGCAAAAGTCAAAGAAATCATGAGAGGAGATTTGAACACTTTATTAAGATACAACTATTGATGTTAGAAACAATACTTGGTTACTTATTTTATCAAAGTGTCAGTAAAAGATTTCAGAATAAATGTGGAGGGTAATAAGATTGAAAAGAACTTTTAATTCTTCCAAAACTGAGGACTTTTTGTTTTTTTTCTCTCCTTAAATAATGAAAAACAAAGTCAATATAAAGCATCAAAGATTATTCTAATAAGACACAGAATTTTCTCTATCAGATTACACAAAAAAGTCAAGAATAATATTTTATATTGTAGGTGAAGGCATTAATCATTAAACCATGAAGCACACCCTTCAAAATTGAATGGCTAAGATGTTAACACATTTTATAGCTTCTTTCAGAACAAAATATAAACCAAGACAAATAAAATTCACTTGCTACATTGTCTTCATTTATATTCTTTCATGTTCTAAAACAAACAGACTTCCATCAGGATAGTGGTGTTGTCTCAGAGGGTCCATGAAATCAAAATGATTTTCGTTTTATTACTAAGATGTTCTCTTTGTTAACATGTAGTATGTTCATTATGCTCATCTTTAAATTGAATCAATATTTTGAATTTTCGTAGTTTTAGGGGTGCTGGGTGGCTCAGTTGATCAAGCATCCAACTCTTGATTTTGGCTCAAGTCATGATCTCAGGGTCCTGGAAGTGAGCCCTGCAATGGTCTCCATGCTTAGAGGGGAATCTGCTTGAAGATTCACTCCTCTGCTTCTCCCCCAGCTCTGTGTGCTTCCTCTCTCTCTAAAATAAATAAATCTTTTTTTAAAAAGTGGGGGGTGGGGGACACCTGATGTCTCAGTTGGTTAAGTGTCTGCCTTCAGCTCAGGTCATGATCCCAGGGTTCTGCGATCAAGTCTCACATCAGGCTCCTTGCTCAGCAGAGAGCCTGCTTTTCCCTCTGCCTGCTGCTACCCCTGCTTGCATGCCCATAGTCTCTCTCGGCAGATAAAATCTTAAAAAAAAAAAAAAAAAAGAAAGCCCTTTTTTTTTTTCTCCTTAACTTTAAATTCTAATACAGTATTGGTGCTTTTTAACCTCTTAAACTCTGTTTAAGAAGCTGTTTGAGCAGCATGGAGGTTCCTCAAAATGTTGAAAATAGAACTACCTATGACCCAGCAATTGCACTACTGGGTATTTACCCTAAAGATACAAACGTAGTGATCCGAAGGGGCACATGCACCCGAATATTTAGAGCAGCAATGTCTACAATAGCCAAACTATGGAAAAAACCTAGATGTCCATCAATAGATGAATGGATAAAGAAGATGTGGTACATATACACAATGGAATACTATGCAGCCATCAAAAGAAATGAAATCTTGCCATTTGCGACAACATGGATGGAACTAGAGGGTATCATGCTTAGCGAAATAAGTCAATCGGAGAAAGACAACTATCATATGATCTCCCTGATATGAGGGAGAGGAGATGCAACATGGGGGGTTCAGGGGGTAGGAGAAGAGTAAATGAAACAAGATGGGATTGGGAGGGAGACAAACCATAAGTAACTCTTAATCTCACAAAACAAACTGAGGGTTGATGGGGGGAGGGGGGTTGGGGGAGTGGGGTTATGGACATTGGGGAGGGTATGTGCTATGGTGAGTGCTGTGAAGTGTTGAACCTGGTGATCCACAGTCCTGTACCCCTGGGGATAAAAATATATTTTATGTTTATAAAAAATAAAATTAAAAAAAAAAGCTGTTTGGGGTCCTGAATGTCCTAAAAGTATAAAAGAATTCAGAGACCATCAAAAAGTACTCCTTTTTCCTTGTAAATCAAAAGCACATTCACGGGCACCTGGGTGGCTTAGTCGATTAAGTGTCTTTCTGAGCCCATCATGATCCCAGGGTCCTGGGATTGAATGTGTGTTGGGCTCCCTGCTCAGTGGGGAGCCTGCCTCCCTCTGCCATTCCCCCTGCTTGTATTCACACTTTCTCTCAGGTAAGTAAATAAAATCTTAAAAAAAGAAAAGCACGTACATAGTTGTATCTCTCTGTTAGTACTGCTCCTAAACAGAAGTACAATTTACAGAATAGTAAATAGCTCAGTAATACCTTTCAGGTGGAGAGATTCCTAAAGGGTGCTCAGGGCTTAGTATTGGTGGGGAGAGTGCCCTGTTTCAAAGTCTTCACAATTTTTTCTGACCATGTAAAAAGTATTTTGTAAAGAGCAAAGAAGAATGTGAAATAGCCCTTCTAGATAGGACAATATGTACTACCTAAAACTAACAAATCAGATAATTGGTATATACATAGATATTCAGATCATTCAAATTTAATGGAAAGTCCAGGGAGAGGGGAATTCCATGTAAGTATTGTATATAAGTTTTATTTCAAGTACCAACTCTAGTTGGTTGGTAATGGTTCTTGGAGATATATATTGAGAAGGACTTTGAGAGAACACTTTGTTAGAGAAGAGTGTCAGGATTTTTAGCGCTGTGGTTATGGGTGGAAGAGGTAGTGCCTTTTCATAACTTTTTAAAACAAGGCATCACTAATCTGAGAAGGGAGGAGAATTACTCAACACATGAAAATTGGGGGGGAAAGGTCAGTTTAGATCATAACCTAATAGTGTACATTAAGTTATAAAGGGATTAAAGAACGTTAATGTTAAAAAAGTTCTGAGGCACCTGGATGGCTCAGTCGTTAAGCATCTGCCTTGGGCTCACCTCATGATCTCTGGGTCCTGGGATCCAGCCCCATATCAGGCTCCCTGCTTGGCAGGAAGCCTGACTCTTTTTCCTCCTGTTTGCATTCCCTCTCTTGCTGTGTCTCCTCTGTCAAATAAATAAATAAATAAAATCTTTTAAAAAAAATGTTAGAAAGTTCTTAAGAAAATAATTCTCTGATTCAAACATAGGAAAAGCTTTGGGGTTCCTGGCTGCCTCAGTCAAAAGAGCATGTGACTCTTGATATCGGGGCTGTGAATTGGAGCCCCACGTTGGGTGTAGTGATTACTTAAAAAAAACAGAAACACATGAAATGGGAAAGCCTTTCTCAGTATTATGGCAATGAAATACGTTTGATTAAATGGAAAAACAAATCTTGTGTGAATCAAAATTAAGTTATTATTTAAGAAAAATGGTTGTAGGGGTGCCTGGGTGGCTCACTGGGTTAAAGCCTCTGCCTTCAGTTCAGGTCATGATCCCTGGGTCCTGGGATCAAGCACTGCATCGGGCTCTCTGCTCCACAGGGAGCCTGCTTTCCTTCCCCTCTCTCTGCCTACCTCTCTGCCTACTTGTGATCTCTGTCAAATAAATAAATAAAATCTTAAAGAAAAAAGAAAAATGGTTGTAGCAAATACAGCCTAAGATTAATTAGCCTGAATATCCAAAGTACTCATACATATTGGTGAGAAAAACAGTGAGACACTTAATAAATAAATAAGACAAACATTAACACACTCAATAGATAAAGGAAATTAATGGAAATGCCCAAAGAGGAAATTCATGTTACTAAAACCCATGCAAAAATTATTACCCTCTTGGAGTGCCTGGGTGGCTCAGTCAGTTTAGTCTTGATTTTGGCTCAGGTCATGATCTCAGGGTTGTGAGATCCAGCCCCATGTGGTGCTCCACGCTCAGCAGAGAGTCTGCTTGAGATTCCCTCCCCCTCCCCCTGCTCATGCACTCTTCTTCTCTAAAATAAATAAATCTTCAAGAAAAATTATTATCAGGCTGCCTGGGTGGCTCAGTCGGTTAAGTGTCTGCCTTTGGCTCAGGTCACGATCCCAGGGTCCTGGGATTGAGCTCTGCATGGGGCTCCCTGCTCAGCGGAGAGCTTGCTTTTCCCTTTCCCTCTGCCTGCCACTTTGCCTACTTGTGCTCTCTCTGTCAAATAAATAAATAAAATCCTTTAAAAAAAAATGTTATCCTCCTTAGTGTCAAAGAAATAGAAGTTTAAAAAGCAAGAGATGAATAAATAAATGGAAAAGATCGAGTTAATTTTTTTCTATTACAGGGTAACAAACTATGTAGGTAAGGAAGCTAATGGGCCAGCTACAAGAGGAGGAAGTAATGTTAGCATATCATCATTTTTCAACGCACAGTGAATTAATGATCTAAGCACCGAGCATCAGTGGTTCCTAACATTGCAGAAAGGAACTCAGCCACACATTATGTGCTTCCTGATGGAAAAACAGCTCCTGCTACCACCTTGTAATAGTTTTGTTGAAACATTCAGACTTTAATTAAAGCCTTTTTAAGATCCAACCACCAATTTACAGGAGGTACAGAAGGACCAAGAGAAATGTGAGGGGAAACCTTGAGGATGCAATTAGCAAAATTCAATCTACAAGAAGCTGTTAAGACAGATGACTAGATTTTATAAACTTTTTGGAGGAGTGATTACAAGGAAATTAAGAAAAATAAATTTTGGTACCTCACTTATATCCCCAAGAAACTTATTCGTGTACTGTACTCATCTTTCTTCTTGATTATAGAGAGCAGAATCACATTTTAGGGATAAATGAATAACATCCTGCTAAATCTTTTAAGGAAGCTAACAGTTTCAAGTAGATTTGTGAAAATGATGTAGAGAAAAGATTTTAAGTTGAATCATTGGTTTATTTAATATTTTAGATTTACCCTTTTAATCTGTTCTTAGAAGTTATTTTTGCCATAGAGCATTCTTGGTACTTGTGGAAAATTTAGTCATGTTGATGTTTTGAACTCTGAAGTTCTCAGTATGTTCTGAGCTAGGTAAATATTTCTTTGTATTATATATTGATGTTAACAAATATTTAGTGAGTTCTTTTGCAAATCAAACATTGTGCTTGGTAGTAGGGAATAATCAAAGAAATTAAGATGTCCTTAAGAATTTATAATTCTGTAGCAGCCATGGTTACAAATAATACAAGGTAAAGAACTAGCAAACTAAAGGGTGGTGGGGGTCAGGAGTAGGATGACAGAAATGTATTATATTTGGAAATAATGAGACTTAATTAGCCCAGTATCGGGCTTGATGTTTTGGTATGTGATACCGCTAAGTGCTAGCCCAGCAGTCCTTTTTTTTTCTCCCCCACAGTACTTTTGATAATAGATGCTCTTTCCATTTTGAGAAGCAAAAGAGAAGGATGAGGCATTGAATATCTTTTTGAAAAAGAACTTTATTGTCTTAATTTTACTGCTACTAAATTTGCTTATTAATTATTTTGGACTAGATTTGGTTTGTTGGGTTTTTGTTTTAAGATTTATATATATTTTTTGAGAGAGAGGCAGTGCAGGTGGGGGAGGTTCAGAAGGGGGAGTCTTAAGGAGACTCCCACTGAGAGCAGCACACAGCCTGACATAGGGCTGGATCTCACAGCCCTGAGATCTCAGCCTGAATGGAAACAAAGAGAGCTTAATCGACTGTGCCACCCAGGTGGTTGATTTGGGTTTTACTGATAAAAAGTTGCCAATGAAGAGCTGTGGGTGTCATCTTACTTTTGTATAGCTATAGTAAAAGAAAATTTTGCATTATCAAGTATTTTACTCAAGAAGTTTTAACATTTGCTTGTTATTCTTTTTTAAAAATTAATATTCTTAATTTTTATTTTCTTCTGAGCTTTTATACCCTTCGTTCAATTTTTACATCATCTTCAGTTTAAACTAAAATATATTGAGATAAAAAAAGGCATTGACTAGAAACACCGCTTTATTGTCCAAGCTGGAAGAAAGACTTGCAGACTTACCAAGTGCTCGTTATACTTCATTCAGTGTGTATCACTCAGTCAGTCACTTTTCTACAATAATCAAAATATTCCAAGTCATTTTATACTGTTGAATGCTGAATAGGATGTCTAGTTGAGTTAGATTATTAAGAGAAAAATCCAGTAGCATATTTGATAGCCTGAAAATGTCATATAAATCTTGAATTTCTTTACATCTTATTTTTATTACAGATTCTGAAGAATATTTCTGTGTGAAAAGAATTTTCTCAGGGGGCGATCAAAGCTTTTCACATTACTCTAATCGCCAGGTAATAGTAGTCATACAAGTAATTACTGAACTCAGATAATTTTGAATAATTTTTAAAGCCCATATTAATGTTCTTTGTATGTTACAAAGTAATTGCCTTAAGCCTTTTTGCCCCCAAGTCTGCAGAATTTTTCTGATCCGGTTAGTAAGTACTGTTTCAGGTATTTAGTAGAGATATACTCGGTTAAAAAAAAATGAAATACAGGGCACCTGGGTGGCTCAGTGGGTTAAGCCGCTGCCTTCGGCTCGGGTCATGATCTCAGAGTCCTGGGATCGAGTCCCACATCGGGTTCTCTGCTCGGCAGAGATCCTGCTTCCCTCTCTCTCTCTGCCTGCCTCTCCATCTACTTGTGATCTCTCTCTGTCAAATAAATAAAAAATTAAAAAAAATGAAATTTTTTCATTTGAAAAAATGAAATACATAGTGGAAACTTGTCTTGGTTTAAGTTATATATATCTGCTCTCTGGCTAATCTACTTACTTTAAATTTAGAACTGTGGGCCACCAGATGACTTTAGATGTCCTGATCCTTCAAAACAGATCTGGACTGTGAATGAAGCTCTTATTCAAAAATGGCTGAGCTACCCCTCTGGAAGGTTGCCTGTGGAGATAGCCAAGTAAGAAAAACATTTTTCCTACCCAACACAAACACAACCTCTTACCTCCATGGTAGTGCTATCTTGTACTTAGAAGTTTTTGTTTAAATAAGTATTTTATTAATACCACTCACTAAAAAAAAAAAATCGTTCACCAAATAGTTTACATAAGTTTAAATATCTGGAATTTCTATAATGATACTTTAAGAGCTCTCATTTGAATATATTTATATGTTTTAATTCTTTCATATTTATAATATTAAATGATAACTTGAAATATTAAACACAACCACTAGGATTGGATTTGAAATAATGTTACTTCTAGCTTCTTAGTGTTCACTGTCTTTTAACTTTTATGCTTCTTAAAAGATTTAAGTATTAAATCTTTCTTGAATATTCTGCTTATAGATGAACTTGTTTAGTATTTAGAGTTTTCTGTTGTTGGTTTTGGGGATGAGAGACTATATCTGATAAGCTGTTTTTATTTATTTGTTTTTTATTTCTTTAAATATTTTATTTATTTATTCATGAGAGAGAGAGGGGCAGAGGAAGAAGCAGGCTCCCCAATGAGCAGGAAGCCCAATGGGGGACTCAGTCCCAGGACCCCAGGATCATGACCTGAGCCGAAGGCAGATGCTTAACCATCTGAGCCACCCAGGAGCCCCGATAAGCTGTTTTAAATTACAGATTGTTTTCCTAAATTAAAATTTTTCTTAAAAGCCCCAAAAGGTGGATTTCAGAAAAAGTAATAACGTCTGATATTAGATTTACCATCCTGTATAATTAAGAAAATTAAATGTATATGTTTATGTAAAAAAAAATATTTTTTTTCACAACATCGGATTTGTGTCTGTGATTATACCACCCTGAATGCACCTAATCTCATTTGATTTTGGAAGCTAAGCAGGGTTGGGCCTGGTTAGTACTTGGATGGGAGACTGCCTTGGGAGTAGTGGGTGCTGTAGGCTTTAAAAAGAAAGAAGGAAAGAAAGAAAAATACCAGATCAGTTTGATGAATTTTTAGAAAGTCTAGGATAAGCGGTATTACTTTAACCTTTAGTAATTTAGCAGTTTGTAAAATTCTGATTTATACTAGTTGAATATTGGGTAGAAGAGTGCTCTGTGGCATTAAATAGTATATTAAATACTTTGATTAAAAAATGTGGACACTGGATTTCTCATTTTGTGATTTGGGGATTTTTTTAACTTTCTTTTTAGTGAAATAGATGGAACATTTTCTTCTTCTGGTTGTCTAAATGGAAGTTTTCTAGCTGTTAGGTAAGTGGTAATTCTTTGGTATGCACAATTTTTAAAATTTATTGTATTAAGTAATATATTAAATAACTTAAATAACTTTAAGGGTTTATTATTTTTTTCTCTCTCTCTTCTTTTTTTTTTTTTCTCTTTTATAGCAATGATGATCACTATAGAACAGGCACCAAATTTTCAGGGGTTGATATGAATGCTGCTAGGCTTTTATTCCACAAACTTATACAACCTGATCATCCTCAGATATCTCAGCAGGTTTGTTCTTGAAGTATTTTATATTTTGTTATATAGCCTGTTGAACTTTATATTATTTTGTATATTTATAGCCCAGCAACTTTGTAGTTTTAGATATTTCATTGTTTCTATTATATAAGCCAATATAAGAATTAAATAAGGTTTTATTTTAAAGCATTTACAGCTTAGCTATCAAATATCTGTAAACCTCTCCAGATGTTTAAGTAGACCTTTAATACTTAACATTACCATGTTGGTTAAGTTTCTATATAGGTATAGCTCTAGAGAGTTTAAATTGAAATTTACACACCAGAGTTTTAAAATGCTCTTAGTAATGCTTAGGCATTAAATTTCCCTGTGTTTCAGAGTACAATCAGTGATTCATTCTAAGATACATTTTTTTTTTTACCATTTTATGTTTGCTGTGTTTATGATTTTTCTCCTTGTTTTTGGAAAGTACATTCATTTTAAATAAAGTAGGTTTTACTTTTTGTCAAAATATAGGTGGCAGCTAGTTTGGAAAAGAATCTTATTCCTAAACTGACTAGCTCCTTACCTGATGTTGAAGCATTGAGGTTTTATCTTACTCTACCAGAATGCCCCCTGATGAGTGATTCCAACAATTTCACAACAATAGCAATTCCCTTTGGTACAGCTCTTGTGAACCTAGAAAAGGCACCACTGAAAGTACTTGGTAAGAATTCTGGTCTTTTTTTTTTTTTCTTTTGTAATTTTTTCTCTTTAAATAAAGGTGCTAATAAGTTTTTAATTTTTTTTTGCGGTCTGAAATTTTGCTACCTTGCTTATTTGACACTGTCTTACAGAAAAATAAACCTGTTTTTCCTTTCATTGCTTTTTCTAGTCATGCTGGTCATTAGAGGCAAAGCATGTTAAATATTAAAATTTTAATCAAACAACAGCAGAGACCATATCAGGGAAGAGAACCAACTGTTTTCTGTATTTCCCCTCCCTTGTCCCTCTTGGTCTTGCTATTAAAGAAGTAAAGGTGGAGGTACAATTAAAACTGAACAAAGATGGTTATTAAATCCTTCTTGAACTCTGTTATAAACTCTTTGCCTTGTATATCTCTCACCTGCTAATTTCCCCATGTTTGATTTTATTTCTCTGAATGTAGATGAGATTCTACCACTAATCTGATCCTATTGTTCTGTTTCTATCTACTGTAATTTTTTGGCCTAAACTTTTCTCAACTTAATTTCTCAATTTGTATAGATTTCATCTCTATCTCCTGGCCATTATAGTTTGCTTGCTACATTTAACCTAGTACTTTCTTTGCTGATAGAATTTATTGATTTATGAAGCTAAGATACATAGAAGTCGTAAAATCAGTACAGAAAGTTTTAGGCTGAGAGTGAGCAGAGGAAGTAGTTAAGTAAAGTGTAGAATCCTCAGTAAGTGAAGCAGGAACTCACAAGAGTATTTCCTTCCATGTTGTCAAAAGTTTTTGTATTTCTGTCTGCCTCATAAGATTATGGTGTTTGTAATTAACAACTACAAACAAATATGTGGGGAAGAACAGACATGTTAATACTTTACATAGTTCTCAGTATCCAATTTTCAGGATTACCTTGCATTTTAAAGGTGTGGTACTTCACAATATTTCAACTTTATGTTAGGTTGAAAGATAAATCTTGAAAAGATCCCTAAATATTGGGTCTTTAGCATGTTTAAAAATTAACATTCTGATTTTTCAAAGCACTTTTTAAAAAAAGGTGTGGTATGGGGTTTTTTTGAAGTTTATTATTTTTAGTGATCTGTACGTCCAAAATCGGTCTCAAACTCCTGACCCTGAGATCAAGAGTCCCATGCTCCTCCTGTTGAGCTAGCCAGGTGCCCACCCCGGAAGCACTTTTTAATAACTGATTTTAATATTAGGTATAGTATTGAGTTTTTAATGTAATTTAGGAAGCCACGAAATGAATTCAGAAGACCTTTCGTACTTTATTTTGCTTCTGAGAGCTTTCAGATCAGTATTCTTTGAGAGTAGGATGATGTCTGTAAACTCTAGAAATGTTACATAAAATACTGTGTTATATGGATCTTCCTAGGATTTTGAGAGGGTTAAGAGTACTGCTTTTTAGAAGAAAAGTCTTGTATGATTTTGAAAATTGTGATTCTTTTTTTAAAAATTCATTTTCTTTGTATGTCCACCCTTTAATAACAGAAAACTGGTGGTCAGTACTTGAACCTCCGCTATTCCTCAAGATTGTAGAACTTTTTAAGGAAGTCGTGGTACATCTTTTGAAACTCTACAAGATCGGCATCCCCCCCTCTGAAAGAAGAATTTTCAACAATTTTCTTCATACTGCATTAAAGGTTTTAGAAATACTGCATAGGGTATGTCCAGTAGTTCTTTTATTTTCCTCTCTCCTCAGTGCTGCCTAATAGATTGATGATGTTTATTTTAACATTAATATTATAGATTTAGGTTAGCTTAGGAGATACAGATTATAGATACTTAGAAAAGTTAACTAAGTTTTTCTTTAAAAAAATAATACATACTTTGGAGCTTTGGTCTTACTTGACTTTGTTAGGCATTTGTAGATAACTTCTCTGTAGTTGGGCAGAACAATAGCATACTAATGAATTAGAAATCTCCTTACATTTCTTTGTGAAGAACAATTAGTTTAAATATGATTTTTGTCATTTATAAGTGGTTATTATATGAGAGATTGCATCCTGGTTGTGATTATGAATATTTAAACTCAAGTTCTTTTGTTATTGGGTACTAATGGTTTCAATCAAAGTAGAATATTCCATTTGAAACAAATGACTAACTTCTAACTTGAAATTGGAACCATATATAATTCATTAATTTGCCTATTGTTCTTTCCTGCCCTTCTTCCCAGTGTAAGAAATAGTACCCTTTACACTTGTAGCAGTTCAAAGTTACATGAAGAAGTAGAGTCTCAGCTGTTTGATTAAAGATGGATTTGAGACATCCCTGACAGCTGGTAGGTATATCTCTGTTAAGCCATTTGGTATTCTTGAGAAGCTATTTTGGGAGACATGACCTAAGGGAGAGAAGCATATGTTTCTTATCTCTAGAATGACTAAAAAACCCACTGGAACCTTTAATCTTTAGTTTCCTCTCCTTAATAGCTTCTTTAGTATTTTCAGACCTTTCTTGCCTAGTGCAAAGGTAAATATTAAGGGATAAAAGAGATACTCCTTCTTACTCTTTTAGTGAAGTTCCTGGGATTTCCTCAGTTAAACTTCTTGAATTTACTTTTTTCTTTGGTATTGAATATGTTCAAGATTCCTAGTAATTCTCTTATTATAATTGAAGAGATGATTGCCACTTCTTTCCGTGGGAAAACAAGTCATTCTTTCTTTTGCCTTTCCTAGAATAAGGCTTTCTTGCAGCATTTTAGGGATAATTGAATTCTGCAGTAAACTTCTATTAAAATCCTCTGTCTTCATAGGATGAGTTTCTACTTTTCTGTGTGCCTTTTGTCTAGGATTCAAGAGATTAATTAGATTTTTTTTTTCTTTCCTCTGGACTCTGTTTTACTGTTACTTCAAGTAATCATCCTTTGTCAGCTGGACCCTACTGCCAAATAATTATTCACTCTCTTCTTTATCTGTTTATCTTTATTACTCCTTTAAAAAAAAATTGGTTTCCTTAGCTGTGTCTTTACCACAAGTTAAAGGGAAGGTGGGAGAAGGAGAAGAAAATTGAACTTTTTTTTTAATAATTGAAGACTGAACTTGAGCAAGTAACTTAAGTTCTTTGCCTAGTTTAGAAGCCTCAACTTGTACTGAGGTAGAACCCTATGGGACTCCATCTCCAGAGACTTTTTTGATGGAGCCATGCTAGAAACTAGGATCCTATGTTCTTACTGGCTAAAAGGGAAGAGGAAATAATTTTTAACACTGGCCAAGATTAGAACCTCCCTTCTACATTAATTCATGTGAGCACTTTACATATATTCTTCATTTAACTTTTTAAACTCTGTAGTTTATAAAACCCCTTAATCTAAATGTCAAAGGTCATAAACCAATAAATAAGAGAGTCGAAGTACAAATACAAATCTGCTTCCAAAGTCCCTGCCGTTTCTAATGTACTTCTCTATTAGCGGGTATGGTAATAGAACATGTTTAGAAAGGGGTTTGCTTTTATTTTATGCCCCTACATTTAGAGGTTCATACTTACATAATCGCAGGTAGCATTTTATTGTTAAAACACTATTTTTGCTGCTTCCTATTGGTGTGGTTTTGAACAAGCCTTTTCCTTTATCATATATGTAAATGGAGAATTATTTATAAAATAAGGATTAAAATACTGGCCTTGAAAGTTTCCCACGAATAATGTATTATTTGAATTATATAATATATGTAATTATTCTACTTTCATAAGGCACTGATTTTGTTACCACCACCACCATTTGGGAAATGGCTACTTTCAGTTTGATTTATTGGGTTATGAGGAAACTGGGTTGTTGTTTGAAGTTGTTACACTCAAAAGCAGAATGATAATGGTATTAATGTCTGAAACATCATGTCTGAAGTATCTCTTACTGGGAGTCCTTAGGGCAATCACTTATCTTTCTCCTCCTCCTCACTTTGAAGAAAACTTTCCTTGGTCCTAATCTGCCACAAATAGATAGTTGTGGATATTATCATCAAGGATGATTCATTTTCATTTTTAGTGAAACCCAAGTTGCTTATCAGAAACTTGTATTTTCAAAAACACCTTCTGTCTGACAACTGTATTTATATTTCTTCTCTTTGCTCCATGGTTGAAAATTAGAAGTTTCCTCAAATAGTTGCCTTCTTGACCTACTGGTCAAGGATTAGGAACTAGATTAGGAACTAGAGAATTAGACTGTGTTTACTAATCATTTCAGGATATGTGGATGACTGGTTCCTCCCTTACGTCATGTCCTTTCAAAAGCTTATAAGTTAAAAATAATTCCCAGTGTTCCAAATGGTATTATAAGAAAGATAGCTCTGGTACTTGCTGTCAGGAATGCATATATTACCAGATAAATGAGTTTATTGGCAAGTTGTTCAATTGTTTAGTGGTTTTTGACACAGTACATTGTAGAGATACTGATATACCTAAAGAGAAGACTGACTTGGCATTTCTAGCCTAATTGCTACATATCTTCTAAATCAGTGATTTTCAAATTTTTATTTTTTTGTTAAGGAACACTTAAATAAACCGAACAGATAAGGCACACATATATACTTAACATATACCACCTCTGAACTGAGGTTAATGAACCAGAATACTAAACAGTAATGAAAAGTGAAATAGAAGTGTTATGATCAAACATACATAGATTTTATTTTGTATATTTTAGGCCATAATACTACTATATAGGTTGTTTTAAACTTGGGATTTCTTCTTTTTTATTCATTTCACAAATGTTTATTAAGAACCTACTATGTTATCATTGTATTAGACATTAGGGATACAATTATAAAGAAAAGATGTGATTCTGCCCTTGTTGAGATTATAAATATAGAACAGTATAGACATACAAATAAATAAACATTTGTTATAAAGCATGGTAAGTGCTAGATTGAGGAATATAAAGGGTGCTATGAAAACACATAAGAGGGCTCATAAATCTAAAGAATAAAGGAAGGCTTCCTGGAGAAAATAATGTCAGTGTTATCTGCCATATAAATGTGTGTGTGTGTGTGTATGTATGTATCTATGTATATACATATATATTTTTTTTAGACTGTTGATTTTATACATAAATATATGCAGGTCTTTTAGATAAGTCTTCTTGTTTAACTTCCCTGTTTTTATTAAGAGCAGTATTAACTGATTTTCTCTTTAGTTAAATCATTGTGATTGAATTAAGTATCAGCCATAATTTCCCCCAGTGTAAATTTGATATTTGTCTGTTTTGAGCCAAAACTGGTTTCTGAATTGTTTTTTATTCTAGCATAGCACTTCTTTTCAAAAACATCTATCTGCAGGATATACAAACTGCAAACATTGATTGCTCTTGGTGAAGGAAACTGCAGTTTACCTCTTAAAATCTAAAATATTTAAGATAATATATATTGGTCAGTGAGATGTGAGTCATTTTGTATAGGACTCACTAAATTTTAGGGTCCAATGTGATTAAAAGTTGGTGTGTATGTTTATAAACATAAATATTGGAGAGGGAAAAGGCAAAGAGTTCTTGTGTAATTATTGTGTATGTTTTATTTTTTAGTAGAAAGAGCTTCGCTAAAGATGCTAGGACAAGGGCCTGTAGATTTTACCTGTGAAGATAGTAGTATTTTACGCCTTGCAAGCCATATGGTTTCTCTTGAAATTACTCAACTCTCAAAAAAAAAAAAAAAAAATCTCAGCTCTGCTGCAGATAGTATGTAAATGGAGGGACATGGCTCCTTTCCAGTAAAACTTTATTTACAAAAACAGTCTGAGGGCAGGATTTGGCTCACAGGCAATACATAGTTTGCTGATCCCTGCTCTAGGGTGAGGGTTTTGATCGCCATTTATAAACTAAGTATCTTTATTTTATTTGAAAGCCAGAAATAGCAGTTTTACTCTGGTCAGTTTTTCCCAAATGTGGTATCCTGACCACATATATAAATTTAATCAAACAGTGAAAAAAAGACTCAGAGTGCTTTTGTCACCAAATAGAGGGATTAAAAGTATCAACTTTGAAAATGACAGCAGCATTATTTTCTTTTAAAGATTTATATATCTGAGAGAGTGCACATGCACGTGCTTGCACATGTCAGGGGCATGGGGAGCAAGAAAAAGCAGAGAATCTCAGGCTGACTCCCCGCTGAATGTGGAGCCCAATGCAGGACTTGATGCCATGACCCTGAGATAATGACCTAAGCTGAAATCAAGAGTCAGATGTGAATGCAGTATTATTAGCATGTGCTTCTTAAACTGGGTTATTTGTTCCCTTAAGAGGAGGCCACAGAATCAAGCATTGGTTATACTTGGTGACTATTTAAAAATTTTTTTGGTTTATTTATTGGGGTGCCTGGGTGGCTTAGTTGGTTAAGTGGCTGCCTTTGTCTCTGGTCATGATCCCACGGTCCTGGGATTGAACCCCACATTGGGCTTCCTACTCAGCGGGAGCCTGCTTCTCTCTCTGCCTGATACTCTCCCTGCTTGTGCTCTCCCCCCCGCCCCTTGTCAAATAAATAAATAAAATCTTAAGAAGAAAATAATAAAATAAAGTTTATTTATTTATTTATTTTTATTTATTTTTTTAAATTTAATTTACTTATTTGACGGACAGAGATCACAAGTAGGCAGAGAGGCAGGCAGAGAGAGAGCGAGGAGGAAGCAGGCTCTCTGCTAAGCAGAGAGCCCGATGCAGGGCTCGATCCCAGGACCCTGGGATCATGACCTGAGCTAAAGGCAGAGGCTTTAACCCACTGAGCCACCCAGGCACCCAAAGTTTATTTATTTTTAAGTAATCTCTACAACTGATGTGGGGCTCAGATCATGACCTCAAGATCAAGAGTCACATGCTCTTCTGACTGAACCAGTCAGGCACCCCTTGATTACAATTTTAAACATTAATTTTAATTTTAATTTTAACATTAATACAAAGTATGTTTTTGTATATATTCTAAATATATGTTGCACACATTTATCTGTGCAAATAGTCATATTCATATGTATTCATATATATATGAACATATATTGAGGAATAAAATTGTCATATAGTGAGTTAAGAAGGTGGTTTTTTTTTTTTTTTTTAAGATTTTATTAGAGTGTGCATGTGTGCAGGGGGAGGGGCAAAGGAAGAGAATTTCAAGCAAACTCCCCACTAACCGTGGAGCACCACATGGGCTCCCATCTCACAACCTTGAGATCATGACCTGAGTTGAAATCAATGGTCAGTGCTTAACTGACTGAGCCACCTAGGTGCCCTCAAAATGCATGTGTATTAAAAAAAAATAAAGAGTGCAGGGAAGTTGGTTAAGTGTATTTATTCCTTTAGCTGAGGTAATGATTCCAGGGTTCTGGGATCAAGTCCCACATTGGGCTCCTTGCTCAGTGGGAAGCCTGTTTTTCCCACTGCCTGCCACTCCCCTGCTTGTGCTCTCTCTCTCTCTCTCTAACAAATAAGTAAAATCTTTTTTTTTTTTTTAAAGATTTTATTTATTTATTTGACAGAGAGAGATCACAAGCAGGCAGAGAGGCAGGTAGAGAGAGAGGAGGAAGCAGGCTCCCTGCTGAGCAGAGAGCCCGACACGGGGCTCGATCCCAGGACCCTGAGATCATGACCTGAGCCGAAGGCAGTGGCTTAACCCACTGAGCCACCCAGGCGCCCCCAAATAAGTAAAATCTTAAAAAAAAAAAAAATGCATGTGTGTAACAGAGGTCTGTGTTAGATTTCTGGCTCTTAGCTGTGTGACCTTGTTTAAGATTCTTGAACTCTAAGCCTTAGTATATTCATCTATGTGATAATAATAGTGTCTGTGTCATAGGGTTGTTTTAAAGATTAAATGAGGTAATGTACATGGCGTCTACTTAGTGGTCCATAATGATAGCTATTATTATTTTATTTGTGGAACATAACATCCGAGGGATTTTAAGGTAAAATTTGCATTTCAGTGAAAGTGTGAGGTGTCATTAGAAGCACAAACTCTGTGTGTGTGTGTGTATTTCTAATTTTATTTGTCCATTCATTCGTCTTGTGGTTATAGAGCACCTGTTTGGACATAAGCACTGTCTCATACCTCTAGTTAATGATTTCTTTTGTTCCTTTTTGAATGTTTAGTTGGTTTAGTTTTTTTTTTTTTTAATTATAAGCACCTACCTTTGTTATATTTTGTAGAATATTTAGCTAGTTTTATTTAGTTTGTGTGTAGATCAGATTGTTTTTTTTTTTTTTTTATGTCTTATTTTCTTCTCCTAAATGTGCCATCTTTCCTAGTGGTCTGTATTTGGCCCTTTTTGTTTTACTTTCTACCTCTCTCTCATCTCCTGCCACAGTTTTGTCTCCTTTAAGGAAAATGTTCTCAGTTAAGTGTTTTAGGCAAACCTTTCTCTTGCCATCATTTTAAAATGAAAAATGATTTTTCATCTTGTCCTTCCCAGCTATCCTCTCCTACCAAAACTGTCTTCTTTTCCTGACTTTGGTGT
The DNA here is from genome assembly GCF_902655055.1 of Lutra lutra. Classification (NCBI taxonomy): domain Eukaryota; kingdom Metazoa; phylum Chordata; class Mammalia; order Carnivora; family Mustelidae; genus Lutra; species Lutra lutra. Next base: position 30,547,126 of record NC_062291.1, on the reverse strand, counting down.
TTGTGTTGCCAGTTTGTGTTTTCAGTTCCTCATGCTTGAATTTTGAAGTTGGTTTTGACTCTTTTCGATATCAGTTAGCTACCACAGCCTCTGCATTCTTTCTTATTATCTAGAAATCTTGAATTTTCAATATCTTGATTTATTTCCCTCCACCAGCCTCTGTACTTACTTTTGACTATATTTCACACCATCAACAGAAAATTTTAATAAAATACCATTCTGAGTCTATCATTTATTGACTCTAAAACCTAATTTCCCTCTGAAATTTTTCCTTTTAGCTCATGCTCTTCTCTTTGCCTAAAATTTTCTTCCTCAGACTTTGTTTTGAAATCCTTTTCATTCACTTTACTCTTCAATTTTTATTTTGAATATCTTTATATACAAAGAAACATTGAAAGACAAACGAAATAGGTACATACCCTCCATTCTAGATTCAGTAATTATTAACATGCTGTCACATTTGCTTTTCCATATGTGTATGTATATACTTTTTTCTTGTTGTTTGAAAGTAAATCCTGATGCCACCTCAGCATTCCTCTTCTTGGGCATTTTCCTATATAACAGCAATACTATTATTTTTCTTATGGAAATTAACTATAATTCTATAATATCATCCACCTGACTATCCAGGCATATTCAGATTTCTTCTGTTGTGCCAAAAATTTTTTTGTATTGCTGCTTTTTAAAAAACTAGAGTTGAGTCAAATTTCTTTTTTCTTTCTACTTCTTATTCTTTTTTTTTTTTTCCATTTATTGAGTCTTATTAGTCTTTTACTATTTGTGAACAAAGTATATATCTTTATGTATTTGGGTCTCTGTTTTCTGTCAGCAATGTTTGCAGCTCTGAGGTCTTAAACATCTTTTGTTAAATTTATTCCTAAATATTTTGTTGTTATTGTAAATGAATGTAATTTTTTTATTTTCCAGTTGTTTATTGGTAGTATGGAGAAATTCAGTTGTATTTTGTGTATTGGTCTTATTCCCTGTGACCTTGGTAGATTAATTTATTAGTTTCAGTAATTCTCTTACAGATTCATTTGGATTTTTTATGTACATGAAAGCATGTTATTTTCTTCCCTTATTGACTAATAAGACTTACCTACGATATTGACTATTAATGGTTGTAGTTGTAGTAGACATCCTTCCCTAGTTCCTGATCTTAAAAAGAAAGCATTCAGTAGTGTTTTGTGTTTTTTAGGTGGGCTTTATCTGTTTGAAGAAGTCCCCATCTATTCCTGTTTTGCGCTGAATATTTATTATGAAGAGTTCCTGAATTTTGCTAGATGCTTTTCTGTGCATCTGTTGAGATGAACAAGCCATTTTTTTTCTTTTCTGACTTTTTTCCTGAAACGTAGTGAAATTGATTGATATTTGAATGATACACCAACCTTCCTAGGATTCCACTTGGGCATTATATGTTATGCTTTATATATATTATTGGGCTTAATTTGCTAATATTTTATTAAAGGTTTTAGGTCTGTATTCATGAAGGATGTTGGTCTGATAATTTTTTTTCTTGTATTGTCATCAACTTCTATTATCAAGGTTACTCGAACTTCATAAAATGAATTAAGAAATAATCCCTCATTCTCTCTTTTCTGAGTTTAAGATTGGTATTATTTCTTCCTTAAATGTTAGATAGAATTCACCAAACTATCTTAGTCTGGAATTTTCTTTTGGGAAATTTAAAATTTCTGGCATTCTGATTTTTCTTTGGAAGTATCTGTCAATCTTTGGGATTCAGACTACTTGATTATCTTACGGCTTTAGCTCTTTGATGGATTCAAGATACATTTTTGGGTAATTTAGAGATGTTAACAGTATAGACTGCAGTGTGCTAGAATTTTCCAAATATCTTAGTTACTGACTTTTCATTTAATTCCATTGTGGTCAGAGAATATACTTCGTTATACCTTGGATTCTTTTAAATGTATTTATGAAGACTTGTTTTGTGGCTTAGGATATTTTATTTTAGTATTTTGGTGAACATTCTATGTACAGTTGTTGGGTGGAATATTCTATTATGGTGAATTCAAGATTGTTGAAATTTTTAGATCTTTGGTGCTTGGTGGTTTTTTCTTTTTCTTTTTTTTTTTTTTTTTTTTTCCTATCATTTACCAAGAGAGGGGTGTAAAATTAGCAACAAATTCTGTCAGTTCTCCCTTCATCTATTTTCGAAGCACTGATAATTTGGAATTGTTATATGACTTCTTGATAAATCAGTCCTTTTATCATTATGCCTATCAAATGTGCATTTTTTTTCTCCAGTAATGCTTGTCTTGAAGTCTGCTTTAAGAGTAGCCTCCCAGTTGCTTCTTTCTGCTGGGTTGTATTTCCCCCCCCCCCCCGACCCAGGTCTCACCTTGTGCCCTCAAAGTTTGAGAGGTTAACCAAAGCCGAGCTCCTGGGTGGCTCAGTCAATTAAGCGATTGCCTTTGGCTGAAGTCATGATCCCAGGGTCTTGGGATCAAGTCCCAGGTGGAGTTGAGCTCCCTTTCCCTCTACCCCTCCCCCTGCTGGCACTTACTTGCTCACTTGCTCGGTCTCTCTCTCTCAAATAAATAAAAATGCATTAAAAAAAAAATAAAAAGCAAAAGATGTGGGGGGTACTTTGCATGCTAGTTTTATGGCTTCACCCTCTGGATTCCTTTCTGGGATTCTTCTTCCTTATTGGCTGCCTCACTTTGTGACATTTGCCTCTTCTGTCTGGTAAAACTGCTGCTTTGTGCTTGAGGTCTTACCCCCTTACCCCTGATGCTGATTTGGAAGTACTCCCTTGGGCCAAAATGTATATCACCCATGCTTCTTTCAAAGATTGTGTCCTTTCCTGTTTCTGCTTACTTTTGGTTGATCTCCAGTGTTTTCAGATTGTTGGGGTGATATATATTATCCAGAGTTTATAATTGTTGTTGTCAGGAGGTTAGTCTGACATTAGGAGCTCTGCTATATCCAGCACCAGAACCCCTGTATGTCTCTTAATTTACAACAACCCCCACTTTTTTATCGCATTCCCTTAACTGTTTGGAGATTCCTGGCCAGTCTTCTTATGAAAGTCCTACAATCAGAGTATTTTATTATTTCCTTATTATGATGTTTAATTTATTCCTCTACCTCTTGTATTACCTATGAACTGGAATTTAGATTGAGACTTGATTAGATGCAGGTTAAACGTTTTTCTGCTTCATAGATGATGCCTGTATTTCTATTTTGCATTATCACCAGGAACATTATATTTGTCTCGGTATCAGTGGTGATTGATTTGATCACTTGGTTAAGATAGTGCTCTTCACTGCAAGGATTTTTTTTCCCTTTGTAATTAGTAAGTAATTTCTAGGGTGGTAATTTGCCCTCTCTCCATTTTATTTGTGCCCTACCCAAATATCACCTCTTAGTTTTATTCAGATGTCAGGACAGAGTAACACTTAACAAGCATTAGCTTTTCTTATTATTACTTAATTCCTATTCCCCAAGCAGAAGTTCTTAGAGATTGTAGTTTTTATATACCATGTATACTTTAATGGTACATATCTCACGTGGTGGTTACAGAAGTATCTTTCTTTTTTTAGTAGATTTTGAGGTACTAACTGCATATATTCCATCTTAGACCTCTTTATGTTTCACATAGCACTTAACTAACATTTTGCATATAGTAGATACTCAGTAAAGTTTTTTTATAGAAAGACAAAATTAGCTAAGAAATCTCAAGACTTTTTCTGTTTAAACATTTTTTAATCTCTTTATTAGGTACTGGTTAAACTTATTTATACTTTTTTTTTGTAGGTAAATGAGAAATCGGGACAGATTATACAGTATGATAAATTTTACATACATGAAGTACAAGAATTAATAGACATAAGGAATGATTATATCAACTGGGTCCAACAGCAGGCCTATGGAATGGTATGTTTCCTATTGCATCTTATGATTTCATCTTTATGTATCATTTATTCTCAGAAAAGAAACAATTGCTTGTTTTTGAAACACCAAAGTTTTTTCAGAGCTTTTATTCAAAGCTTATTTTTGAAATAAAAACACATTGGAAAGGAATAGCTACTTACTCTGCGGTATTTATAAGTAGACATTCCGCTCTTATACCAAAGCCCAGCCAAACTGAAGAAAAACGCAGATGTGACACAGATTCTTAACTTTCACTTATTTTTCTTGAGGTTGCCTCTAAATTCTCTCACGTTGAGAATATTGGAGTCCCTGATACTGGAACTCTACGAATATATTACTGTTGTGAAATTAGTGCCTCAGAATTATCAGAAGAGAATTGTAGGACCATTGGTTCCAGTTTCCCCACTTTCATAAGTTTTTAATTTTCAGAGTTTTGACCTAAATCCCCATGTGTACATACTCCTTCCCATGTGGCTAAGTCTCTAATAACTACTTAATGCCCCATTAAAATAATAGCAGTCTTATAAAGCTTCATTTAGACACATAGAACTTTAATATAGAAATGGGTAGGCAGTTAGATCTAAAAACAGATTTGCTGCTAACCATTATAGTATACTTGAGGCCAACTTTTTTCCCCATGAAGTAGGTAATTTAAGCAATGTGTCTGTAGCAGTTGTAGAAGGCTGAGTAGCCTTTCATTGCTTGCTAGGCACCAGCTGCAAGCTCCTTGTGGATAGGCACTCTATGATTTTATTCACCAGTTCTTCTAATAGTGTCTGGAATAAGTGTAGTAGGTACCAAACACGTATAGTAGTTTTAGAATCTCAGTGTGATTAGTGCACGCTCATTTTGGAATACTCTAATCTGTAGAAATCAGGTCACTTCTAGAACATCTTTTGCGGAAGCAAAAGGTATGTGCATCTTGATTAGAGGAGAGACTTGTTGATCCCCCTCACCCCAAGAATCATTGAGTTTAGGTCAAATTTGTAGCCTTCGATAGATTAAGTCTACTCATTTGTTCATTCAACAAATACTGAGAATATTGAGAACCTCCAGTGACAGGCTTCAATTTAGGCATTGGAAATATATGAGAAACCAGACAGATAAGGGCTATGTTCTTATGTAGTTCATAATCTGGTGGGAAAGATGGACAGTAATCCAGTAAAGCAAATATATTAGCTAATAATTTGCAGTCTATCGAGAACTAAAAAGAATTAAAGAAAGACTATGGTTGATTTCTTGCAATTGAGTAATCAGTCTGTCTGATGAAGTCCTGTCTGATGAAATATGAGCTATATAAGTGACAAGAAGCAACCACATAAGATCAAACCAAAGAGGATTTCAAGAAAAAATGAATATCCAGTAAAAGACCTTAGGTGAGAACAAGCTTGACATGTTTGAAGGATAGGAAGAGGCCAGTATGTCTAAAACATGGAAGTTGGAAGAGTTCTGGGAAAGGATCAGAGAAATGGACAGGCACCAAATCATGGAGGGTTTAGTAAATTAGGATCAAGAACTTGGATTTTATCTGAAGTGTTATGGTAAGCCATGGCGTGGGGGGGGGTGCGTGGTGTCAGTATCCTGATTTGCATATAAGCCCAGACAAAGCAATGTAGGATACCCTAGGTCTCTGAGCAGTGTTTTTGAAACTGGAGTTATATATGGACCCCTTTTAAAGTAAAACAATTTCTAAGAAGTCCAGCATTCACTTACATTGTTTATGATCATCTTATTTAAATATATACAAACACTACACTAGTTCTAAACTCCGGCTGCTTAGATTTTAAAAGAACTCTGAAACCATAACAAATTTATATAAGTAAGACTACAGATTTTAAAAATCAAGTTGATATTAGTGTGGAGGATAATTGTTTTGGTGATCTGGAATCTCACCTCACAGCCTAAATATGATGAGAAAGTAGTGTATAACATAAGAGCACCTGGATTCAAATCCCAGCTTACAGAGAGTAAAAGCTTAGCATTTACTCTCTCTGTGTCCTTGGAGAAATGATTAATTCTTTTTCTGTAAATTAGGGATAACAGTACCTACCTTTTATAGTTACTGAGAAGATTAATTGGTATGATGCATATAAAGTGCTTAGGGAATATAAAGTGCTTAGTGCACTTTATATGGATCATACCAATGATTGGCACATAGTTCTTGCCACATAGTTAAGTCTTGGTAAAATAATGGCTGTTGCTGGCTGCCTATACACAGGCTTTGTTTGGCAGTCATTTCTATTTTGAGGTGTTGAATGTTATCTTGCTGTCTTTCTTTATTTGAACTATAGCGAAACATTTGCTTTTAGAATGAGATGTCATATTCATTTGGCCCTCACTTACAAAGCACATTTCTTTTTTTTTTTTTTTAAGATTTTATTTATTTATTTGGCAGACAGAGATCATAAGTAGGCAGAGAGGCAGGCAGAGAGAGAGGAGGAAGCAGGCTCCCTGCTGAGCAGACAGCCTGACATGGGGCTCAATCCCAGGACCCTGGGATCATGACCTGAGCCGAAGGCAGAGGCTTTAACCCACTGAGCCACTCAGGCGCCCCAGCACATCATTTCTGTATGAAGTCCTAGACACAGAGATCCTTCCTGTTTGGCACCAGTGTGATTACATTTACTACCATTGCAACTCTTGGAGTTTCATTGTAATACTGGGATTATAAATGGATTATCCTAATTTTAGATTTTTTAGATCAATTTTTTAAAATACTGGTATTAAAAACACCAAAATTACAAATTCTCCCAGAGCACTCATAGACCCCTAAAATTATATTCTTCAGGGATCTGCAAGCCTAGTTTGAGAAACATTGTCTTAGAGAGTCATATGATCCTATATCACTATGAATTAGATACTTTTGCCATCTGAATTTATATCTAGTATGTAGGTCATAAACTACTTGTATTCTGAGCAAGTAGGACAAATGCCAGTCTAATAGCATTTTTTAGTTTGTAGTAATCTTCGGTGTTATGTGGAAAAGCTGTGGTTTGAATGTTTACTTTTAAGTTTGGCAGGCCTGTATCCAAGCTTCTTATGGTATATAGCTGTGGTGATATCAAATTGAATTTCCTTAGGAGTTATTTCAGCTCTGCTGTTTTCTGCTAAGGGGGAGGCAGTAGAAGAGTACCTTCCAATTTCCAGGCTTTTCTTCTTTGCTTCTCATTCTCTCCAGATTATATGTTTGCTATACTTGGTGATTGCCCTCTGTTAGTCTACTCTTTTAACAATATGCTTTTCTTTTCTCTTCATTTGTAGACAGAATGAATGAGTGAAAGCTTGTTCTTTATTTAATTTGCATAGTGGGTTTAATACCACATCTTAGAAATCAAAATGTAGAGCCTGTGATTTGGGTTCTTCTAATCTACCTCTGGGAACAGAAAGGTGTCATTTACTTTGAAGAAGGTCTTTGTGCAACTCTTACATATTTCATTAGTTTATATTATGACATTGGATTTCACAGACTTCTTTCAGAGAGTTCAGAGCACTTTCGCATTTCATATTTACACATAACTCTAAGAACTTTTTTTCCTGGGTCTTTTTAATAAAATTCATACTTACATTACTAGTCTTAATGCTAGGCTCTACTATCACATTAACACTCTAAGTTAAAGATTTTAAATAATTTATCCTAAAAATAATCACATGCTATTTTGTGATGATATGTATGTGCATATACATAAGTATACATACACATGTGTACATACACATACATACACATATATGTATATGTACACACATGTATACCACTATTAAATAAGAGTTATAGTCTTGAAATCCATTGCTTCAGTGTGGAAGCTTAAAATATTCTTTGATAAAATGTAATTACTATGAATTACAAGGAATATATATCCTTAAGTATTATTTATTTACCCTGTTTTAGATACTGCAAGGAAATTATTTTACCTGTATTATATTTGTCTTCATGCAATAATCTTGAGATATTTTTTTCCTCCATTTCTTTTCTTTCCCAGTCAAGAATTTTAAGAATCTAGCAGATATACACTCCCTTGATCCCTAAGCATTAAAAACTAATTCTGTAAAGTTCTTTGCTTTTCTTATAGAGTCCTTTTACACTGCTGATACTTCTGACTTTACTTCATCCCCTTTCATTTTCCCATCCCTTTTTACCTCTTTCTTTTTGCTTGTTTTTATAAAGTTTTTGCTTGATCCTATGTAAGTATATCTGTTTTTTGTTTTTCACGATGCTGACTTGGATGTATGAAACTTTTGAATTCCTTTTGCTTTTCTCTATTTTTTTCCCTCTATAGTTAATCTCTTGGCAAAGTAAAATGGCACATGGGTTCTCTTTCTCTTCTGCTGTTTGATTTTTCTCCACTTTCTAGGTACTGTTCTTAGTTGTGTATTTTCTTACCCTCTTTTAACTTTGCTTAAGTTGAAAATACTTTAGTAGTTGCTCCTAAACTCTGCTCTTTTTTCTTCTCTTTCTTAAACTTCTAGTTACTGTACATATATATCATCAATATTTATTTAGTAAAAATTGACTGGTTTAGAATGAAGTATAGAAAGGTATATGCTGGGTCTGCTAGTTTGAATTACTATACGTTTCATGTTACGCATTTTTAAAAATACTCATTTATTTCAAGAACTGTATAGCTATATAAGGCATGTCAGATATAAGTAGATACTAATGAAAATACTTGGTGAAGTTTTTAGTCTTTGATGCTACATTACATATAAAGTCACTAGTCTTATTTATTTGACATTAGTTGTGCTATATCTATAAATCATCACTGTATTTGTTCTATGGCGTTAAAGTTGTACTTTACCTATTCAGTGGTGAACTAGCAGGGTGACATGTTCACCAGCAAACTAGAAAGACTGATATGATAGTTGGGGAGAACCAGCTTGGGAAAGATACATCAGTACTTTCTGGGTTTGAGTTTTGTTCTCATTTAATAAAAAGAAAAGTACATTTGTGCTCCCTTACAACTGTAATACTTCCTACAAAAGGTCATCCTTGCTTTTTAAAGCTCCTTTGTTACTTTTAATGGCATTAATATTTTGCTGACTAAATTCTTCAATTAACTCCTTATGCACTGGATTACCAAATTATGTTTACATATTTCCACTTCATTCATGTTTTAGAATTTATCCTATTTCTATCTCGTTACCAAGACCTTTCATTTTTACTGGAATTACTTCATTAACTTCAGTATCCCCTCTTTATGCCCTCTTAGAGTAATCCTGTGTTATGTCATTGTATCAAGATGACACCAGCAATGGTATAATGTTTTGCCATTAGTAATTTGTCAAAACTAAAATGTGCCAAGGAGCTCCATCTTCTTGTCTACGACGGGAACCATCATTAAACATTGGTATTAAAACCATCCTTAGTGAAGTCTGTTTTAGACCATGAGAACCTGACTTTTGAACATTGCTTCAAGCCTTCCTCCAGCTTCTAGGACATTGAGTAACTAAAATTAGGCAAGCCTTGACCCATTTTTAGGACTCCCGTCTAAAAACAGCCAACAACTAGTGCTTGACGATGTAGATTTGGAGCCAATAGTAGGTCACACACTGAATGATATGTCGTATTTTTAGCAATAGACTTTTAATTGACCTCACATGTTTTATGATAGCCTGTCTCCAACCCCCACTTGACTTTGTTTTCCTTTTAAAATTCTCTTGGAAATACTACTTTGACTGAATCAGGTTTGCAACTAATGTAACAACTACCTTGCAACTCCTATTTCCCAGAAGAGTTCATACATTGCTTTTTGAAGCATTTACCTTTTTTTCTTTTTGCATTTACCTTTTTAAAAATGTTTGAGCTTTTGTATAAAATCCTTAACCCTTAAATTAAAATTTCTAATAATGATCTTAATCTGTTTTACCCTTTGATACTGCTTTCCTAGACGGTCATTCTACTTGATACCTAAAAGCTTCTCTTTTCTCAAGTTTTCTATATGTCTCATTATTTCCTATATCCTTTTCAGCTTACAGTCAAATTTGGGTTCTGCTTTAGTGTGGTTTAGTAACACCATAAATTCTAACAATCTTATTGACTTTCCCAGTGCATAATGATAGGCATAGCACCTTTATCTGTTTACATGTAGCAATAAAAAAAGTGCATATATATTGTTTTATTATTTACTTAAGAAAAAGATTAATCTCCCATGATATAAACTGTCTTGGTATCTAGTAGTTATCAAGCAGGCTATAGGTAGTCAGAAAATATTGAAAGGTTTTTCTTTGCTTGTGTAGACTTTCATAGTAAAAATAGCACTGTTATAATGTCCCGCAGATAAACTATAAAAGAATGTCAGATGTTCAGGTTGGTTTCAAATTAAACGGAGTGTAATCTAAAAGGCTTTCTCTGCAGTACAGCTTCTAAGTATGTTCTTGTTAACGCTGCCAGTAGGGGTACTTATCTAGTGATACCTTGGTACTCTGAATTTTTTGGAAGAAAGTATTAATCAGTAATTACCTTTCTCAGAACAGGATTTGTATGGAGTCATATTTTACTTATGCTCATACTGCTTTGGTTTTATTTAGCACAATATAGTGAGAGAATACTAAGTCTTTGCTCATATCTTAAAGTCTCCAAAGGTACCCCCGAGGCATGTGAGCATTTAGCATACTGCAAAGCTAGAAGGAATAGTCCACACAAGACTGCCCTCACTTCTGGCACCAATTGCAATTTGGTGGGGGGAGGGTCCCAAAACCATCCGTATGTTCGGTAATTGTCTGCAAGTTCTCACAGAACTCACTGACAACTGTTAAACCAATGTTTACAGTTTATTATAGGGGAAGCACACAAACTAAAATGAATTAGTTGAAATAAGTTATGGCTTAATTTTCTTCACTTTGTTTACATGTAACATTTTAATCTACTAAGGACTTTTCAAACATTTTGTCAAAATTAATCAAGTCCTGAGGTCTCCATTTTCCAGGTGGAGTAACTGAGACATAAAATTACATCTTCAAGACCAAGTTTAGGTTTATTTTCCTTGTTCTACCTAAATTCTACAAATGGGTTTATGACCACAAGATACATGAAACAAAGTTCTTATTTCTATTTATAATAGATACATAAGGTGCACATGCAAAGGGTAAGTTTTGTTGTAGGTGTATTTTGTTCTACTTTGTTAATTTAGTATTCTGCTGTAGCAAAATATATGAAATGCTACTTTGAATAGAAATAGTTAAATTTGGACACTAACATTGCTCTTTCCTCATTACTGTTATATTCTGCACTGCTGTCTTAGGATGTCAACCATGGATTAACTGAGGTAAGTTTGGTGTAATGTAGTCTCATGTTCAGAGTAGGAAATACTCTGTTTTGTCTTAAGTGATAGGAGAACAAAAGGTTCCTGTTTTATGTGGCCTTTATTTTTTAATAAGTATATAGGAATTGTCCTTATGAAACATTTCAGAGGAATTTCCTGAAGAAAAGTAAAACCTCTGTTTTAGTTAACATTACATCTCTCTATGATGCATTTCAACGGTATTTGTGTAAAAATAGTTTCTACCCTCCTAAAGTCTTACAGGATAAAATTAATATGTGTCCTTTGTAATAAGAAAAGTAGACTTTTAAATACTGACGAATGCTTACCCAGTAAGGTAGAAAATATTTTATATTACAGAACTAAAATGATTTTCAGTTTTTAAACTATAATTGATACTCAGAATGATTATAAAGTTAAACCCATTATGGTCTTCTTCCTCACTTTGTATAACATACCATCTTAATATATACAGTTCTAACACTTTAGTTTACATTATCAACAAACCTAAACCACCTTTTTTTTTTAACACTTTTATACTTCTTACTTTTTTTATACTTTCTTTTATATACTTTTGTACTTTTATACTTCTGTTTTTATGTTTCTTTTATACTTTCATACTTCTGTTTTGGGGGGGGGGGTGTTTTTTTTCCCAGCACTTGAACCAGTGAAACGTTTAGAATTAACTTTATATCATAGGCCTAATATTGTTTGCTTCCTCATCTTCACACAGAAGTAGCACAAAAGATTATGAAATCATAGACTTGGAACCAGAAGGGACCTTAGAAATCATCTCAGTAGTTTTTGAGTTTCAGAATAGTGAAATCACTTTCTGCCATCAGTAGGAAGTGACACAAATACAGGATCAGGGTGAAAATGTCATGTGAAAACCAGTGAAGAATGATGATTTAATATTAATATAACTCAGCCTGCTGTCTTATATGTTGACAACAAAAAGTTGATGGTCTCATCATATTCTATACTAATTGGGCCCTATTGGATTATTTTGTTTGTTTTTGTTAAGAGAGACTTAGATAAAATACATTTTTAAAAAGGCATTTAGGAGAAGGGCTGGAAACCGTATTATTTTCAGAATAGGCTTGAAGACTGAAACACAAAAGGAAGTAATGCATAGTAATGTATAGAAATGTGAATTCAGAATAAAGAGAACTTCCTAAGCACTTAAGAAGTGGGTTGTATCATGGTATATTGTCTTCACAGAAACTTTACAGCAAGGGGCTTTGTTTCAGGGCTGACACAAAATCATGGTCTTGTTGGGTACATGGTAGGAATACATCCTTCTCCAACTGTAAGAATCTGTGGCTGGAAATTCATAGCTCTTTGTATTTTTCTGCATTGTTAAAATACTTAGCAGTCAGTCAATCACTGTATTACTTGCTAGGATGAATAATTGTAAAGTGATTAATGTGTGATAATGGCAATAATAGGTCAGTTTTCTCAGCGTTAAAGGTTGAGAGAAAATAATACTTGTGCTTTGTAGATTGAATGAATGAAAGATTCTTGAACTTGTTGGCACGCTAATGACATACAGTAAATATCTGTTAAATGGACAATCACATTGTTATTACTGGCCTCAGTTGCTAGAGTAGACCTAAAATATAAGAACTGGGTTAACATAGGAGCCCCTAATTTTATTTTTATTCTTAAGAGGGTGGAGGAGAGAGCAAGAGGAAAAGAAGGAGAAAGCGAATCTTAAGCAGGCTCCATACCAGCATGGAGCCTGATAGGGGGCTGCATCTCAAAATCCTGAGGTCATGACCTGAGCTGAAATCAAGAGTCAGACACCTAACCAACTAACCCACCTAGATGCCCTAGAAGTCCCCAGTTCTAGAATATATTTGCAATCTAACTCACTGAATCTCGGAGTTAATATATGCTAAACGGGAGATACTTGTAATTTACAATTGTATGGACTTTTAAGTATACAATTCCCTCCTAAAATCAGGTTATTGGTTGGGAATTGGGGTTATTCCAGTGCCTCATCTGATTATCAGTAAACATTCCATGTTTGGAAGTAAGAAGTATGTTTTATTTATAATTCCTGAGCAGCAATTAAGTGAATAAACCAAGAATGTGATCAGCTTTAAAAGAAATGACAGTACCTACAAAAAAATATATCACATATCAATTTGTACTAATATGTTAATTTTTTATTTCCAGTTGGCAGATATCCCTGTTACAATCTGCACATATCCATTTGTATTTGATGCCCAAGCAAAAACTACTCTGTTACAAACAGATGCAGTGTTACAGATGCAGGTAATTAGTATTAGTTTAATACTAATCTGATTGAGAATGGTTTTTGAATTATTTCTGTAAGGTTTTTTAAAGTAAATATTTTAAGTTTGCTACAGTCAGTAATCCTTGGGAACATTCTGTACCTCAGTGGGGTCTGGCTTTTTGCAAAGTACCTTTGGTACCTTCTAAAGAGGACTGTTGCATGTGATACGGATATTCTTATGAGAGCTACTTCTTTAAGATCTTATTTATTTGTCAGAGAGAGAGGGAGAGAGAGCGAGCACAGGCGGACAGAATGGCAGGCAGAGGCAGAGGGAGAAGCAGGCTCCCCACCAAGCAAGGAGCCCGATGTGGGACTCGATCCCAGGACGCTGGGATCATGACCTGAGCCGAAGGCAGCTGCTTAACCAACTGAGCCACCCAGGCATCCCTGAGAGCTACTTCTATATATTTAAATGAAAATAGAATAGTTTAGCCTTTAATCATTTTATATGTAAAAAGTATAAGCCTTTTTTTATTATAGAACTATGCAACCTTTGTAAACAGTTTTACTATTTTACTTGATAAACATTGACTTGTTTCAAATCTTGCTTCATTATATATTCCATATTTATATACTTGGTAAAAAAGATGGGAGTAACTAGAGGTGAGATGATGTAAAATAAGAGACATTTGATCACTTGTTAGGGGAGGATACAAAGTTTCCTTGAAGAAAGTTTTTAGTTATAAATAAGGCATTTTCCTAAGATTGGTCATCTCCTGCTCCTCCTTCCCCTTTCTCCTCCCATGTGCTCTGTTTTATGTTGAACATTTTTTCATTTATAATGAGGATTTTTATAACGGATTTATATTATTACTTTGAGAGCTACAGTAGATTTGCTTTATCTTTTGAGCCTGTAAATTAAACAGTTTTTGAGTTCTATTTTCTGGTATAGAGTATCAGACTGTAGAAGCTAAGGACTAAGAGAAGATTGGGAAGAAACCTTGAGCACTTAATATTCTAAAAATGCTTTGAAAAATTATTCCCCTGCCCAATTTTGATAATTATTTTCATTCCTTAAAATAAATGCATTTAGTATTTTAAATGCCTCCAGATATTTAAATCGTAAATACTGGGGGAATTTTAGAGATGTGCTTGTATCCATTTTTATCAACACAAGAAATAAGTATTTTTGTAGGGTTTATACTAACAGCTGGCAAAACAGTTTTTTGATGGTTATTGTTAAAACAATAATTGCCTCGTGCTTTTAATATATAGTATATTCCATGTTAGAACAAGAACACAGGGAAAAAACCAAAGGTTTTAGATGGTGAAGGCCAAATGCTTGGTTTGTGAGCACATGTGGCGATCACTCTTCTAGATGAATCTCTGTAATACTACTTAGCCAGGCTATTCCTTGTAATCATTGGAGGTTGTTTTAATGCTGTTTTCTTTTTCTTCTCTCTTCATCCCAGTTATTTTTTGAGAAATAGCAGTGTTCAGATTTATCATATTATATTTCTGTATTTGCTTAATGGTATCATTAGTTATACTTCAGTATAAACACATTCAAAAGGACACTTTATGCTGAGAATACAGTTTTATTAAGCACTTGCTCTACTAGGTAACTGTGTTAGGTTGTCTGTGAATTCAGTAGTATAGCTACTATTATAGGAATTATACATACAGGATTATTTATAATCAATAGGAAGAAGTTAGCTTACCCAGTCACATTAGTTTCTTTGTAGCATCGCTATTAAAATTTTAATCTTTTGTTTTCTAGATGGCTATTGACCAGGCCCACAGACAGAATGTCTCCTCTCTTTTTCTCCCAGTGATTGAATCTGTGAATCCCTGCTTAATTCTAGTTGTGCGTAGAGAAAATATTGTAGGAGATGCAATGGAAGTCCTTAGGAAAACAAAGAATATAGACTACAAAAAGCCACTCAAGGTAATTTGACGTTTTCTAATACATACATATTACAATATATGCTCAGCAGTTAATAGTTTCAAAAAATTAAGTTTTATAAGTATCTTTGAAACTTAATAAAACTTCTAAGTTTTTTAAAACTGTTCATTGCTGAGCATTTATTGTTAATAAATTACATGTTACGGTCTCTCAGCTCTTCAGAATATACCTCCATTTCTTTACATTCAATGTTTACATTATGCTGTTTTAGGTTATATTTGTTGGAGAAGATGCTGTTGATGCAGGAGGAGTACGCAAAGAATTTTTCTTGCTCATCATGAGGGAATTGTTGGATCCTAAGTATGGCATGTTTAGGTATTACGAAGATTCCAGGCTCATTTGGTTTTCTGATAAGGTGAGGTCCAACTGTCTAAATTATTTCTGTGTATATTCCTATGTATGTATACCTACATGTGTCAAGTTGACTCAGTAAATAAAAATTACTAGATTCCTAACATTCAGAGATTTGCTTTATTACAGTGAAAAATTACAAACTTTTGTTTTTTTGTTTTTTTGTTTTTTAAGATTTTATTTATTTATTTGACAGAGAGAAATCACAAGTAGGCAGAGAGGCAGGCAGAGAGAGAGGAGGAAGCAGGCTCCCCGCCGAGCAGAAAGCCCGATGTGGGGCTCGAACCCAGGACCTGGGATCATGACCTGAGCCGAAGGCAGCGGCTCAACCCACTGAGCCACCCAGGCGCCCCGTGAAAAATTACAAACTTTTGGACTCAGAGTCATCAGAACACCTTAATACTTCTGACACATTTCAGATTAGCAAAATAAGTTAAAGGAATAGTCAGCCTGAGAGTGACGATGACCTTTCCTTCTGCTGATTGAGATTTGAGGATTAAATAATAATTACCAGATAAACTTTTTTTCTGGGAAAAATTAATTTATTATTAGCAGTCATTGATTTCTCTACCTTATCATTTAGGGCAGAGGTAACTACTCAGCAAATTATAGTCCATAAGATAAGTTCTTCTCCACACTTGTTCTTGTAGAGAAAGTCATGTCCATTCATCTGCCTGTTGTTCATGGCTGCTTTCTAGCTACAACTGGAAGAGGCAGAGTTGAGTAGTTAAGACAAAGACCCTATGATCAACAAAGCCTGAATATTTACCCTCTGTTCCCTTACAGAGCAAGTTTGCTACCCTTGGGAGATGGTTCAGTTAGAGAATGAGTGGAAAGAAATTTGAATAGAATGTTTACTATTGGTTCTAAAAAACCTTGTTGTGTTATTTATTCATTGTTTCAGGAGGCTCACTGTCCTTTGTGATGTTAGCAGTCATTGATGATCAATGCCTACATTCATTAATTTATTAGGTTGTAAAAATGGTGCTACTCTTTCTTTTTCATTTTATTGGCTTGGATACTTCTATATAGAAAAATATACCTGCATCTACTATTTGGTTCTTTAGTAGTGTAATTCATATGGGGAAGGATTCTCTTACTTCAGTTGCCAATTTTGCAGAAGAATAAATCTGTTCATTGGCATAATTCAGTGGTGACCCATTTGTTTTCTAGTCTTGTCTTCAAATATTATTTATTCATGGATTTAATATTTTTGATGTTTTTAGTCCATTGTAGTTATTATCTTTATTGATGCTCATATTATCCCATCTTTGTCTAGGGAGAGCTCTACAGGTTGGAGAGTTTGTTTTGTTTTTATAAATTTTATTTACTTATTTGAGAGAGAGAGAGCACAAGCAGGCGTTGGGGGGAGCAGTGCAGACAGAGGGAGAAGCAGACTTCCCGCTGAGCAGGGAACCTGATATGGGGCTCAATCCCAGGACGCTGGGATCGTGACCTGACCCAAAGGCAGACACTTAACCGACTAAGCCACCCAGTTGTCCCAGTAGGTGGACAATCTGATTGAATTACAGTCTCCTTGGCTTGGTCTCTTAGGGTAGTTTGTTAATGATGTGGCATATAGAACTTGAGAGGGTACATAAGATGGAGGCCTGTCCTGGTAGGAACACAAAGAGTTCTGTGGGCCTTTATTCCGTTCTACAGAGGGGTATTGTTTTGAAACCAGGGGAGCGGCAGTCTTAGCAAGCTTTATCACGGATCTTTGTAAGACTTTTCAGTTATATCTTGTTTTGACCAATGGAAGTCATGTTGAACTGGTTCCTCTCTTGTGTACTTTTGACATGTCCCTATTTTTCCTTAATTAATTCTTTACATTTAGTACAACAAATGTTCCAGGCTCTTCTTGTGTTTACCCCAGCCTTGGTATTAGCCATTTCTCCTTAAAAGCCCTGACTTCTTCGGGTGGAAGTGGTATTTAGAAATCACACTCTGGATGCTAAGTATACTCACTACTACCAGGGAGTCATTGCTTTCAGATTCTCAGCAGACAGAACTAGGAGCTGTAAATATGTATATGTACATGTACACATCTCATGGTGTCCAACATATATATGGTATATATGGTTTTCAGGCACAAGATCATACCGATACCTCTAATTATTTTTTTTTATGATTTTATTTATTTGAGAGAAAGTGTGCATGAGTGAGGGAGGAGCAGAGGGAGAGGGAGTAGGAGAAGTGACCCCCTGCTGAGCAGAGAGCCTGATGCAGGGCTCGATCCCAGGACCCTGGGATCATGACCTGAGCCGAAGGCAGAGGCTCAACCCACTGAGCCACCCAGGTGCCCCTGGACTTGACTGTTCTTGATATTTGCTATAAATGGAGTTGTATAAGATGTGGCCTTTGTGGCTAGCTTCTGTTACTTAGCATGTTTCCAAGGTTCATCCATGCTGTACCATGTATCAGTACTTCATTCCATTTTGTAGCTGAATAATACTAATTTGTATGGATATATACTATATTTTGTTTATCTTTTATTAATCGATAAACACTTCTGTTGTTTTAGCTCTTTTGGTAAAATGTTATGACTAATGCTGCTATGAACATCTATATACAAGTTTTTGTTTGCAAACTGTTTGCAGTTAGTTTGGATGTATACCTAGGAGTGGAATTGCTGGATCATGTTATAATTCAGTTTGACTTTTTAAGAAATCACCAAACTGTTTTCCAATATATTTCAAAAATATATTTATTTATATCTTATTAGTATAGTGAATATGAAGTGGCATCTCATTGTGGTGTTGAATTGCATTTCCCTAATGGCTAGTAGTGTGCTTGTTTGGCCATTTGTTATATTCTTTAGCAAAATGTCTTTTTAAGTCCTGCTCATTTTTAAATTAGATTGTCTTTTTGCTGTTCAGTTTTAAGAGTCTTTATATATTCTGGATACTAAATTCTTAGCAAATGTATGATTTGCAAATATTCTCCCATTTTATGGGTCGTCTTTTCACTTTCTTGGTAATACCTTTTGACACACAAAGTTTTAAATTTTGTTGAAGTCTTATTTATCTGTTTTTTTCCTTTTGTTTTGCTTTTGATGTCATAACTATGAAACCATTGACTATAACCCCTGAATTTTCTTCTAAGAGTAATATAGCTTACTGTGACAGGTCTTTGATCTGTTTTGAGTTCATTTTTGTCTATGCTGTGAGGTAAGAATTCAGCTTCATTCTTTGCATGTGAATAACTAGTTTTCCCACCATTGTTTGTTAGACTATTTTTGCCTTATTGAATAGTCTTAGTACCCCTCTTGAAAATTAATTGACTGAGAGGTACGGATTTATTTCTGGACTCTTAAGTGATATAAATGTCTGTCCTTACACTAGTACCACACTGTTTTATTTACTGTAACTTTGTAGTAGGTTTTGAAATTAGAATATATGAGTCCTTCCACTTTGTTCTTCTCATTCAAGATTGTTTTGATTATTAGGGGTCCATTGCAATTTTGTATGAATTTTATGGCTAGCTTGTCCGTTTTTTCAAAAAAGGTCATTAAAGATTTGATGAATTTGTTCTTGAATAAACATTTTGTTCTTTTTGATGCTGTCATAAATTAAACTTTTTATAAATTATATTTTTGGTTCATTGCTGAGGTATAGAAATACAACTGCTTTTTGTATGTTGATCTTGTATCATACAACTTTGCTGAATTCATTTATCAGCTCTAATAGGGGTTTTGTGGATTCTTTAGGATTTTCTTTCTTTGAGATAATGACATCCACAAATGTAATAGATTTAATTTTACTTCTTTCCCTCTAATTTAGATACTTTTATTTCTTTTTCTTGCCTAATTCTAGAACTTCCAGTACACTGTCAAATACAAGTGGTAAGAGTAGACATGCTTTTCTTGTTCCTGATCTGAGTTGGATATTAGCTCTGGATTTTTCATAAATTCCTTTGATCATGTTAAGGAAATTCTCTTCCTTATTTATCAGTTATCATGAAAGAGAGTGGGATTTTATCAGATGCTTTTTCTGCTTCAAGATGAGCATGTGGTTTCCTTCCTTCATTTCGATTAATGTGATGTATTACATTGGTACATTTTCTTATGTTGACCCACCTTGTATTTTGGAGATAAAGCGCACTTGGTCATGGTATATAATCCATTTAGTTTACTTGTATTCTGTTGATGATTTTTCCATCCTTATTTGTTAAGGATACTGGTTATAGTTTTCTTTTTGGTGTTTGTGATGCCTTTGTCTGTCTTTGGTGTCATGGTAGTTTGGACCTCACAGACGAGTTAGAAAATGTTCCCTCATCTTCTATTTCTTGTGTTCCCTCTTCCATTTGTTGGAAGAGGAAAAATTGCTGTTACTTATTCTTTAAATGTTTGGGTAGAATCTGGTCCTAGACTTTTCTTTGTTGGAAGGTTTTTTTTGTTTTGTTTTGTAAGATTTTATTTACTTGAAAGACAGAGAAAGAGAACATGTGCACAGAGGGAGAGGTGGAGGGAGAGGAGAGAATCCCAAACAGACTCCCCACTGAACATGGAGACCCACATGGGGCTCAGTCCCATGACTCTGAGATGAAACCAAGAGTTGGACTTTCAATCAGCTGAGCTATACAGGTGCCCTTTTGGAGGGTTTTTTATTTTGAGGAGTTTTTAAAAGATTTTATTCATTTATTTAAGAGGGAGCATAGGCAGAAGGGACCCCAAGATCATGACCTAAGCTGAAGGCAGATGTTTAACCGATGAAGCCACCCATGTGCTCCTCGAAGTTTTTTGATAAGTGATTCAGTTTCTTGTTATAGGTTTTTTTTCTTGGGGGATTTTGTTTGTTTGTTTTAGATTTTCAGGTGTCAGCATGGTAGTTTGTATGTTTCTAGGAATTCATCTAATTCATCTAGAATGCCTATTTTGTTGTCATACGATTGTTCATAGTATTCTCTTACAGTCCTTTTTATTTCTGTAAGGACAATAGGAATGTCCCCAATTTCAGTTTTGATTTTAGTAATGTGAGTCTTTTTTTTTCTTGGTTATTCTAGCTAAAGATTTGTTAGTTTTGTTGGTCCTTTAAAAGAATCAACTTTGGTTTTATTGCTTCTCTGTATTCATTGTTTTTCTATTCTATGTTTTATTTATCTCCACTTTAATCCTCATTAATAATCTCCCTCTACTAGCTCTGGGTTTAGTTTGCTCTTCTTTTTATAGTTGCTTAGGTTATAAAGTTCGGTTATTGATTTGAGGTACTTTTTTTTTCAATATATATGTTTATAATGATAAATTTCCCTTTGAATACTGATTTCACTGTATCTTTTAAGTTTTTCTGTTATGATACCTTCTTTGACCCATTGGTTGTTTAAAAATCTGTTGATTTTCACATCTTTGAATTCTCCATATATTTTTTTTAAGATTTTATTTAACAGAGAGAGACAGTGAAAGAGGGAACCCAAGCAAGGGGAGTGGGAAAGGGAGAAGCAGGCTTCCCGCTGAGAAGGGAGCCCGATGCAGGACTTGATCCCAGAACCTTGGGATCATGACCTGAGCCGAAGGCAGACCTTAACGACTAAGCCACCCAGGCATCCCTCCTTTTTTTGTTTTTTTTTTTTTTTTTAAATGCATTTATTTTTAAGTAATCTCTGCACCCTACATGAGGGTCAAACCCACAACCCTGAGATCAAGAATTGCATACTTCTCCAAATGAGCCAGCCAGGTGCCCTGTCTCCATATTTCTTTGTTGTTGGTTTCTATTTTTTAAAATATTTTATTTATTCATTTGATAGAGCAAGCAAGTGAGAGAGCACAAGCAGGGGGCACAGCAGAAGGAGAGGGAGAAGCAGGCTCTCCACTTGAACGGGGAGCCGGACGTGGGGCTGGATCCCAGGACCCTGGGATCATGACCTGAGCCAACGGCAAAAGCTAAACCCACTGAGTCACTGAGCCAATCAACTTATTGTTGATTTCTAGTTTTATTCTTGGGGTCTGAAAATATACTTTTTATGATTTTAATCTCTTTAAATTTATTGAGACTTAGTTTTTGACCTAACATATGTTCTCTCCTGGAAAATGTTCCACATGCACTTAAGCGTGTATTCTCTTGTGGAATGGAATGTTCTATAGCAATTAGGTATGGTTGTTTTATAGTATTTTTCAAGTTCTCTATTTCCTTATTGATCGTCTGATTGTCATATCTTTTATTGAAAGTGGGATATTGAAGCTTCCACCTATTATTTTAGAACTGTATTTTTCCCTTTAATTGCGTCAGTTTTTACTTCATATATTTTGAAGCTATATTGTTAGGTATGTAGATGTTTTTAAATGTTGTATCTTCTTGAAAAATTGACGCTTTTTGATTTAAAGTCTATTTTTGTCTCATATTAGTATAGCCACTCAGCTCTATTTTGGTTATTATTTACTAGGCATATCATTTCTTCAAACTTTCACTTTCAATCTAGTGTCTTTGGATTTAGAGTGAGGTTTATAGACAGCATATGCAGATATTCCTAGACTTACAATGGGGTTATGTTCCAGTAGACCCATTGTAAGTTGGAAATTTTATAAGTCAGCATGGCATTGACTACACCTAACCTGTTGAACATTATATCTTAGCCTAGCCTACATTAAATATGCTCAGTACAGAGGCACTTGGGTGGCTCAGTTAGTTTAAGTGTCTGCCTTTGGCTCAGGTCATGATCCCAGGGTCTTGGGATTGAGCCCTGCGTTGGGCTCCCTGCTCAGTGGGAGTCTGCTTCTCCCTCTCCTGCCCCTTTCCTCCTGCTCATGCTCTGTCTCTCAAATAAATACAATCTTTAAAAAAATGCTTAGAACATTTACATTAGCCTACTGTTGGGTAAAATCATCTAACACTAAGCCTATTTTATAACCAAGTGTTGAATATCACACCTAATTTATTGAATACTATACTGAAAGTGAAAAAATAAAATGGTTGTATAAGCACAAGGATTTTAAGTGTATTATTTGTTTACCCTCATGATTGCATGGCTGACTGGGAGCTGTGACTTACGGTCTCTGCTCAACATCACAAGATTATCATACTGCATATTGCTAGCCCAGGAGAAGAGCAAAATTTAAAATTTGAAGTATGATTTCTACTGGTACAGATCTCTTTTGCACCACTGTAAAACCAAAAAATCATGTCAAACATTGTAAATTAGGGACCAGCTATCATTGAACAGGGCTTTGTTTTTTAAAAATCCTTTCTGCCAGTCTCTGCCTTTTGATTACGGAATTTAATTCATTTACATTTCAAGTTGTTTGCTTGTTTGTGTGTTTGTTTTTAAAGATTTTATTTATTTGAGGGGTGCCTGGGTGGCTCAGTGGTTTAAAGCCTCTGCCTTTGGCTCAGATTATGGTCTCAGGGTCCTGGGATCAAGCCCTGCATTGGGCTCTCTGCTTAGCAGGGAGTCTGCCTCCCCACCTCTCTGCTGCCTCTCTGCCTACTTGTGATCTCTGTCAAATAAATAAAATATATTTTTTTAATATTTTATTTATTTGAGAGAGAGCAAGAGAGAGATCTGTTATTTCCTTAGTTCTTGCTCTGAGGGTTACAGCTAACACCTTAAATTTACAACAGTCTAGTTTGAATTAATATAAACTTTAGTAGTGTACAGAAACTGTTCCTAGAACAGCTCTGTTCCTTTCTCTTTGTTATTGTCACACTTTACAGCTTTATACATTGTGTGCCTATTAATGTAGATTTGTAATTATTTTATACATTTGAGTTTTGAACCTTATACAGGAAAAAAGTTATAAATCAAAAATACTATAATATTAACTTTTATATTTACCTGTGTAGCTACCTTTAGCAGAATTCTTTATTTCTTTGTATGACTTTAAGTTACTGTGCAGCATCCTTTCCTTTCAGCTGATGGACTTTAGCATTTCTTGTAAGGAAGGTCTAGTAGCAGCAAACTCAGTTTGTTTGTTCGTTTGTTTGTTTTTTTAATATGAGAGTTCCTGGATATAAAATTCTTGATTGAAAGTTTTTTCTTTCAGCCCTTTAAATATGTCATCCCACTGCCTTTTGGCATGCATGGTTTCTAATTAGAAACCAGCTCTTAGTCTCATTGAAGAGCCCTACTGTGTGGTGAGTTGCTTCTCTTTTCCTGCTTTCAGTACTTGTCATAATTAACTTTCAACTCTTAGATTTAAATGTGTCTTAATGTGGATCTCAAGTTTGTCATAGCTGGAGTTTGTTGAGCTGCTTGGGTGTTAGATTTGTGTCTTTTATCAGAATTAGGAAGTTTTCAACCATTTCTTCAAAGGTTCTTTCTCTTTTTCCCCTCTCCTTGTGGCCCTTTGCTGCTTGTATAATGGTGCACTTGATGGTATCCCACAGTAGGCTTTCTTCTTATTTCTTCATTCCTTTTTCTTGCTGCTGTTCTACAAAGTAGTTAATCTCAACTGACATACTTTCAAGTTTGTGGATTCTTTTTTCTGCCTGCTCAAATCTCTTACACCCAACGCCTCCAGTGAATTGTTTCAGTTACTGTACTTTTCAGCTCCAGAATTTTTGCTTGCTTCTTTTCCATAATTTCTATCTCTTTATTATAGTCTCTATTTGATAAGACATTACTGTTCTGTTCTCTTTCCCCACCCGCTGCCCCCATGGTCTCCTTTAGCTATTTGAGCATATTTAAAAGAGTTGATTTAGAGGCACCTGGGGGGCTCAGTCAGTGAAGTGTCTGCCTTCCGCTCAGGTCATGATCTCAGGGTCCTGGGATCAAGCCCACCGTCAGGGCTTCCTGATCAGAGGGACCCTGCTTTTCCTCTCTCTGTGGCTCCCCCTGCTTATGCTCTCTCCTCTCTCAAATAAATAAATAAAATCTTTTTTTTTTTAAATGAAATGAAACAGTTTATTTAAAATCTTCATCTAGTAAATTAAATGTCTGGGATTTCTCAATTTATGGGATTTCTTTTTTTCCTATGAATGGGCCGTGTATCTTTTTTTTTCATGCCTCATAAACTTTGTTGAATTTGGGGCATTTTTTTATTGTTGTTTGACAGTTTTTTGGGTTTTGTTTTCCCCCACCATACCAATTATAACCTCCAGGTTTCTTTTATTTCTTCTGTCTTTTTCTTCTGACCCTTGACTTTTTTTTTTTTTTAAGATTTTAATTTATTTATTTGACAGAGATCACAAGCAGGCAGAGAGGCAGGCAGAGACAGAGGGGGAAGCAGACTCCCTGCCAGCAGAGAACCCGATGCGGGGCTTGATCCCAGGACCACGAGATCATGACCCAAGCCAAAGGCAGAGGCTTTAACCCACTGAGACACCCAGGCACCCCTGACCCTTGACTTTTTATTCACATTTTTAAGAATGTGACACTGAAAAGCTACTTAGATGTGCATGTATTTTTTTTTCTTTTTTCCC
Source organism: Lutra lutra (assembly GCF_902655055.1). Taxonomy (NCBI): domain Eukaryota; kingdom Metazoa; phylum Chordata; class Mammalia; order Carnivora; family Mustelidae; genus Lutra; species Lutra lutra. The sequence continues at coordinate 30,522,064 of NC_062291.1, read as the reverse complement.
CAAGTAGGCTCAGTGCCCAGCATGGAACCCCTCAATGCCCAGCATGGAACCCAACACTGTGCTTGAACTCAAAACCCTGAGATCAAGAGTCAGACTGTTTAATTAACTGAACCACCCAGTGCCTGTGGGCATACACATTATGATTTAAAGTCCCCATTCATAGAGTGATTAGATATGGGCACTTGAAGAGGGAACCCTCAAATGTCAACATATATTTTTCACTCTTTGTGTTTTTTACTCTTCGATTGCCAATGTTCTGGTAGTGTTCTGAACACTGGAAAGGGAGGGTAGGATTCTCATTGTTAACTGTACATACCTTCATTTGATCATTTTGTTTTTTGTGTGTGTATTTTACATTTTAATTTTTTAAATTACGTTTTTAATTGAAGAATAGTTGACCTTAGTTTCAGGTATATAACATAGTGATTTAGCATGTATGTACAGTATGGAGTGCTCATTGTGGTAAGTGTAGTTATCATCTGTCACTATATAAAGTTATTTAAAACATTATTGACCATATTCTGTATGCTGCAGTTTATATCCCTGTGACTTATTTTATAACTAGAGATTTGTACCTCTTTATCTCCTTGAACCCTTTGATCCCTTTGTTTTAAATGTATCACTTGTTTGAGAATCCAGAACCACTTTGGCTCATCCTTTCCAGAAAAGCAAGGGACTTTTTACCACTTGTTCTAGTTTTAAGCCTATCTGAGTACCTCTGACTTTCAGAGTCTTAGGTTTTACCAAATGAGCTAGCTTAGCTACTTGACTTTAAAGTTATTTCTTTGGTACTTCCAGTTCTTCAGCCTGAAATACAAATTAGCTTCTCATTGGCTTTTCTCTTAGCAATCTGCTGTTTAAGTTTCTTTTGCTTTACTGAATCAGGTACCAGCCATCTGTCTTACTTTTCAAAAATTTAAAAATATTAACATCTCTTTAATATTAAAACCATCCCCTATTCTTTTTTTCTTGTGGGTATATATCATTTTTATTCCTTTATTCTCATTTACAGGGATTTCAGGAGGAAGAGAGATTAACTAACACGTTATTCAATCTGCCCTGTTTAAAAAGGACTTTCTAAACTTAAACACAGTATAGGACATCACAGAGGAAAAAGATTTGATCACTGGGGGAAAATGTGACAATTATGCATAACAAAAGCAAGATTATTAAAAAGCATATAGCAGTCTGGAATATATTTAACAAATATGACACAGGGTAATATTAACTCCTGGTATATGAAGAATTCAAATATAAATATATATAAGAAAATACTAGCGGCAGCAGCTCTTTCTGCCCACGGATCCGTGCTGTAATAAAATCGTCTTTTTTTGCACCAAAGAAAGATAACACTGGCCCCTGAAAGGTAAATGGGCCAAGAATACAAAGAGCCATTTCACAATTACACACAAATCCCTCATTTTCAGTATCACTAATAGACAAAAGATATATACTAAAACAAGTTTTTTTCTTTTTGGGGGGGGGTTTGGGGAGGGACAGAGTGAGAGAAAGAATCTTAAGCAGTCTTCCCACCCAGCGTGGAGCCTGATGGAGGGGGGACTATCAGAACCCTAAGATCTTGACCTGAACTGAAATCAGGAGTTGGGTGCTTAAGTGACTGAGCTACCCAGGCGCCCCAAGTTTTTCGTTTTTTTAACTCAAGTAGAAATGCGTGTTTGTTTGTATACAGATGAAAATGTGGAAAGATAGACATTTTCCTAGACTACAAATGTCAGAGTAAATTGGAATAGGTGTGAACAAAAAGTTTTGAGGTATGCTTAACTGTCATTTGACTTCTAAAATCTTCTTACAAAGCAGAATTTTTCTTAAGCAAATATTTCAAACTGTGGACAAAAATATGTGCAGAAGGGGGCACCTGGGTGGCTTAGTCGGTTAAGCATCTGACTCTTGGTTATGGCTCAGGTCATGATCTCAGGGTTGTGAGATCCAGCCCCGCTTGGGGCTCCATGCTCAGCACTGAGTCCACTTGAGATTCTCTCCCTCTTCCTCTGCCCCTCCCCCCCCTCTGCTCACACATGCCACCCCCTGTGCACACACACTCTCTCTGAAATAATAAAGTCTTAAAAATATGTGTGTGTGTGTGTGCAGAAATGATACCATCTTATTTTGAATATTATGGAATAACTAACATTTATTATGCCTTTTCCATGTGCTGCATGAACTGAGTCAAAAGTATTTTGCATGCGTTAATACCATTTCATCCTCACAACAACCTTATGAGATATAAATACTGTTTTTATCTTTGAAAACACTGAGTCTAGATAGCAAATGAGCTAGGTCGAGCCCCAAATCTCATAAAAAAATGTTTTTCTCTTAACTATCATGCTCACTGAATAAAGATTGTGGTAAATAATGATTCAATGATTTAAAAATCTAAATATCCAACTACAGTAAAATAGCTAATTTAGCAGATCTTGGTACTTTTGTAAGAGCAATATGTAATCATTAAAAAATCATGTTCTAAAAAAAATCATGTTCTATGGGGGCTGTTGGGTGACTCAGTCAGTTGGGCGTCCAACTCTTGATCTCAGGTCATGAGTTCAAGCCCCACTCTGGGCTCCATGGCTGTGGTGCCTACTTTAAAAAATAATAAAATAAAAGTACATGAGTAAAAATCATGTTCTAGAAGAATATTTAATGATATGAGAAAATACTTGTGATTAGACAAAGGAGAAAATTTCACTATATTTTTAAACTATTTTTTTAAACTTACAGTGGATGGAAATACATAAAAATATTGTTTAAATTCTTGTTTCTAAGTGATTACAATTTCTTATGCTTTTTGTTTTCCAAATTTTAAAAGTGTATAATTTAAATCAGATTTAATGTTCTAGTAGTCATTTCATTTATTAATTTAATGCTTAATGATGTGGAAATGCTTATTTTTCTGGGGAAAAGGCCACTTGTGAAGTTATACATGTAGTCTGGTTTTAGCTAGATATTTATTTTGTGAAAATATATTGGGTGGGGGGACACGTGGGTGGCTCAGATGCCTTTGGCTCAGGTCACCATCTCAAGGTCCTGAGATCAAGCCCCTCATTGGGCTCCCTGCTCAGCAGGGTATCTGCTTCTCCCTCTGCTGCTCCCCTTGCTCCTGCTCTCTCTCTCTCCCTCTCAAATGAATAAATAAAATATTTTTTAAAAAGGAAATATATTGAATGGAAATGTGCAGAAATGCTAATCGTGATACTGTCCCATGGAGATGTGATTGAGAATGAGCTTTTCCCTTGTTATTATTCAGTACTTATTCCTGTATCTTCAAATTTTTCTAGTACAAATATGTGTTTTTGTCATCAGAAGAATTTATTATTTTAAAACTTGGAGAAAACACATCTTTCCTTTTTTTCTGTTATCTTTAGACATTTGAAGACAGTGATTTGTTCCACTTGATTGGTGTTATCTGTGGATTAGCAATTTATAATTTTACTATTGTGGATCTCCATTTTCCTTTGGCTTTGTATAAGAAACTGCTAAAAAAGAAGCCATCCTTGGATGATTTGAAGGAACTAGTACCTGATGTTGGAAGGTTAGTTACAAAAAATGACAAGGGTTTTAATAGGGAACGGGAAATGAAAGCTTTCTTTCCTTTTAGGAATAATTGTATTTTGTTCTTGTTCAATTTCTAAAACAAACAAAAGCCCTTCTGATATTGGAGAACTCTTTGTGTTACCCAGATCCAGAATTTTCTGCTGAAAGACTTGTATGTATAAAACCATTTGCTAAATTTTTAGTAATTTAACAATGTTTTGCAAATATCAGATAATAAACTTAGGAAGGTAATGTTTCCTGAGGGTAGTTAAATGATTTATTTGGACTTTTGATTACCGTCATTCCTAGCTGGAATATGTAAAGTTTCTTTTTATTTATTACATAAAATGGAAAAAAATTGTATATAAGTAAGAACAAATGTTGAAAATGGGTGGCTACATGGCCTTTGTATTCAGAAGAAGAGATAAAGACCTTAGAGTGATTTTTTTTTTTCCCCTTCGGAATTGTTCTTTAGGTAGCCATTGTATATCTACCATCTGAACAAATATAAAAGTACAGATTAATTAAAGAATTTTTTCAAGAATGAATGAGAAATATGTATTCATAACCAAAATAGTCAAAATACCCAATAAGAAACGTGTATTATTTTGCAGAAGCATGCAGCAGTTACTGGATTATCCAGAAGATGATGTTGAGGAAACATTTTGTCTTAATTTTACGGTAAGATGGAAAGACAGAATAGCCTGATTATTCATCATCCCTTTTATTTAACAGCTGTGCTTTACAGGTTTTGGGTTGTCTTTTTTTTTTTTTTTTGATGGGTGGAATTCTTAACCCATTTTAGCTAACATTTATTGAGCATTAACTATATGCTAGTCACAGTACGTATATTATTTCATTTAATCCTCATAACAGTCCTATGAGATTAGTATTATTATCCTTATTTTATGAAGAAAATGAAGAAAACTGAAAACAATCATTACATGTCAGAAATAATATTTATACCCAAGCCTGTGACTTCAGAGCCTAGTGCTCTATCATTATGCTAAAGATCCTTTACAAATACAAGAGGACCTCTTTATTCAAGTATTAATTTTTGAGTCTACAATTATAAGAGTGTTTAGAGAAGCAAAGGTTATTATACATAGAATATTCAGTAATAAACTTACCACTTAAAAGATCAATTCCTGCTCAGACATCCCTTTCTGCTTCACACTAGTATTTGTCCTTGACCATTTGTCTTACTTTTGAAATGACATACCACAGTAAAAATGCAAATATGTTGGAATGTTATTTGGAAAATGAAATTTCAAATCAAAGATACAGAATTTTGTTAATTCAGTGAAAGGGATGGTGGATAACTTACCCATCCAAATGCAAAGCCATTGACAAACAAGGATCTGGCAGAAGTAGACAGTTGACAAGAAAAAATAAGCAAGGATTATGAGAAGGGACTTCAGAATGAAATGATCTGAATATTAAAATTAAACTCTTGGGAAAATAGTAAAACCTTTGGTTTTCTTTGTTTTTCTTTTCATTTTAAAAACTTAGTATATTTGTTTTCTCCCCCAAATAGTCTTCTTTATGATATTGAGGTTAAATCTGCCAGACACTGGATTCTGCTATCACACAATTTTACCAGAAATACTATGTGCCCCCTCAAAAAAGTTTACCCATTTTTTCATCATTTTAAGAATTGGCACATAGTACGGTTGGAAGAAAATTTGGTAGATTTAAGATGAAATAAATGAATTTATTTTAAGAGTTCCTTTCCCCCAAGGATAAAGGTCCTCCTTGGACTTTTTCTGTTTACTATGAAATTTTTAGTTCCCCATTTCAACTGAATGGTTGGTTTTCCAATGGTTTACTTCTTCAACTCAGTTTCACTTATAGCAGTATCAATTATCTTTAAACCTTTATTGATTTTCTCATTGGGCTGATACATTGGGTTCCAAACAATGTAATTTCTAATTTATCAGTCACCAAGTTTGTGAATGTTTAGTATATTCAAAAACTATGGTAATTTAAACATTCCTTTCCACTGCCATTTCTTCCCCAGAAATTTTTAGTGGCTCTTCATTGCTTGCATAGTAATAGCTCTATAATGGGCTTCAAAAAAATTTGTAAATATGACTTTCATTCTAACCTGTGTTGTCCCTCTGTTCATGCTGAGTTTTATCACGTCACACATATTCTCTCACATACCTTATCCTCCTATTTTTTAGGGCCCTACATTTTCAGAACTTGGTATTTACTCTCCTATGTATCCTATCCAGTCTCTGTGCTCAGTCAGAAATCCTTTCCCCTCTCAGTCTCTAGAGAGCCGACTCATCTTCCTAGGTTCTTTTCAGATGACGTTTCCTCCTTGTGGTCTTTCATACTTCCTCCACCTAGAAGTGAGTGTGCTTTCTTCTGTGGTCTGATAGCAATTTGTTCATGTCTCTATTATGGCATTTATTTTATTATACAAAGTTGTTTACATAACACATTTCTCCTCTTTAAGGGATAATATACTCCACAGCAGGGATTTGTTCATCTTTTATCATCCCACTACCACCACAGTGTTTTCTAGATAGCAGGTACTAAAAAAAATATATGTTCTAATAGAAGAGGGCAGTATTCCAAAAAGAGGGACTAGAAAGAAAAAATGCAAAGGTGGGAATGGTAATATTAATAGGAAAATCAGCAGACCAGTAAGGGAAATAAAAAGTTTCAAAATAATTGACTGTCTTTATAAATCCAATTAATAGCATACTAGAAAAATCACCTGTGATCAAGAATGCAAACAAGGTAGATATTAGGAATACATACATAGTAGTGGTTGTCATGTGAGAAGAATGCAAAGCTGGTCTGGGCTACATACATTTTGACACTTAGATTCTGTCATGTGTACAAAGAAAACATCCTTTCTAATATAGTGATTGTTCTAAAAAAGGTTTACATATAATAAATACTCAGTTTCCTGTTGTTAACTAACCAAACACTTGATAATTTGTAATTAATTAGTCACAGTAGGGTTTTACACTACTACTGAGGATGAAAATTTCTAGTTATGGCTTTATGCAGAATTCACAAATAAGCTTATGGTAGTAGCAGAATTTTACCTCAGCTTTGTTCTTATATTTAATGAGAGAAAGGTAGAATATAATAATAGGTTATTAAAATCTAATAAGTTTTGAGTCTGACATTGACTTTTTTTAAAAATTTAAATTAATAGATCACAGTTGAAAACTTTGGTGCAACAGAAGTGAAAGAGCTGGTTCTAAATGGTGCAGACACAGCTGTTAACAAACAAAATCGGTAAGTGAATTATAGCAGCATCAGTGGTAGTAATAAGATTCCATAGGCATTTTTCTTCTGTATATAGAAACATGTCACAACCTTAAGTTTTTACTCAGATAAAACTTACTTTTTGAATGGTTAGTAAGGAAGTAATTGCCTTTTGCTTCTGAAATCCCTTTAAGACATTACTAAAGTTTGGGATAAAAAGATCATAAATAAGCAAAACAAGGAGAAGGGAGAGGGGACAACCACAAACTCATTTTTGAAATCTAGAAAACAGGGTAACTAACTTTAGCCAAACAGAGAAAGCTGCAACATAAGATGGACTGGGAGGAGCCAAGAAGACAGCCAGTTTATGTTGCCAAAGTCTTGGGCATTGAGAATAAAAAATGTTAGAAGGTATATGGAGTTTAGGGGAATGCTGGAGACAGAAAGATTGCTGTTGTAAAAAACAAAACCCCATTTTAATTAGTACAGTAGCTTGGCAACTTCACCTTTCCAGTCTGGGCAGATGGTTGAAAATGGTTGAAAATTTATCTTCTGGGGAGATTGAACTAAAGGGACTTTGGATATGCTGGTGGGTGGGCGGGGAGACGACTTTGGATTTGCGCACAGTTAGGCACAGGGTGGGTAAAAGACAGAACTGAAAACAAGTAGATTGATTTACACCCCCCCCCCCTTGGCACTGTATTTTGGAGGATTTTTTAGATAAACTGCCTCACTTTTAAATATGAATGGATAGCCAAAGATTGATAGCCCTTTAAGGAAAAACCAAAACAGTTGAGAAGAACGCGAAAGAAAGAGAGACAATGCAGGATGAAGAACAGAACTTCAAAAGAAACTGAAATCAGTATTCTTATCTATATGGATTAAAAATTATTCACTTTTAAGTATCAAAAATTCAATTAAAAATTGGAAAAAAGATCACTGAAAGAAATTTGTTGAAGAAATGGTATCAAAAAACTTGCAGAATTGAATGACATACCTTAAAAGACATGCCTTTAAAATTGAAAGCATCAAGGGGTGCCTGGGTGGCTCAGTGGGTTAATAAGCCTCTGCCTTTGGCTCAGGTCATAATTTCAGAATCCTGGGATTGAGCCCTGCATCAGGCTCTCTGCTCAGCAGGGAGCTTGCTTCCCCCTCTCTCTCTGCCAGCCTGTCTGCCTGCTTGTGATTCTTCTTTCTGTGTCAAATAAATAAAATCTTAAAAAAAAAAAAACCTGAAAGCATCAAAAGAGTTGGGGGGGAGAGACATACCAAGGCAAAATAGAATTTCAAAATCCGCAGGGGAAAAAAGGATCCTAAAACCTTCCAGGAAAAAAAAAAAGTATGCCATATACAAAGAATTAAGAATCAGAATAACATCAAATGTCTAAAGAATGACACTGAAGCTAGGAGATCAAAATTCTGGGAAAAAGTACTTTTTAACTTTGAATTCTGTATCTGTTAAGTATGTCAGTGTATATTAAAACATCTTCCTGCATCCAGAGTCTCAGATACCTACTTCCAGTGCAGTTTTCACAAGAAGTTACAGGAGAATGTATTCTACCAAAAGGAATTAAACCAAGAAGGAGAAAGACACATGATCCAAAAAAAAAAAAACCCCACATAGGATCCAATATAGAAGAGAGGCAAAGAGGATTCCTTCTGCAGGAACAGCAATGTGTAGGTTTAGGAAGAGCAACCAAAGTGGGTGAAATCAAGAGGATGGAAGGCTCCAGAAGAAAAATACAACTGACGCTCCCTTATGTGATGCTTCCTAGAGTTGAATGAGTCTAAAGGAGGTTAACATTTCTGTTGAAGTTAGAGATGAAGTAGCAAATTAGGGAAGCAGAAGTTCTTTTTAAGAAAAGGCAGGTAGCCCTCAAATACTCTAGTTTAATTCTAAATAATATTTATAACCATAAAAATACTAACTTTGGTGAATAATGAACCAAAATTGTTAAAATGGGAGCTTTGGGGGAAACAAAGTGAGAATGGGCCAAGTAAATGTAAATCTTCGCCTTCCAACAGTAGATAATCAGTTCATTAGATTATATTTTAAATTGAAAATTAAGGAATAACAATAAAATTAGGTTGTTGAAGTTTGAAGGTAAATATCAGAAGGGATAGCAAAAAGTTAAGAATTTGCCTTCAAGTATCTGAAATTTCTAAATGTGCAAGACAAAATTGGTTCATTCTTTACTGTGTTACAGTTCCTTAGAGCTAGCTTATTGGCTGTTGCAAGGGACTTTATCCAAATGGTTATAATCTTGGTTCTGCTACTTCGAAGCTGTGTAACTGTAGGAATGTCTCCATGCCTCAGTCTCCTTTTCTGTAGAATGTGATGTTAAATTGTACCTATTTCATGAGGCTATTTTGAGGATTAAATGAGGCAATAATTCTAAGATGTTCAGAGTAGTGCCTAGCACATGTACGTGCTCAGTAAATGTTGGCTGTTAGGAGTATTACTATTTGACATTTTAAACTGTGCATATGTCTTACTTTGATTAAAAATAAAGCTGTTTTTAAAATAATGTGAAAAAATTTAGGTTTTTCTAACCTTTCTTTTAAAAAAATGGTTTTGAAAAACTTTGTGATTTAGATAGGTTTATTCCTGCTTTTAAAGATCTTGTTTAGTTTTTTTAATCTAGTTTAGAAACAATTTAAAGAATTTTATCTTTGTATTATCTTTGTATTACCATTCCTACTTAGATAATAAAAGTGTTGAAGATAAAAATCTTAGCACATAAAATAATTTAGCCTTTTGTGTTTAAGGCCTTTAACTGGTACAGATAAATTTCACTTTCCAATTAGATGAATTATAAAATTATGCATTACAAAATTACCTGCTGCTTTTCATCAGAGACTAATAGCATATGCTATTGATTTTTCCTTAGGCCCGCCCAATTTTATATTACAGTGGCCTCCTTTAACTTTTTTTTCCTCTTTTTAAATTCACTTTGGGGCGCCTGGGTGGCTCAGTTGGTTAAGCAACTGCCTTCAGCTCAGGTCATGATCCTGGAGACTCGATCAGGATTGAGTCCTGCATTGGGCTCCCTGCTTGGCAGGGAATCTGCTTCTCCCTTAAACCCTCCCTTCTCATGCTCGCTCTCTCTCAAATAAGTAAAAAATAAATAAAATAAATTCACTTTGGAATTATCTTATAATAATTTTATAATTTGCTAAGATAACTGAATTTGCCAGTATTCCCAGTTGTAGAATCATCCTTTTTAATTTGGAAGACAGGAGTAAAAAATACTGAAATCATATGGTACCCCTTCTCATTATTTGTTTGATTAGATAGTTGCATAAAATATTTGTGGCTAACAGAACAAATTGAATAAACTGTAGTGCTAAGTATTAGGTAAAGAGGACTTTTTTTTTTTTTTTTTTTTTTATAGTTTCCTTGCAGGAGAAAGCATCAGAAGTGTTTATGTGTGTATGGGTACATGCACATAGTTTTGAAAAGAAAACTGTCCTTGTAATCTTTAATGATTATCCTAAAAGAGTGCTTAATAACCCTTTTGGTATTTAGGTTTTTTTGTTTTTTTTTTTAAAGATTTATTTTATTTATTTATTTGACAGACAGAGATCACAAGTCAGCGAGAGGCAGGCAGAGAGAGAGGAGGAAGCAGGCTCCCCGCAGAGCAGAGAGCCCGATGCGGGGCTCGATCCCAAGACCCTGGGATCATGACCTGAGCTGAAGGCAGCGGCTTAATCCACTGAGCCACCCAGGCGCCCCGGTATTTAGTTTTTAAAATAAATTTTATTGGGACACCTGGCTTGCCTAGTAAGTAGAGCACGTGACTCTCAATCTCTGGCTCATGAGTTTAAGCCCCACATCAGACACAGAGCCTACTTTAAAAAAAAAAAAAAAACAACAAAATTTTGTTTTCAGATCCTTGAACCCTGAGGAAAAGCAGACTGTTGTTTGCTAATAGTCTGAATCCCAAAGCTCTCATTTTTTTAATCACCTGATATTTTTAACAGATGAATCTTTTTAGGGGTACATGTGGAGTGGTGCATCTAAATCTCAACAGTTCGTGAGTCCTGAAAAAGTATTTTGGGAGCGCCTGGGTGGCTCAGTCATTAAGTGACTGCCTTTGGCTCAGGTCATGATCCCAGGGTCCTGGGATCAAGCCCCACATCGGGTTCCTTGCTCAGTGTGAAGCCTCTCACACTCCCCTTGTTTGTGTTCCCTCTCTCACTATGCCTCTCTCTGTCAAATAAATAAATAAAATCTTAAAAAAAAATTATTTTGATAGACATTTGTGTCATCATTCTTCCCATTAGGAAATAACATTTTACCTCGGAATAGCCTCATTTATATTAGGCTATGAATGATAGATTAAGTCTACATGCATCCTAGATAATACTGGATTTTTGTAAAGAAAGAATAATTAACTTCTCTGCAAAGACTTTGTCCCCTTAGAATCCTAGTCATACTTTTTCAGTTTAAGTAACAACTGTACAGGAGCACTCAAACTTTTAATGAGACTACATATCTATTCTCCATAAAAAAAGATTTTTATATTCTTTGCCATGTGTGCCTTTTCATTTCTAGGCAGGAGTTTGTTGATGCTTATGTGGATTACATATTCAATAAATCAGTGGCTTCCTTATTTGATGCTTTCCATGCGGGCTTCCATAAGGTCTGTGGAGGAAAAGTTCTTCAACTCTTCCAGCCAAATGAACTACAAGCAATGGTTATTGGAAATACAAATTATGATTGGAAGGAACTGGAAAAGGTAGGAGAAAACAAATCTATGAGTTATTTTAACAGAAAAGCAAAAGGAAAATATGGCTTATTGATGGAAAAATTGCCCTCTCACTGTTTTCCATTTTACACTATTACTGTCCTGTTTACAGGAAAACACTGTACCCTTCTTCTTCCACAATTAATGAATTTTACTTATAAATGAATTAGATAGCATTTTTGTATTTGGGGTAGTGATAGTTTTTGTATGGAAAAATGTCATTTATGACAGAGGTCAGATGGAAGTCCAGCTAAACTGAGTTTTCATTCTGCCCAATTATAGGAAAACCATTATGAAAAGCACTCACATTGCTTAAGATCGTTTTTTTTCCTGATTAGTCTCAATGTTAAATTTTTTAGCAGAGAGTAAATAATATTCATGATCTTCATCACTAGTGCCTTAACCAATAAAGGGATCTTTAGGAAGAAGATTAGGAATTTTTAAACAACTTTTTTCCTTTTCCTTCTTTGTACAAAGAATTCTCGGATATTTCTTCAGATAAACATTGAATAAAAAGTGCTAGGCTAGATCATCTTTGAGAAAGATGTATGCAAGTTTGACTTACAAGTTTTTCCATCTTTGTTCTGTACCCCTGAAGCAAATAATACATTGTATGTGAATTTTTAAAAATTCAACACACACACAAAAATAATTTTCTCTTATTTGTAATCTAGAAAACACCTGATACAATTCTTGCAGTAAGACTTTGATATGGGGCACCTGGGTGGCTCAGTCCGTTAGTCTTCCCACCTTTGGCTCAGGGTCATAATCCTGGGGTCCTGGGATTGATCCCCCGTTGGGCTCCCACTCCCTCACCCTGTGCCCCTGCTCCTGTTCTGTATCTTTCTCACTCTCTCAAATAATTTTTAAAAAGTTTGATACATAACGGCACCTGTTAAGTTAGCTAACATCACAAAATACAGTAAGTTTAATAAGGATACAGGGCATTGGGAACTTTCATACATTGCTGGTGGGAATACAGATGGTATGGCCACTTTGGAAACAGTTTGGCATTTTCTTATAAAGTTAAATATGCACTTATCACGTGAGCTAGCAGTTCTATTCTAAGGTATTAAGTTATGTTCATACAAAAATCTATAAACAAGAGGGTACAGGGCATTATTGTTTAATGGGTATTGAGTTTCAGTTTAGCCAGATGAAGAGTTCTGGAGATGGATGGTGGTGATGGTTGCGTAACAGCATGAATGTACTTAATGCCACCAAACTGTACACTTAAAAAGGGTTAAGATGGTGAACTTTGTTATAGGTATTTTACCAGTTTTTTTTTTATTGTGTTTTTAAAAACCTGCAAACATGTCAAAAACTATAAACAACCCCAGATGTCCTTCAGTGGGTGAATAGATAAACCAGCCTAGGGTATATCCATACAGTAGAATACTAAGCAATGAAAAGGGATACATTCCTGATACATGCGACATTTGGGATGACTCAGAGTCCTTACGCAGTGTGAAGAAGGATTATATACTGTGTGAGTCCATGTACGTGACATTTTTGAAGAGACAAAAATATGGTGAAGTGGGCTGGCGGGAATGGGTATGTGACAGGAGAGGGTAGCACTAAAGAGTTCTTTGGGGTGATGAGTGTTCCGTGTCCTGATTGTGGTGGTAGGTACACGAGTTGATACATGTGCTTAAAACTCACAGAACAATACACACACCAGAAAAGGCCAGTTTTACCCTTTAATAATTCAGGGAATACGTTTTTTTAAATTCAAAAATAATTAGGACTTCTAGTTAGTTAAACATACTAGAATAAACCTGTTTTTTCTCTGCTCCTTTCCAGAATCTCACTAGAATGACAATAAAGGAATAAAAATAGAAATACACAGAGAAAATATAAAAATACCATTAACAAGAGAAAAAAGAAGTTTTTGAAGACAGAAAATGCATGGATGGATGAGTTGATGAGTGACTAGAGCAAAGAAAATTGAATTCTAAGCCTCCTGAGGGGCAGGGTTTTTAAGAGGCAACCCATTTCACACCCTAGAATTTCTAAAAGGCTCAGAAATTGGTACATCATGTTATTGTGGTGGCAGGATGAATGGTTAGGCTAAGAGCAGTAGAATTACTTCAGAGCTAATTTAAGGGATTGTTAGACTACTCAGGTTCTCTTTCTTACACAGCAAAAGACAACTGTAGGGAGAGCCACAGAATCTGGGAGACCAGGAAGAACTGAGGAAAGCTGATAGGCAAGCTTAAATCCTCCAGAAAGGAGATTGAAGATTTCTTTTTTTGGTCAAATTGATCTGCTCAAGAGAAGAAAGCTGTACGGACCTTAAGGAGACCCTAGTGGAAATGGATTCCACCTCCAGTCACCCTAAAATGAAAAATGATACATTGGCCTCTCATCACACTTTACATCCTACACAATTTGTCCTTTTTGCCTCCTCTCCTATCATTCTTTTTCTCACTTACACTACTTCAGCCTTAACAGCTTCTTTGCTGAGCCAGTCCTGGGACCTTTCTTTTTTTCCCTATGCCTGGAACTCTTTTCACCTTGGTAAGTCTGAAAGGGTTCCTGCTTTTTACTTCCTTTTATGTCTTTATACCTTCTCAGAGACCTTTACTGGCTACCATCTAAACTTGAGCGTGTACACACACACACAATCTGCTTTCCCTGCTTTATTTTCTCTTAGAATTTGACTTAACATAAATTTTACTCAATTGTCTTCACTGTCTGTTGCTTCTTCCTACCCGCCACCCACGCCCCCCGCCCCCCCGCCCCCGCTGCCAATGTAAGCATTATGAAGGCAGGATTTTGTCTCTTTGTTCACTGCTATATTCCCAGAGCCTAGAAGAGCACTCAGTAAGTACTTAAAACCTCACTTGAAGATATAATTGATAGAAATAGTTTAGTATACTTTAGTGTACTTAGTATACCTCAGTTTCTTTTCATTGTGTATGTGATGCATTATAATTTCAGTGATTATGATTTGTGACTTTTAAATGCTCTTTCTTTCATCAGGACTGTGTACACATTTCCCCAGAACTATTTAGAGGTTTTCAAAAAAAAGAAAAAAAAACTTTAGTCATCCTCCTTTCATTCCCCACTAACATGCTCACAGACTATAATTCATATTCACTAATTGATAGCTAGAATTTCAGCCATTTTTCTCCAAAACTGTTTACAAATAGCAAGTAATTTGTAGATTTCAAGATATCAGTCATTGAGATAATCATGGCTATAAACAGAGCCCAAAATTTTAAGCAGCCCATTAGCAAATACTTATTGAGCCCCTGTGGATAGCGAGTACTGTGCAGGAGATTAGGGAGACCTCAGTAAATGAGACTGTAATATGGTCTTTGCCCTGTAATAAGGAAGGTAGACATTAAATAATTTAACTCTGAATACAAAGAAAGAGTGTTCACTGAATAGTATGTCAAGAGGAACTTAACGTAGGCTACACAAATCTGGGAAAGCATCTCAGTAGATGGTAGTCTCTACAAGGTAAGGAAGGACTTTGTTGACGGCAGTTTACCCAGAGCTCCACATTTTGACTAAAACTCTCTGTGTATCTGTTGAATGAATCAGTGAATGAATTTGGGGACCTTTAGTCTGAGTCTTAAGGTATAAATAGAAATTAGCCTGACGAACAAAGGAAAGAGGAGGATGTGGCTAAGAGGTCTAGGGTGAGAGAACAGTGTGTCCAAAGGCCCTGATGCTGGAAGGTTCTTCCTGAGAACTAAAATTTAAGGCCAACTGTACCTAGATTTTAAAGAACACTTTACAGTGTAAGATTTGCTCTCCCTCTCTCCTCTTTCCTCACCTTTCCTTAGTGCTGGCATTTTTTAAAAAGAAGTACACTAGCTCCACTGCTGCAGATTATCCCAAAATTTAGTGGTTTAAAATAAACAGTG
This sequence comes from Lutra lutra, assembly GCF_902655055.1. Lineage (NCBI taxonomy): Eukaryota > Metazoa > Chordata > Mammalia > Carnivora > Mustelidae > Lutra > Lutra lutra. The sequence continues at coordinate 30,506,655 of NC_062291.1, read as the reverse complement.
AACGGGGCGCCTGGGTGGTTCAGTGGGTTAAAACCTCTGCCTTCAGCTCGTCATGATCCCAGGGTCCTGGGATCGAGCCCCACATCGGGCTCTGCTCCACGGGGAGCCTGCTTCCTCCTCTCTCTCTCTGCCTGCCTCTGCCTACTTGTCATCTCTGTCAAATAAATAAATAAAATCTTTAAAAATAAATAAATAAACACTGAACATTTATTTTCCCACTTGCGGGCAAGCATTTCAGGAACAGCTTTAGCTGGGTGTTTTTAGCTTAGGGGTCTCTCATGAGATTGCAGTCAAAATACTGGTTGGTGCTTTAGTCACCTGAAGACTTCATTAAGGATAGATTACCTTCCAAGATGGCTCACTCACAAGACTGTTGGCTAAAAGCCTAGTGTTTCACCAAGATGACCTCCCTATACAGTTCTTTGAGTGTCCTCTTGAAATGGCACCTGGTTCTCCCCGGAGTGAATGATCAAAGAGGTTGAAGCCACAGAGTTTGTTATGAGTTAGCCTCAGAAGTCATGTATTTCTCATACCTGCTATATCCTGATGATTACAGAGTCAGGCCTATATGCTGTGGGAGGGGCTACATAAGGAAGGGCATGAGCAATAGGAGGCAGAGATAATTAGGGGCCATTGTGGAAATTGACTAGCACAGAAAACTTGACAGATTCAAGACAAAACTAAGATCACTTAATATTAATAAAAGATTATGTTGTTTTTAGAATACAGAATACAAAGGGGAGTATTGGGCAGAACATCCAACGATAAAAATTTTTTGGGAAGTATTTCATGAATTACCACTGGAAAAGAAAAAACAATTTCTGTGTAAGTATTTCTAACTAGTCCTGTATGTTTTATGGGAAATGGAATTAACTATTAAACTTACTGTCATAGATTAATTGACCACTTTGTTGGATAAGGTGTTTTCCCTATAGTATCATTCCAAGGTACTGTTTCTAATTTTCAGAGTAAATTTATCTGCATTCTTATTTTGAAAGCTGCATTCAGTTTGCCTCAAATAGAATTGGTTCTTTCAAATGAAAATAAACTCTAACATTGACTATAATCAACTAGGGTTGTAGTTCCTTTTAGAATTTCTAAAAAGATTTCTAGAGGATAGCTTTTTCTTTTTCTTTTTTTTTTTTTTTTTTTTTTGCTTTTGGCTTTTCTTTTTCCTTTTTCATCAAAACTTTGGGAATTTCTGTGGAAAATAGAACTTTTGTAGGACTTTGTACTCATTTATAGCCTAATTAGTGTGTCTTTCATCTGTTAAATGTATATTCTCATTGCAATGACACTCCCTATGTTTGTATTTTGTTACTTTTTAATTTAAATTTTGTTAACATAGAGCACAATATTGGTTTCTGGCATAGAATTCAGTGATTTGTTAAATACAGCAGGCAGTGCTCATAAGTGCGGTCCTTCATACCCCTCCCCCATCTAGCACATCCCTCACCCACCTCCCTTCCACTTTTTAGTTTGTTCTCTGTCATTTAGACTCACTGTGGCTTATTTCCCTCTCTCCTTTTTTTTTTCTTTTCTTTTCCCCCTTCCCATATGTCCATCTGTTTTCTTTCTTAAATTCCACGTACCTGTGGGATCACATGGTGTTTGTCTTTCTCTGACTGACTTATTTCGCTTAGCCTAATACACTCCAGCTCCATCCACATTTTTTACAAATGGCAAGATTTCATTTCTTTTTGATCGCTGAATAATATTCCATTGTGTGTGTGTGTGTGTGTTTGTCTCACATCTTACTTATCCATTCATTAGGAAATGACACTCCCTTTGATATTCCTGCTATTGCCAAGAATATTTTTGTTAATCTTTTTCTGACGGCTGAAATAAGCTTGGCTGAATTTGTATATTTTAAGGATGACAAGTCTTTCTTAAGTGATTTGAGTTTTAGCTGTCCATTATAAATTTTTATTCAAAAATGTTGGAAACTGGGGCACCTGGGTGGCGCAGTCGTTAAGTATCTGCCTTCGGCTCAGGTCCTGATCCCAGGGTTTTGGGATCGAGCCCCCGCATCGGGCTGTCTGCTCGGCAGGAAGCCACCTTCTCCCTCTCCGACTCCCCCTGCTTGTGCTCCCTCTCTTGCTGTGTCTTTCTCTGTCAAATAAATAGAATCTTTAAAAAAATGTTAGAAATATTGAAAAAGGAATCATAATCAAAACTGCACTTGAAAAAACTGCATTTTGTATTTGATGTATAGACTAAATGGCTATTCCCAAAAGAATGGCTCTCAAATGTTTTGTCAAGGATAGTAGTCATTTATTCATCAAATATTTATTAAGCATATTCTGTGTGCTAACATTAAGATTATACTTCTAAAGGAAAAATATTATCTGGATGTATAATTAGTATGTCTCCAAAATCATGCTTCCACATTAGAGTAAATGTTAATAATATAAAGGTTTGCCATGGTGACTGTACTAAATAACTTGGTACTCTGTTTTGATAAAAGTGGTTGGCTGAATGATTTTTTTTCTTGTTAGTATTTTTGACAGGTAGTGATCGCATTCCTATTCTTGGTATGAAGAGTCTAAAACTAGTCATCCAGTCAACAGGAGGTGGCGAGGAATATCTCCCAGTTTCTCATACCTGTTTTAATCTTCTGGATCTTCCAAAATACAAAGATAAAGAAACTCTACGCTCTAAACTGATTCAAGCAATCGATCATAATGAAGGCTTCAGTTTAATATAACTTTGGAAATATTAACTAATCAGTTTATTGCAAAAGCATTAAGCTAATTATTTGTGTTCTTCTTGTGGTGATGAATTCAGCAAGGTGACAGAGGTACTGTTATAATTCTTACTTGCGAAATGTTCAATGCTCTGAGTATTCATGAAAGCCAAAAAATATTAAAGGAAAATGAACAAACTGTGTTAATATTAAGCTTATTGTACAGAACCATGGATTTTTTTTTGCCATCTTCCAATAAACATACAAGCATTGTGAATACATTGAAGTTTTACTAACATGAATTTTAAGAGTTTGCATATTTCACAAATGATCTGGTGTGTGAGTGCATGGAAATGTTGGTTAATTTTCAATCACTGAGTGAAAAACCTTTATCTTTGGCCTGCAATAGTCATTCGATTATTTTTTCATTTTGTAAATAATGTTAAGTTTTGTAATAAAATAGTTATGTTCTGATACCAGTACAGTTTCTATGGTTGTAATTCAACTGAGCTAAAAGGATTAACAATTATGATTAAATCTTATTCTGAGAATCTATAAAAGCAAAAAATTAGCATGATGAAACACAATCTTTGCTTTTTTACTAGAATAAATATCCTTGTGCAAATCTAAATTACAGATAGGAATTACCTAAATAACTTGTGGTTCTTTCCTTTTGTGAACCTGGAGATGCTACTGATAAGTGGGAGGCTATCAGAAAGCTTACTATTCAGTACTGGAAGAACTTTGCCCTGCAGCTGCCAGGAATAGAAACTGGCTACTATGAGCACCAACCACTGGCTTATAGCTTCCAAAACTACTGATGCTGCAAGTTGGTATTTAGTCAGAATTTTCAGTGCTTTAGACTATTTCCTTGAATTTTTAGAAACAAATCTTAACACAGTTTTTATGGTGCTGATGCTTAGTTATCTCCTGTGATTAACTGTAACAGTGAGTTGATGCAACACATGTGACTTTCTGCTATAATGCAAATATTTATTTTTTAAATTTATTTTTTAAAATGCCGTGAAAATTGTTTAAGTAATAAAGATTTATTGGTTTAATATTTACCCTTTCAGTGGTTCTCATATAAGATTCAGAATTCCTCAGTGTCTCAGGGAAGGTCTTTTAGATTTTGGATTATTACCTTTGCCATACAAAACTGTTTTTACAGAGGTCTCAAATTTTCTTAGCTATTATAATTCCCAAATCCGAAGCAACTCTGAAAAAAATTTGTGTTACCTCATTTTGCAGCAGAACTTGATTTGAATTGTTGAGGCTATTTATGGTATTAAATGGGACTATTTGTACATTTTACTGTGGCAATGTTAATAGGTTTACTTCAGTGTGTTTGATCTTAAGTGCTGCCTCAGACCCCTGGGGGTGCTTTTAAAAATCTGTTAACATTCATAATTCAAAAATGCAAATGAGCCCAAGGGTTTTGGAGAAGGCATTGTGGACCTCTATTTTCCAGTTTAACTTAAAAACTGCCACTGGTAAGCCATCGGTGTCTTTTTATATAGATGGAAGCCCTTAAGCAGTATTCTCACATACAGTAATTCAGCTCTCAAAGTAGCACTCTCCCTCTGAAAATTCTTCCTTTTGTATTTCCCTGTGCATCCATTTCTTGACGGTAGTGATTGTTCACATCGAAAACTCATGTGTATGTATCAGATTATTTTTTTTCTTTAGTAACCTTTATGCTATATGTAGCTGATCTGTGAAATAGTCACTTTGGATTAATACAGATGGATTTCATTGAACAAATTTTTTTTTAAGATTTTATTTATTTAATTTGAGAGAGCGAGAATGAGAGAGCGAGCATGAGAGGGGGGAGGGCCAGAGGGAGAAGCAGACTCCCTGCCGAGCAGGGAGCCTGATGTGGGACTCAATCCCGGGACTCCAGGATCGTGACCTGAGCCGAAGGCAGTTGCTTAACCAACTGAGCCACCCAGGCGCACTCAACAAATATTTTAACAAGGACCTGGCACATCTTATCTAGGAGCACAACAGTACAAGGCTTAATTTGGGTGAGTCTTATACTCTTCTCCCTCTGTTGCTGCAGACATACAGTAAGTAGCATTCACAGAAAGATTAACAGTAGAAAATTAAAATGCCATTGAAGATTTTTCAAACTGCTGTTTGCTTTTTTTAAAAATAGCGCCTGGGTGGCTCAGTCGGTGGTTAAGCATCTGACTCTTGATCTCAGCCCAGGTCTTGTTCTCAGGGTCATGAGTTCAAGCTCTGCATTGGGCTATACACTGAGTATGCAGCCTATTTTTTTTTTTAAAGGCAAGAAAAATATCTTGAGCTTTGTATATTAGTATAGAAAGTAAGCAAATACTGAGTTCACTAAATTATAGACTGTGATTATGGAGTGGACTAAACTTGAAAATATTTGGCTTCCGTACAGATCTACTAGTAAGAGCAATTAGCTGTTTGTAGCTCCTGTCTGGTTCACTAGTGATTTTAATCAATAGCCATTGTTCAAACTGACCGAAATGGTAGAACCAAGACCTACATTGCATGCAACAAAACCAGAGTGCAGTTTTTTATAACTAGAGAATTACAGTAAAAAGCCCTAGCCTTTCTTACATTTGGTTTTTACATTTAGTTTTTTGTTTAACAAAAAGTCCTCAAAGGGTAACAGGGCAGTCTTCCCCTGAAGGAGCAGCATATGGTGAGCGGAGAGCAAGGGCATGTATTCCTGTTAGCCACTTTCTTCCTCCCCAACCTTTTTTGCACTTTGGCCATCCATACTCTTTATGGTAGTTTCTTTTACCAAGGAATTCTTCCTGGTTTAATAGCTCCCTATTTTCTTTTTCAAGATTTTATTTGACAACACAAGCAGGGTGAGCTGCAGATAGAGATGGAGAAACCCCACTGAGCGGAGAGCTCGACTTGATCCCAGGACCCTGAGTTCATGACTTGAGCCAAAGGCAGTCTCTTAACTGACGGAGCCACCCAGGTGCCCCAGTAGCCCCCTATTCTTGCCAGTGTTTGCTAATTGCTGAACCACTCCTAGAGATAAATTGAGACTAGTCCCCTTGTTTCATGGAAGTCCGCCTTCCCTGTGAGGCCAACCCCCTCTGGAATGGGAGAGTCAAATGCAGAAGCGAACTCCCGTTTTTTTCCTTTCTCAAACCTCTGGAGGTAACCTTTAATACTATGCACGGGTCTCCTTCTGCCAATTAAATGTTATCTCTTAAGGAGTGATGGCCTGGGTTATACTTTGTTTTAAAAAAAGTTTCCCAGACAATTTAATAGAGTTGAGAGGCACTCTGAAGTGGGGAGGAGAGGTCATTAGACTATTTCTCCATATTTCTGATAACATCCTAGCTTAAGGCTTTAGACTTTGTTATGGTGTACATACACACGCTGCCTTTCTAGCAAGTCTAGGAGTTGAGACTTCTTTCAAACGAAACTTACCAAATAATTGCTTCATGGGTGGATGATGTAAACCCACCACTGGTTGAAAGCACACTATTATTTCCGACACCACGAAGAGCGGTGCTAACTAAACCATCATGTATCGTTAATGAGGGTATTACAACCGGTGAAATATATACTGCATTAACCAAGGAGACTCAATACAAGGCTTAAAATTAGCTGTTGTCAAAACATGTATTTAGCTTAACTACTTAAACTGACCACCACCTTTTAAGGTGTGAACCTTCCCATGTTGTGCATAGTGAATGCAGTCTCTTTTTTTTGTAATACCTGAAGATGAAATTTTTACAGGTAATTTCTCTAGTGAAAACAGGACATACCAGGGCAGAGTACTGTCTTGTTTTGTTTTTACATTTTATAAATAACCTTGACGAATAAGCGTACTGTTTTAAAATTCACTTCAGGGGCGCCTGGGTGGCTCAGTGGGTTGAGCCGCTGCCTTCGGCTCAGGTCATGATCCCAGGTCCTGGGTTCGAGCCCCACATCGGGCTTTCTGCTCAGCAGGGAGCCTGCTTCCTCCTCTCTCTCTGCCTGCCTCTCTGCTTACTTGTGATTTCTGTCAAATAAATAAATAAAAATCTTAAAAAAAATAAAATAAAATAAAATTCACTTCAAAAATTTGCTGGTGAGGAAGGCAAGGGGCATGTTCCTGGCTTCTTGAACAGTAATATGTCACTCAAGAACTTGAAGGGACTAAAGGTTTGCAGGGCAGCCTTGAAAAGTTCATACCAAATGTGGTCTGCAGTCATTTTTTGTCCACACCTTCCTGTGTGTTAAGACTTGTGTTACCTGTAAGGCTCCAAATACTCTTGAGTTCACCATATTTCCACTACTCTTTGGTATTCTTACTACCAAAGTCCTGAACTTATGTTAGGTCTTCTGTATATCAAGTTCTTGGGTCCTGCCTTGCCTCTCCCCACTTTTCACCTACAAAGGTTTCTGGGCCTAGAATTGAACTATTAGTTTTCAAACTTTTAGTGAAGCACCAATTGCTAAAACCAGTGTTTGCTTACTATTGTTTAGACTCAAGTTGAATGAAGAAATGTCAGAAGAAAGCATCTTACTATGGCCCTCAAAGCTGTGACAGGTTATCTTTAAGATTAAAATTTTATACCTTGAACAATGTAATTTAACAGAAAAAAGCCAAATGACAATTTTAATAGACTTTAAAACAGTGTACAAGTATAAAACACTGGTTTTGTATTTCAAAAGTTGGAGGAAGATATCCAGTCATTAAACAGTCTACAAAACATATGCCAGTAGATTACATAAAAGACTATGTACAATATAAAAAGAGCTGAAAACGGTCTTCACTGTAAAAATAATTTAAAACAAATTTTTCAATTTAAAATATCATCTATAGCACAAACACACATCATGCAAATGGAAAACTAAATAAACTGCATTCTTTAGTGTAGCCAAATAATTCAGATTGAAACATCTTTTAGGTAGGGAAGTGGCCATTCAACAAAATTTTTCTCTCTGGCAGTAATGGTCCTAGCTGGGTGTTTAAAGAACAGCTATATTTCAAACCCTTTTTAAAAACTGTAATAAATACTAAAGCAACATAGGAATACTTTATAATCTGGGAGTAATGTGGGGTAAAGGTCTGGAAAATAAATTGCTCAGTGCAATTTTATAAAGTATGAACTTTTTTTGGAAAAGCTAAGAAGCTTCTGCAGCTGGGAAAGTTTGATCTGTCGTTTTAAGGCAGGCTAAGCTTTTAAATAAAGGTGTTATAGAAACTAATTTCATTCATTAAAATCTATTCTGCTATTGCAAGTTACATCATGTTGATCTCTGCAATACTCGGCTAGCAGTTTGGTGTCTATTACACCAAATCCTCCCAACAGGAGACATGCACTTACTGGTTGAGTTATAATTAACATCTTGGTACTCTGGAACCGTAATCAGGGGCCTGTTGCTCCCCTCATTAATGGAAAAGAAATGCAGCGGTCCAAAATGTTACACTCTGCTCAGATGAAGTACCATTATTATAGATTCATAAAGGCTTTGCATACTCACATCTTGGCAGTTTAATACTTGTGGGAAAGAACTGATGCAGGTTTTGCCACAGGGACAGGTATTTAAACAAGGGCAAATATTCTTGAATTGAAGGGTACCCAGGCAGGCACTATTGTTTCTAAAGCAATTGAAAACACTTCCAAAGCATTTATTTTTTTCAGGTTAGTTTTAGGAGCCAATATAGACATTTTCTACATGTCCACAGGAAGTACAAAAGCCATCTTCATTTCAACAATACAATACTCCTGAAACTCTTAGCACCAAGTCTTACTTTAAAAAGCAAAGACAACAGAGTGCTCTCCCACATAATGTTGACTTCCTTCTACACACTGCATGTCATGAGATTTTTAAAAAGTTATTAGCTGCCACAAGTTTTGGAAAATGCCAGTGTTTAAAAATAGGTAATTGTGCTAATAAAGAATCAAAAGTTTAGCAGAACAGACATTTAAGGAGTTCAAACCATTCAATGTTATAAAGAAAAGTGTGAAAATACCGTTCTTTGGTCTAGATAAGCTGTTCCCTTTAATTTAACATTCCAATGGCTTTTGAAAACTTTAAAATGTTGAAACTCACTAGGCAAGAACAAAATTATATATACATATGGATTTATCATACAAATGAACCTTTAAAAGAAAGTTTTGACCAACAGGTGATTAAGATACTCAGTACCCTTCTTTTAAAAAAAGTTAGTGTTGAGTGTACAAGTACAGAAATAAGAAGTTAAAAATTACCCATGAAAAAAACAATCCATTTTACCAGTCTATAAATATTACACCTTTCTGGTTTCCTTGCTCTGTTGAATTCACAAGTAAACATTCATTTTGACATGCTAAAGTTCCTAATGCTGGTGGAACAATTCCTGTACCTGGACAATTATTACATTATGATTTGTTTGATGGATAGTTAATGTCTGCTGCTTCCTGTTTCATGGATATAGCTTCACTGACTGCCTCTTGATCACCTCCACCAATTCCAAATCCAGTTCCTCCAGCTCTGTCATTAACATCAGCTTCATCTTCCAAACCATTGTAAAATTCTTCAATTTCACTTTCATCCTCCAAGTGTTCTTCTAAACTTGGACTCTGACATGTTCCACTATCACTGTTACTGCCACAAGAACTAGAGGATAAGATGTCATCTTCAGAGTCTGAATATACCTCAGCGCCATGAAAAATATAACGATTTGGTGGTAAGAACAGATACTGGTTACCTGAAATACAGTAATAAAAGAGAAATAAGTTATTCCCAGTTTTCTAAGACTAATTTGGTCTGATTATAGATTCCAGCTCTGCCTTTTACATGAGTATCCATACTAGAGGCTATTACTATAGTGTTCTTCAAAAACTAAGCACTCACTCCTGGCTGCAAATCTTAGTTCTGTTTTGCATATTTGGGCAGTCAATCTCTCTGCCTCCATTTCCTCATCTGGAAAATTAATTTTAACAACTCTATCAACTAAGTATGAATAACTATACAGAACCATGTTCAAAAAAGGTTATTTAATCAACTCCTCTGAACAGAATTCATGACATGAAATATTCAGGCCTGCCTACATTACTCAGTTCGTGTTCATTGAAAAGAACTTCTCTAAAGCACATAGTATGCCTTCAAAGCACCTTCATTATTTTCAAATACCTTTAATTCCATAATGGCCTCACCACCTATTCAAAAGTGTAGTTTGCAGACAATGGCATCATCTGAGAGTTTTTAGAAGTTTAGATTCTCAGGCCCCACCACCCACATACTGAATCAATCTATTTTTACCTAAGTCCTAGACAAAGTATGAGAAACACTGATCTAGCATTGGACGTTAACCTTTCTTTTCCAACCTCCTCCCAAATTCGTATTCATAGTTTAAGATGTGACCTGTGATTGTGATGGTGAGGACAATTCCTCTCTCCCCTAAGTTATGGGTTCCAGGTTAATAGCACCCCTTGGTGTGAACTTGAAAATTTTTTTTAAGATTTTATTTGGGGTGCTTGGGGGGGGGGCCTCAGTGGATTGGGCCTTTGCCTTTGGCTCAGTTTGTCATCTCAGGGTCCTGGGATCAAGCCCGGCCATCAGGCTTTCTGCTCAACAGGGAGCCTGCTTCCCCATCTCTCTCTGCCTGCCTCTCTGCCTAACTTGTAATCTGTCAAATAAATTTTTTAAAAAATTTATTTGACAGATCGCAAGTAGGCAGAGAGGGGGAAGCAGGCTCCCCGCCCAGCAGAGAACTTGATACAGTACTCGATCCCAGGACCCTGAGATCATGACCTGAGCCGAAGACAGGCTTAACCCACTCAGCGACCCAGATGCCCTGGGAACTTGAAATTTCAATGATGAAATAAATTTTCTGCCTTTGAATTCATAAAAAACAAGTAACTTTTAACTTAAGCCTGTTTATATACATAATAAATGTCATTATTTATTGCACCATATCCCAGACTGATTCACAAAAGCCTGGCTACGAACATAGTTGCTCTGGAGTGACACGCCATCTGCGAAGCGTATCTAGGTTTCTCTTCTAAATGGCTTTCAAACTTTATACCCTATCACAATGAGGTTTTCACTCTGAAACAACCTAATTTGTGCATTACAATTCTGATGTGAACCCACAAAACTGATTTCACATTCCACTAGTAGATCACAAACTGCAGCGTGAAAACCATGTTATTTCCTTCTATTTTGGGAGAACACATAGTATTCTTCAGTTTTCTAAGCTACTCAGTATATCAATTTCCATGACTGGAAGAGGGAGTACCTGTATTCCGGCTGCTAACAGAAAAGCCCACCTGCTACTTCTTAGTATCTCTTGTAAGGGGCCCCAGTACATGGCATTTGTTCATTTTACTAAAACAGTTTTTGTCTGTGCTTCTAAAAAATGCTTCATTCTGTGTTAGCGTCCCAATGAACACAATAATCTACTATTTCTCAGCCCAAGAATCCTGTACCTGTTTGGTTTTTGGCTCTTCTTGGGAACCATCAAGACAGACTTAAAGTTTGCCTCATATATGCTCCCATATTCGTTCTCCTTTACAACCCTGATATCTCACCAACAGAAATCATGATAAACATAAATTAAGACTAGTGTGGTAATTTGTTTTTAACAGATCCAATTTTACACCTTACATCAGGTATCTTTTAAAATTTATCTCACAATGCTGAAATATAGACTATTTTATCCCATCTTTCAGATTAAGAAACAGCTTAAATAACTCTGCCCAGGTAGGTCTGAGACAAATCAGGTCTAATACCAAAGTCTGTTCCTTTAAGGCTTCAATTAGTAGAGAAAAATCTAAAGAATGCTCCAGGTTTAATCTTTGCTTCCTGGGCCCAGCAAAGAGTTTTCTGTTTGACCCAACGGTCAAAAAGATACTCAAATCTACAGCACAAAACTCTTATAAGTAGGCAGACGCTGTGTATAACAGACACCAGTATTTACCTGACTGAATAAAGTTGACTCAATGCCCAATTTGGGGCTTGAACTCACCAGCCTAAGACCAAGAGTCACATGTTCTACCAACTGAGTTAGCCAGGTGTCCCTGAACAGCAATTTTTCTACTTCTGGCTCTTGCCACATTTGCAAACATAAGCATTCTTCTATGCTTTTCCTAGTTTCTCCTGGGAAGATGTTCCCTCTTTTAACTCCCTACTTACTGTCCTAGACCAAAGTCAGAAGTTAGGTTTTTGGAAAGCCTTCTATAACCTAATCCCCTCCAAGTAGCATCTACATTTCTTTTAACTATATACAAACATCAACAAACTGATCACTGTATATCCAGAACTTACTACACAGTGTGCTTGGTATGGAAAATACAAAGTCTTACTCAAATGAACTAAAATTCATTTATGGTAATGATTAGAACAAGTAATATACTGTAAATGAAATGGGACTTAATGTTTTAAAGTTATACAAGATTGGGGTGCCTGGGTGGCTCAGTCGTTAAGCGTCTGCCTTTGGCTTGGGTCATGATCCCAGCATCCTGGATCAAGCCCTGCATTGGGCTCCCTGCTCCCACCACCCCTGCTTGTGTGTTCCTGCTCTGGTTGTCTCTCTTTCGCTGTCAAATGAATAAATAAAACCTTAAAGAAAAAAAAAAGTTATACAAGATTGTTACATTGAAGTTAGAATATATATGTATTTTTACTTTAATTAGGATTTTTCACACTACTACTTGATAAAGAGTTCTTATGTGTCAAAACAGGATAGATGTGTTACGTTTCTATGCACTAATAAAGTAGCAGAAAGGGAAATTAAGCAATCCTACTTAAAACCGCATCAAAGACTTAAAAGATCTAGAAGTAAGTTTAACCAAGGAGGTGAAAGACCTACTATGTTCATGGATTGGAATTAGTATTATTAAAGTATCCACATTATCCAAAACAATCTATGGTTTCAATCCAATTCCTATCAAAACACCAACAGCATTTTTCAGAACTGGAACAAATAAACCTAAAGTGTTTATGGAACCACAAAGACCCCGAAGAGCCAAAGCAACCTTGACAAAGAACAAAACTGGAGGGGATCATGCTCCCTGATTTCAAACTGCACTATGAAGGTATACAGTAATCAAAACAGCACAAATTTAGCACAAAAATAAGACACGAATCTATGGAACAGAACAGAGTGTCCAGAAATAAACCCAGACTTCTATGGTCAATTGATCTGTGACAAGGCAAAAATATGCCATAGGGAAAAGACAGTCTATTCCATCAATGGTATTAGGAAAACTAGACAGCTACACACAGAAATAAACTCAACCACTTTCCCACCCCACATACAAAAATAAACACAAAATGGATTAAAGACCTAAAAGTAATTGGGACTATATCAAACTAAAATTTTACATGTGAAGGAAACCAACAGAATAAAAGGATAACCTTTTATATATGGGATATATCATATGGGATATGATGTATCCCATAAAGGGTTAACATCCAAATTATACAAAGAACTATAACAGCAGCAGAAACACTGGATGAAAAAACCAGCAGAGGTGCTAAATAGGGGCGGCGCCTGGCTAGCTCAGTCCATGGAGAATATGAAGCTTAAGCTCGGAGTTATTAATATGAGCCCCACACTGGGTGAAGGGATTACTTAAAAATAAAAATTAAAAAAAAAAAAAAAAAAAAATGGGTAGAGGCCCCAAACAGACATTTTCCCAAAGACAATATATAGATGGCCAACAGACACGTGAAGATGCTAAACACATCACTAACCATCAGGGAAATACAAACTGAAACCTCAATGAGATCACCTAACACCTGTCAAAATGGCTATTATCAAAAAGACAAGAAAACTGCTGGCACAAATATGAAGAAAAAGGAACCCTCAACAAACCGGGAATGTAAACTGGTGCAGCCACTATGGAACATAGTACAGAGGATCCTTCAAAAGAAATAAACTAGATATAAAAATTTCTACTTCTGAGTATTTTCCTTTAAAAAAGCAAGGATTTCTAATTCTGGGTATTTTCCTTTAAAAAAGCAAAAACACTAATTTGAAAAGATGTATGTACCCCTATATTCACTGCAATACTTACAATAGCCAAGATATAGAAGCAACCTAAATATCCATCAACAGATAAGTGGATTAAGAAAATGTGTTGAATATATACAATGAAATATTACTCAGCCATAAAGAAGAATAAAATCCTGCCATTTGTGACACAGATGGACCTAGAGGGCCTAGAGGGTATAGTGCAAAGTAAAGTATGTCAGAGAAAAGACAAAATGCCATACAGTTTCACTTACATGTGGAACCTAAAAAGCAAGACTCATAAAAACAGAACTGGTGGTTGCCAGAGAAGGGAGGATGGAGTGTCATACTAACTTTGTGTGGTGGCAGTACTACACTTAATCATGGTAAGCATTTCCCAAGGTATATAATCATTATATGAAACACCTGAAATGAATTATTTTGTGTCACCTGATTTCAATTAAAACAAAAAACTGGGTAGATGCTATTCCTAATATTCTGTGGAGAAGGATCAGATGTTTTCTAGATCTGAGACATTACAGCATAGTGATTCAGAGGACAGGCTTTGAGGATAGACCTGCAATCCAAACTGGCTCTTCCATGTCCTAACTGTTACCTTGCACAGGGTCCTTACACCTCTGTAGTCCTCAGTTTCCCCACCAACAGCAGAGAAATAGCAATAGTTCCTGCCTCATGATATTAAAATCAAATAATGTATATAAATAAAGCAGCTGCCCTTTGGTAACCACCCAAATCTGAGTCATCTGTTCTACCAGCTAAAGCTCACCAGACAATGGCAGAGTACAATTTATTTTCTAATTTTCTTCTCAATTCAATGCTTACCTTCTCATTCCCTGGAGGAACACAAGATACAGAGAACACTTTAATACACTATCTTCCCCTACTGTAAGATACCACTGTTTAAACCTTTTTCTAGGTTAAATTCTCAACTTTACAGTTTCTCTAAACACAACTGTTATATCCAGCTGCATAAAGCTACCCCTCTATCAACTAACCTGCCAAAATTGCTTATTTCTTGCAAATATTTTGTTAAAATAATTACACCTTCAAAATGGTAAAATAATTATACCTCCAACAGCATTTCCTTACCATCAAGCCGTTTGCTAATCTGCTCCTTTGCAAGTCTAGCTGGCCAGCACTTCCTCACTGAGTCAGCAACTAAAGTTCTTTCATTTTTCTCCCCAGTATTAGAGCCAACATTCCTCAAATCTGGACTTTCCACCTGTTCAGTAACGCTTTCAATGTTCTTGGTAGAATTCTGTCCTTCCTGTGATTTTTCTTCCATACAATCATTTGACTCGGACACACCAGGATCATCAACATTACTCTTAGATGCTTGGTCTAAAAGTTTAACAATCACTGAAGAATGTGGTGGTGAAGTTCTTTCTGGTGAACTTGAGTCTTCTGAAATATTAAGAGGTGTGGGTGGCATCTCTGACAAATGAGCCAATTCTTTCTGTGTTCGTGGAGGTTTCTCAGTAATTTCTGAAAGCTTTACAGGGTTGCAGCAAAGTTTGGCATATTCACCACCTAACCTATGACATAATTCATTTATTATGACATCACAGTCTCCAAGAAGCTCTACATCAAAATGCAGATGAGGCAAAGGTTCTCTATTTATTAATATCTGAGGCACTTCATGGGGTATGGAACCTAAAAATAAGATGAAAAATGCATTAGAAAAAGGGAAGGGAGCTAATAAAGCCACAATAAAAGCACTATACAAAATCGAACGTGCTCCAATACCAAAAAAGAAACCAGCCACTACTATTTAGCCAAGCCGTCACATTTCCTACCAAGCCATCAAATAAAGAGATGAGCAGTTAAGCATCTTCGTAAAATTCCAGGTCCTGTTTCCCATCACCTGATTACCTCTGAGCAATCAGGCTTTTCTACTGTGTACCTCAATTTCCTTGACTGTATAATGGGGTAGCAGTACTTGCTCACAAGGTTGTAGTCAGAATTCGTCAAGTGCATAGAAGAGCTCTCGGCACATAATGATGGTTACTCTATCAAAACAGCTCCTGATACAATGTGTGGAAATTCATTCAAGTCCATTTTCCACCATTATATACCTGTGTTTTACATTGTTTAAAAATAACTTCTGGGCATCAGCAACACACTATTAATACTGCCCCACAGAAAGCTTTTAAGAATGTCTCTGCTTGGGGCGCCTGGGTGGCTCAGTGGGTTAAGCCGCTGCCTTCGGCTCGGGTCATGATCTCAGGGTCCTGGGATCGAGCCCCGCATCAGGCTCTCTGCTCGGCGGGGAGCCTGCTTCCTTCTCTCTCTCTGACTGCCTCTCTGCCTGCGTGTGATCTCTCTCTGTCAAATAAATAAATAAAATCTTTAAAAAAAAAAAAAGAATGTCTCTGCTTACCTTTAAAGAGAAAAAAATAAAGTCAGGTATTCATTAAATTTTATCCTATATTCTGTCAAAGAATTTCACAGCTATTTTGGGAAGACTGACACTGATAAAGCCATCACATGCAGCTGGAAAAAAATGCAGAATTGTAGAGCTGAACTCCTGTTTCTTCCAACTGTTTTTTCTGGCTTGCCTATATGATTGCTCATATAGAGTTCTAATTTAATTCTCTGATTAAGAGTCTGATATTCTCGGGATGGCCGGGTTGCTCAGTCTGTTAAACATCCTCTTGGTTTCAGCTCAGGTCATGATCTCAGGGTCCTGAGATCAGCCCATGTTCAGGCTCCCCATTCAGTGTGAGAGTCCAGTAGGGATTCTTTTCCTCCTCCATCTCCCTTCCCCCCTGCTCCTCCTCCTGCATGCATGTACTCTAAAATAAATAAATAAAATCCTCTAAAAAAAAAAAAGTTTGGGGGCTTCTAGGGGGCTCAGTTGGTTAAACATCTGCCTTCGGCTAAGGTCATTCCAGGGTCCTGGGATTGAGGCCTGTGTCAGGCACCACTGAGGAGACGTCCATGCATTTGCTCTCTCTCTCTCTCAAATAAATAAGTAATTTTTTAAAATCTTAAAAAAGTTTGATATTCTTTTTCCCTCACCTTTTAGGGCACACCTCATGCTACTGAATTTAGTCACTCTATCTTCCTCTCCCCTTGCTTCCTCATTAGAGGGAGAAGAGAGATAATATGAGAGCACATGTTAAATATTCCTGAGAGTAAAAGGGACTTAAATTATATTTGAGCTTTCTCAAACACACAAAATCCCTTATGGGTAAAGTTAATCCACATACAATGATTATGACAAGGCATGACTGTTACTTTTTTTTTTTTTTTTTGAGAGAGAGGGAATCCCCAGCAAGCACCATACCCAGCAGAGGACCACATGACCCTGACATTAGGACCCCAGTTCGGACACGCAACTCACTGGGTCATTCCCATGCCCCAAGGCATGACTGTTACTCTCATAAAAACAAGACCAATAATATTGAGCCCCCAAATTCTTACATGAGTATATTACACTTCTAGATTACATCTATATCTAACTACACATATGAACTTATTGGAACTAAAATCAACTACATTTGAACGATCAACAACTATAATCAAATTAAGACTAGAAACACATAAAGGACTGTTTCCTAAGTGTATGTAAATTAGCTGAAGTTAACCCCTGTCATAATAGAAACACACTCCACTAAAAAAGCTATTTCCCCTTGTTTTAGTTTTTCCCTTTCCCAAACCCTGCACCAAAAAGATTAACCCATCTCCACAAATATGAACATCACCAAGAAATAAAGTTTGGCTCTTCACCACTCTTTAACCCACAGAGAGAATAAGATCATTAGGGTCCACTGTACAGACCCACAACCTATGGCAATCTGTATAGAAACATGCTGTAAAAATCATCACCAACTTACTTGGAATTAGTGCTACTGGTCTTACTTTCAGGGAAGACCCAATAACAATGAGGAGATCAACTTCATCTTTGTCGTACTTCATGGCTCTATGAAACTGCTCTGGTAAATTTTCACCAAAAAAGACAATCTCTGGTTTCATGATAGCAAGTGGCTCATCTGCTGGGCATCTAGGACAACGAGGAACCACCTACAGGTTCCAGATTTTGGTTGAGACAGGAAAAGGAAAAGCACTCGTTAAAATAATCAACACTTACACACTTCCCAAGAATGCATTTCCAAATTATCAAAGCTGAATCACTATATTGTAGTGAAACTAATATAAATACTATTTTAATTATACCAGAATTAAAATTAAAAACTTAAAGAATAAAATTCCCACATAAAAAAAGTATTTTTCAAACTGAAGTGTAGAAGCATATGAAATAAATAAGCCATGTGTTTAAGTCTGGGGGGGGGGGTTATCAAAGAGGAAAAGCTATGGATAAATAGTAGGGAAAACTGAATACAACCCTCAATGGCAATGTCAACCATCAATGACTTTACCAACATACAATGAAAGACAATGGTGTTATTGTCTAAGTATGTACCTATTGTAATATCCTTGAAGACCTACATTTGATATTTAAGAGTCCACCACAGATTAAGAACAACCAACACACATGACTTAATCCTCTCAAAAAATTTAAGACAAAGATTCCATTTTAATGTGCTCTTCTCCACTCATAATTATGTATGATTAACTATATATGTGGCTAAGCACATAAAATTTCTGTCTGGATGGTTCTTATTCTCTGCCATTATTTTCCCATATTTCTTTTTTGGAGGACAGCGATCATACATGAAATACCTTTTAGAGTAACTTTTTAAATGTTTTAAAGGATTACCAAGAACTAATGAACTAATTTCAAATTCAAAATACGACAGGCACTAAGAAGGGAAAGTAAGAGAAACTCTAATATAGCAACACCTCATGTATGATTTGGGTTTTTATTTTAACTTGGATAATTAACCAATTTCATTTTAGAGACATTATAGAGCAGTGTTTTCAACTTAAGGGATTAAAAGGTTCTTATATATTTATTTCATCAGCATTTCCAATGGTGATATTATCTTCCTGGCATTTTTCTGTACTACACACTTTCAGAAAAAAAGAAAAAAAAATAATGTGGAGGCAAAAAAGGAGAACAAAGATATGCACAATTCCTAAAATATGAGTGATAAATTACCTGATTAAAAATATCTCCTCGTACAGCTTCACAGTCTACTTTGTATTTACAAATCAGGCAAGATGCTGTTGCAAAGGATCCTAAAAACCAATACACACGTGCATTAGTAAATTACATTTCTATTTATTTAAACATACCATAAAGATTATAAAGTCTGACCCCAGAAAAGAGAATTAAGATTCCACAGGGGAATCTCAGGGATGAATAATTAAAATACTTATACATAATAAATATAGACAATCCAATCCTCAATTGAGATGCTGACATAGTAACACTTTCTAAAGCTATTCTTCTCAATTAAAAAACCCAATTTCTCCAGAGCTAAAACTCTAGAGTTGGAAGGCTATAATTGTGTTACCTTAGCTTAATTAACAGTTATACATTAAAAACAAGGTTTTTTGTTTTTGTTTTTTAAAGATTTTATTC